>NC_091118.1:137255073-137608406 GCF_040183065.1 Periplaneta americana
ACATAAAGAGTCGCATAACCTACCATGTGCAATGTGTCTCTTCCAGGACAGTTTTCATATACGAATATCTCACCTTTAACTTTAAAAAATTCAAACTGAAATCATAAAATACAGGCAAGATGTTTCGCCATTACGAACAAACTGTACACATGAGGTCGAATGTACAGAGTGGCACACTTAATTCTTTCACCTCGGATAGCGTGTGAAATATTTCAGGTATAGCCTACACAAACCGAAAATTACAAGTTAAATTACATAGAAGGGGACATCTGATACATGTAATGTATTTTTTGTACATGAAATAATTTTCAAGATATTAGAATTAACTTTCTTTTTTTTTAATGGGGACCAACTATGTTTTGTTTGCAAATGTTGCGTTATAGGTCTCGCAAGCAGGGAATACCGACGGAAGGAATGCGAATGAAACAATGCGATAAGAAAGAGCGGGCGACAGGAAAGGGCACGAGATAACTTGAATGATATTCAAGAGTACAATCGGAAGAGAAATGACATCGATATAATCAGTCTTGTGTTGTGATAGTTACATTACGACTTTAGTTGTTCCATTGCATGTGAATACGTGTCTTGTATCGCTCGGTATTATTATTTCATTCGTAAACATATGTTGCGCATTTAATTAGCTTCGAATTTTTCTCTTGCTACGTTCTTCATTTTCATAGCGATGTACTCATTTGTTCATCTTCTTGGAAGAGACAGTACTTCCATCGCTCCCTCGGCGTGCCTACATACACACGTCAAAACAGACAGCAACGCCACCATTGCTTTTCGGTAATCGTTCCTTGCGCGAGCTTTTTTTTTTTATAGCTGTGTCTCATAACAACTGGCTACTTTACAGACTGTTTGAATGTCACCGGTAAGAGTAAACATAAACAATGTCTGACGCACTCTTCCTTATAATGTTGACTTAATTGAAGATAGAATACACCTATAGTAATGTACAGACCGATTTAGTCATGACAACTCAGCGACGGGAAAGAGGGGAAGTAATAGGAATAGTGGGGAGAGCTCCTGAGTAGAGATAAGGGCGAGCGGTCAGTAAATAAATGCAGTATAGCTTAACTGTTCTGGAAACATACCGCTCTACCGCACATACGACATCCGATCGCTGTGAAAGCAAGCGACTGACTAACCCAAACACCCCTTGGCGTAACTTAATGGACTCGCCTGACCCAGGCGCACATTGCCCGTGACTGTGAGGACTAAATAATCGCACTGTACACTGCCCAATACAACCCATATTTCTTCAGTTCTGTACTGGATAAATGAACGATACAACAGCGAGAAATGTGATTGCACTCCGGAGATGTTTTGTTTTTGGAGAATATTTGTTTATTATTTATTGTGCACTACTTTTATGTCTCACTTCGCCAAGTGCAACATTTCCACAGTATTAATATGTACAGTATATTGTGAGTGTGATTTAATTGACGCACAAATCTAACAAGAATTATTCTACGATGAAAGAGTAATGGAACGGAGAAAAATTCTCTCCGGCGCCGGGATTTGAACCCGGGTTTTCAGCTCTACGTGCTGATGCTCTTTCATCGTATGATGACGCAGAATATCTGCATGGAAATATCATATGTACTTCGGTACATTAAAATAATATATAAGAATTATTCTCCTTCTGTTCGATCCTCGGTCAGACATTGCTTATGTTGACTCTTAACGGTGACATTTAAACAATCGGTAAAGTAGCACGTTGTTATTAAAAAGAGCTAACGCATCAATTACAATACAAAACATAGTTGGTTCTCATTTAAAAAAAGAAAATTGACTCTAACATCTTCAAAATTATTTCATGTACTGTACAAAAAAATGCATTAGGTCAGCGGTGACCAAAGCGGGTGTCGTGATTACATCGTGTAATCGGACATTCAAACGGGTACGAGGAGTTTCCTGTACATTGCTATGTGTTTCATTCACGAACTGAAGGCAAGCAGTAGCGGTATCATGTCGCTCTATGAACTCTGTCTCTACAAGCAGTAAGAGGTGGTTTCGTAAAGAATGAGAAGGGGAACTTTTTTGTTGTTCTGTCGGACAAAATGTAGTAAGTTTACTTTGGTCAACGGTTCAATTAGGAGTATATAGTAACATGAATTGCCACGCTGAATAATGTATTATTATTATTATTATTATTATTATTATTATTATTATTATTATTATTATTATTATTATTGACCACTAAGTATGTTCTTCTATAATTCTTCTGTACGTGCATGAATACTGATATTTGTCTCTCTAGAAGGATAAAATTATTAGGTTTTATCTCAATTTTAATCTTCTCAATCTTTAGACGAAGGTCGCTACTTATTAGTTATTCATTTAATAATAGTATTGTAGTATTGATTCAATATTATGTGCCAACGAACTGTCAAACACCAGGAGTTGACATGTCTTAAATCATAGCCAGGAAGAGAAAGAAGACATGATAAATAAATGTAAGGAAGTCGACTATCTAATGAGGTTTGAAATACTCGTATCTCGTGCTTTAAAATCTTTCAATAAAACAGAATTTCTCAAAAGAGTAATGATTAAAATAGCTTAAATAACTTGTCCATAAGAAGTTTTTAACTTTGATAAACTACGAATTTCTCGACCAAGTATCGAGAGAAGAATTTAGAAAATTCCTGATTATATTCAAGGGGAAGGTTAAAAAAGAAGCAAGAAAAATCGTTTATTATTCACTGGCTCTTGATGACAGCAGTGACATTACAGATACAGCAAAGCTTGAGACTTTTATCCGCGGGACTGATCAAGATGTTAGTACAGGAAGCATCACTGGATGTAGTTTTCATGTCAATTACCTTTCCTCCGTCTTCTTACTTCATAGGCTGTCTATCGCATGTAATCACTGCAGCTAGAGTTTTGGTCACCACTGCGTTAGGTAATATCACATGTCCCCTTCGATGTAATTTAACTTGTAATTGTTGGTTTGTGCATATCTGAAATATTTCGCACGCTATTTGAGGTGGAAGAGTTAAGTGGACCACCCTACATATATTTTGGCAATTTTTTTTCATATTATTGTGCCAATCTCTATTCGTACTAATTAATGAATCCTCTGCTTTCAATTAAATTATATCTGTATGGAATGAAAATACCTTGACATTCAAATACAAACTGGTCTATATATTCGCACATTCAAGTTTTTCACTTATCCGCTACAGCGCCGGTCGCAAGATCTATTTCCTGTAGTTTCCTTTCATTGCACTTTGCCTCTCGTTCTGTAACATCTCTAACACTACCCCATTCCCCAGGGATGACGTAGGCGTCACGAAGGTGAATATGAAAGTACTCTTAAGTCCGGTATTAGATGAAGGCGAGACACAGTCCGGCAATGTGTCTCTACTTGTGACGTAAAAGCTTACATTACTCATTCTCTAAAAGACTGGATAAATCATCTTGTGCCACTTTTAGCAACTGAAATGCTTGATACCAGATAATAGCTGAGAAGGAAGCTACAAGAGACTATTTCATTACATGTCAAGCAGTAGAAATTTTTTTATGCAGGACTCTGTAATCGAAATTTTGACGTCGCCACATCTTTGTTGAAAGTTGAATGGGGAAAAAGTGTCAAGTTTATTTTATAACAGGAAGCACTGATTTCATTCAGTTATAACAGCATATACGAAGTAGTATTGCTGTCGAGCTATGTAACAATACCATATGGCAATATAATAAAGTTTAGGACGAGTTCATATCATAGGAGGGGGGAGTTCAAACTATCTAAAAACCAATGACCCAAAAGTTTCCATACATAGGGAATAATAGTTCAAAATATAAATGTCACATAATGTGCTCAATATAACGGCTTTCGAGAGTCAAGCACAGGTCGATGAATGTGTTCCAACCTGTTCTGATACAAAAGCTGCAACGTATGTCAGTCGTCACATGACACATAGACAATGAGGGCTTGCAGGTGAAGGGTGTTGGGGGAAGCCAAGACATGCCAATTTTTAGCGATTTTATACTCTACAGGGCATTCTATAGGTGGAAAATGGGGATACAGAACTGTCTAATAACAGAAAAAGTTAAAATTGGAAATGTTCGTGTAAGATAAAGTTGGACAAGGACCACGACAAAAATATAAGGATCACGATAAGGTTCATGTCAAGTAAAAACAAGGACCAATATAAGAAACGCGACATTTACAAAGACAAAGTAATTACGAAATGGACCACGATGACAAAGTTCACGATAAGGGTCACGACATGAACCACGATAAGGATAATGATAAAGTCAAAAGAATGATAAGGGCCATTGCAGTAACAAGGATCATGATAAGGACCACAACAAAGCCAAGAGCCACGATAAGAAACATGACAAAGACAACAGTGACCAAGATAAGGACCGTGGCAAAGACAACAAGGAACGTTATAAGATCTACGGCAACGATCACTTTAAGGACCACGACATGGGTCACGATAAGGACCACAAGTACCAAGACAGGATAATGACAGGGACCACGACAAGGCCTGTGATCCACGTCGTGATACTTAGGCCTATCGTTGGTTCTTGTCGTTTACCTTGTCGGAGTCCTTATCGTGGTCTTTGTTGTCTTTGTCAGGGTCCTTATGTTGTTCCTTGTCTTTGTCATAGTCCTAACTGTGGTCCTTGTCTTTGTCATGGTCCTAATCGCCACGATTTTTGTCTTTATTGTGGTCTTTATTATGGTCCTTATTTTCTTTGTCAAAGTCGTTATCGTGGTCTTGTTCATTATTCGTGGTTCACTTCGTGGTCCTTATCATGTTCTTTGTTGTGGTGCTTGTCGCAACTCATGTTGTGATCCTTGTCGTCCTCGTCTGTGTCCTTGTCGTGGTCCTTGTTTTTATCATGCTCATATGATTGTCATTTCAAATAATAATGTTTTTCCCCTTTGGGAAGTGACTTTGTTTCACATGGTAGATAATGTCGTCCTCAAAGCGGGGTCTTAAGATGCTGTACAGCAGCCTGACCGATCACAGATTTACTCAGGTTATTTTCTACCGAGCGCCATGTAACTAATTTTGAAGAGAGCTGTACTATATTAGAAGGGGCAAGACTTATCCTGTGACCTTATCATGTGCCATGACTATATCATCAATGGATATAGAGGGGAAAGATAGATGAAGTTTCGTGTCAGTAGATTAACCAACATGAAACAATCTGATAGCTCATTCTTTCCCCTGTCACGTAGGTCATATGCCATATCTCGCGTCCTCATCTATGTAGGCCTAGTACAAAATTTGTACAATTGTGATATTACAAAATTGTGACTTATTCCACATCTTAAAGTTTCAATGCTATTGTAAGATCTATAGAATACGGTAAATGAAATAGTTCAAAGCCTTCTCGAGGAGGGTAAGTCAGAACTCTCACTCGCATGTTTCCTCTCTTGGAACGTGTTCCTAAATAACCCGGACTATAATATTTTGAATGGTACCTGCCTCCGGTGAGACTAAAAACCTGGATAAATGCCTGTCTCTCCATCTTGTCTCAGTGGCTGATAGATTAATATTTACATGTAGTTATTTGAAATAATGCTTGTTGTTAAAGCATTTTGCATTTTTAAATTCATTGTAATTGTTAGTTTTCAATATATACACTGTATATAACGATCACAGACATATATACATAAAAGCCACCAGCGTAGCTCTGTCGGCTAAGGTACTTGCCTACCGATCCGGAGTTGCGTTCGGGCGCGGGTTCGATTCTCGCTTGGTCTGATTACCTGGTTGGGTCTTTCCGAGGTTTTCCCCAACCGTAAGGCAAATGTCAGGTAATCTATGGCGAATCCTCGGCCTCATCTCGCCAAATACCATCTCGCTATCACCAATCCCATCGACGCTAAATAACCTCGTAGTTGATACAGCGTCGTTAAATAACCAAGTAAAATAAAAAAATACACAAACTTTAATAAAGGTTTATAATATTACAATTTGTAATTTTGTATTGTCTGTGATCTCAGGACCCCGTAAAAGTCTATTTCAGTGTTATTCAGACAAAAAAAAAATCGTTGGCATGGACTAAGATCGATACGCAGAAAACTTATCGTCTGAGCTATTGGGACGACACGAAAGCTTTCATTTCTGCGCGGAGTGTCAATCTAGTCATGAAGGTTCAAATGTCGATTTAACTACACGATTTACGTATATATTTGTTTATTATTTACGTCATATTACTATAGATTTTGCAGTTTTTGAAGTGAATTTCGGAACGATGTTAGAAACAAACAAAATAGTTTGAATTTAAGTAACTCAAATATTCGTGTCTTATGTATCAGTGCTCTGGTCTCCAATCATGCGCAGTGTCTTACATCTGAGACAAGAATATTCCATCGTCTCATTTCTTTTTTTGGGAAACGTACATAACTAAGGACAATTTATCTGTAAATTTACAAAATACATAATAATCCTTATAATCTTTTAATTAATATTAGTCTAAATATAATTTAAATGTAACGAAATAATTCGAAAATATAACACTTAGGGTGCTATTCATAGACATTTCGCTAGCCCGCGCTACGAGCGTGCTAAACAGGATTCATATCATATATCATATCATATATCATATCATATCATCATATCACATATCATATCATATCATATCATATCATATCATATCATCATATCATATATCATATCATATCATATATCATATCATATATCATATCATATCACATCATATCATATATCATATCATATATCATATCATATCATATAATATATCATATCATATCATATCACATATCATATCATATCATATATCATATATCATATATCATACATCATATATCATGTCATGTCATATCATATATCATATATCATATATCATATATCATATCATATCATATCATATCATATCATATCATATCATATCATATCATATCGCTAACACTGTTTTATGAATACGAAAAACGTTAGTTCGCTGATCATCCACCGAAAGCCCGCGCTTAGAATGTTTGTGAATAGACCCTATGTCACGAAAGCTATAGTATTTAAAACTCCCCTGTCGTTTTATTTTTACTTGTTCTAGTGATCCGAACATTTTAAGTGAGGAACTTCTTCGCCGATTCAAGTACACTTTGTCAGCTACTAGAAATATTTGCCTAAGTCGAAACTTTTTTTCAATTTACACTAGGAGGAGACGAGGTGATACTTCTTCGACGGGTCGGCATGACGCCAGGTCTCCAGCTAAGACAACACAGAATATATTTACATCGAACAAACATTCATGCTCTAAACAAGATTGCAACCCACATGGATTCCACTCAACTTTGAAGCGGTGGACTTCAGCGTTGCGTGTAGCTAGGCTGGCAAAATAAAGTAAAATTAAGTTACAGTGAACACTAAACAACCAAATTAAATTCAGTACGAAATAATAACTATTTTTCAGTAATCCTACTGCTTCTCTTTGACCGCTCCTTCTCTCTCTTCTTTCACTTCCTCCAACAGCCTTCACAATTATCTTTTTTACGTCTCTTTCGTCTTCATCTTTTAACCACCTTGTTGCTCCCTCTTCCAACACTTATTCGCTTCTTCCCCTTCTATTATATTCTACTAATTTTTCTTCTTCCGCTTTTCTTTCTCTTTTCAATTACGTATTCCAGTTTTTTCCTTGTTACTATAAGTATCCTTTCCATTCACTATAAAAATAATAAGACCTGCTTCAACTGTGTGATATTTATTTTATTGGGTTATTTTACGACGCTGTATCGACATCTCAGGTTATTTAGCGTCTGAATGAAATGAAGGTGATAATGCCGGTGAAATGAGTCCGGGTCCAGCACCGAAAGTTACCCAGCATTTGCTCGTATTGGGTTGAGGGAAAACCTCGGAAAAAACCTCAATCTAGTAACTTGTCCCGACTGGGATTAGAACCTGGGACACCTGGTTTCGCGGCCAGACGCTCTGACCGTTACTCCACAGGTGTGGACAACTGTGTGATATGATAACAAGCAGCTGTCTTTGTCTTAGTAACTCAGTTAATAGACTTGAGATAACATCCCGATGGTAACGTATTCGTATATGTGGTGGACAAAGCCAAGATACCTGAAAGTTTTTCCTCTGTATTCTCCTGTTTCCCTTCATCATTCCACAGTCATTTTCCATTCCAATATTTATTACCATCATTTAAATAGTATTCACCAAAAGATAGCACCAGTCTGAGATGCTTTCGGAGGATGGAAGGATACTCTATTACAGTGGTCTTCAGCACTCGCTGAAATGGGTAAAGTGTATGGAGAGTAACGGAATGTGCTCCGCCGTGCAGAAGGGATAAGGAACCAGCATACCCGCCAGCAGTCACGGATGCACGCTAGTGCAATGATCTTATCCGCGGGTAAGAGGCGCTAGGCCGAGGGTTGCACTTTTGCACTGTGCTGATGACCGCTGCCCTAGTAGGACATCCACGAAATTTTCTAAGATGTACAGATTCAATCGACAGATGTCAGAATGCAGCTGAGTCACGATATCTACAAAATCTCTGGTATTTGAACTACACAAATCATTCCCAGTATTTGAGCTGTAAGGCACAATAAGCCCACTAGTGGTTGTAGGTATAGCCTCCGGACCCATCATCCGTATAAACATGTCTAAAAAGCGCGTTTTAAGTATATTGCGTATATTTAAAATAAAAATACCGATACTAAAATGCAAAAAATTCAACAAAAAATACACTAATTTTCTGGAATCAAAGTTCGTTCGGAAAAGTCCATCTTAGCATAAAAGGGGTGTTAGGTTGTTTAGGTTAGGCGAGAGTTTACAAATTAGTTTTTTGCGTCAAAACACCCCCGTTATGCGAAATGAAACTGACCAATCTGTAATCAGTCGCTTTTGACTGATAGAATTTGAGTCTTCAGTTCAGTAGCTTTCATTATCAGCACCAATTTTTTATGCATAAACTCCACCTAAAATGGAAAATTTATTACAATTAAAAGTATTAATTTTTAATTTTATATAAACTCTTGAAAAGTCTAAATTGGATTCTATGAAGTTCTAAAACTCTTTTTAGCGGGTGAAAATCCGTTCCCTAGTCATGAATAAAAAACACACGAGATAAACCATAGAACGGGCAGCATTTAACAATATATTTATAAGTGTGAAAGTACTAAAAATTGCTAATGCTAATGTTTGCTATATGGATCAGAACTTCATCAGTGCACTATGTATAGACCTAACCTATATCGTATTGAAGCGACTTGATTGAAAGCAAAACGCTAGAATCTTCCACAGTATAGCTGAACACGAAAGCCAGTCTTCGGGCCTCAGAACTTTGGATTATTACACCGAGTTACCCCGGTCCGTTTTATCTTTGTTATTAATGATGAAGATAGGAAATAATTGGCACATTGTTTGAGGTTTAACTGCATGGCTGATTGAGGTATTAATTTTTCAGTATGTTTTGAAAGTGTTAACTTTGACTTAAATTTATTGTATTTGTCCTTTACATTCATTTTATATTTATTTTTAATTATTATTTATTTGTTCATTGTATTCACCTGTAAGTTTGTTAAAAATGTATGCAATATAGTTGTGACCTACTCGAAAATATATATGATATGGCTGTGGTCATTTAATACGACGACCCACATTTTTGCTGTTCACTGCAGCAACATATGGTGACCTTTCTAAGTGAGATCCAGTTGTAACAGCCGGTCAAACCGTATTCTTAGACATATTCCTAGAAAAACGGTTGTAGCTCTAATGTCTTCGCCGATTCCCATTAACCGAAATACCAATACAAACAACTGTTGCAGACTTGCAATAACACCTCAAGACTTGTGGAAATCTTGCTGTGATGGTGAAGCAGATGCCAGCTTTCGCACATTCCTGAAGGAGGCTAAATTAGTTTTCTTCTTTACAGTGAGCAGCAAAAGTATTAAGCATGGAAATTTAAATGTTCATGCTTGAAACTTCATCCTTGTTTTCATTTGAAACTACGAAGCTTTGAGCTTAAATAAAGTAGGTTTCATTTGAAATGCTGCTTTGATGAAACGTTTTGTACGAGAGCAGGCGTAACTATTTATATGCAGATCCTCTTAATAAGTATAGCCTATGCACGCCAATATTTTTGACAGTATGGTCTTTACTGTAAGAAATGAAACGATATGATTTCATTTACGAATTTATATGAAGGTGATGATTAGTAGGTTTTCAGTAACATTTTCTTTCAATAGTCGGCCATAGTGTAAGCAATAGTTGCTTCATTACTTGATAAAATTAGTTGTGAATTCGAATTCCACCTCGAACGTGGATATTCGCACTTACGAAGGAGATTTCTATGTTGTCTTAAGTTAGGGCGTAAGTTGCCATTTCCCCCCACGACATGAGAATCACAAATTGTGTCCACATGGCTTATAAGACCGATACGAATATAAAAATAGTCCATGATACTTCAAAGCTTTTACTCAAATGAAGAAGTTCTTTGAGTGGGAAAGAAAACTCTTCCAAATTCAATTATAAGTGAAGGTTGGAAACAGGAAAAAAACTGTGTTGGGTCAGAGTCTAGCGAGAGCGCTTTCTCGTCGTATCTGCAAGCTACAGACGTGATAAATTTACTTCTACAGAAATAGAAGCTTCTCTGCCAAGTATTTTACCAGAGTTTTGTATTAAAGATTTTAGTTGTACTCTTGACATTTTTCTCATCAGCTCTTGAATGCACATTTTAATTATAACGAATATTTCATTCGGAATATATAAATTATTAAGTGAAAATGAGTTGCAAATGCATATATACATAATTTTGTATTTTGTATTGTATTGTATTGTATTGTATTGTATTGTATTTATTAACATTCCATGGTATTCATACATTGCTTACAGCTAGAATATAGAACAAGTCAAGAAACTTAATACTATTATAAAGTCTTAATTTATAGTCACAGTCTAGATGAAATATATACAAACGAGATTTACAATATAGTCTACTGGTACAACACAAAAGTTTTAGTATCAATTTCGTGAAGCGATATTGAATGTCATGAATTCACCTACAGAATAGAAGGCGTGAGAAATTAGGTACTTCTTTAATTTGGCCCTAGATAATTTTATGTTTTGAGTTTCATTTTTTATATCGATAGGGAGGCTATTAAAAAAATTTACTGTCATATAACCCACTCCTTTTTGATAGCACGATAGACTTGCTGATGGAGTATGAAAGTCATTTTTTGACGTGTATTTATGCTATGAACCGTTGAATTAGTTACAAAGTTTTCACTATTACAAACGAGGAAGATTATTAATGAAAAGATATACTGACAAGCCATGGGCATTATTTGTAGTTTTTTTTTTAAATAGTCCTACACGAATCCCTAGATTTGGTACGTACTATTATTCTAATTACTCTTTTTTTTGTAATAGAAATATACTGTTACTATCTGTGGAATTTCCCCAGAATATTATTCCAAAGCTCATTACCGAGTGGAAGTATGCAAAGCATATTGTTTTTAAAGTATTGATATGTACTATCTTTTACATAGTTCTAATAGCAAAACAAGCTGAATTTAGTTTGGGATAATTTCTTTAATATGATTTTTCCAATTTAACACATTATCGACTTTTAAGCCAAGAAATTTGGTTGTTGTTGTTGTTGTTTCTAATAGGGATCTATTGTTAATTATTGCGGTAGAAATTTGCGACGTTGAATTTGGACAGGATTTAAATTGAATTATGTTAGTTTTGTTACAATTTAATACCAATTTATTGACTGAGAACCAGTCAGATATTTTGAAGAGAATTTCCTCTGTTGAAGATTGGAATGTGTTGGAGTTATTTTATAACCCCCTCTAAAAACATTTTAACGAAAGATGCAAATACAGAGTGATTCCAAACTACGTACCAACTTAAAAGGGATGTTTGGAAGAAGAATAAGCCTTAATTCAGAGTAAACTTTTCACTTGGGGTGAAGGAAACCCACACGAAATCCTTTATCGTTTATACCAGGCATATATACAGATTGTTAAAATATTCAATATATTGAGATGTGGTATACTCATCAAAACAAGAAAAAATAGTATATAAACATGGTTCCTAAAATTAATACCTTCCGACATATGAATACTTGTTCATCACCATCATAGGATGTGATTTTAATTCATTGCAACACATTCTTCTGTCCTTCGTCTTAGAGAGTCACACCTTGTCACCCTTTTTCTACTGCATTTCTGATATGATACTGTATACCCAGTAAGAAAAAAGCAGAGCTCACATTAGAAGATAATACGTTGTTCTTACAATACTAATTTCAAAGAGTTTACTCTTATTCAGGTTTATGATTGAGAATATGTGTTCGCAAAGGTATGTAGAACCAAACATAGCAATTAACTTGCATGTCAATGCGTGGATACGCGAAAACTCTTTTTGTTTCACGTTCTTATAAAACGAGGCCGCTTGGAATATGTATTGTAATATCTATCTTTCAAAATTGTGACATTGAAGCCTTATCAAATTTCTTTGGAATTTGACTGGAGCCTGCTCAACATTTACAGAAAAGGGCGTCATAAAAATGTTCACCAAGTTCCTGTAAACGGTGAGAGATTGTTTGTTGAGGGAGACTAATTGACTCAAATAACGTCACCAGGGAAGGACACAATATCTCTGTAGTTGAAATCATGCAATCCTTAACAAACTTTCCATGCGTAAAAGGCCGGCTACTATTGGCGATATTTAGAGCAACAATATAGCTTGTATGGAGAACTCTTTCGGAACTTGGCTCACTCAATGCGCTGCGAAAGAAAGGGAAAAATGAAATTTTAATGACATTGTCACTAAACAAAAAATACATACATAGTTAAAAGGACAGAAAATCCTTTAACAGTTTAACAAACGTTTCTATAATAATTCTCATACATTGTTGACAACTGTTCAAAATAAACTTACTATAACCATTAATTTAATTATATTGCCTTTAAGAGTACTTAATTAATTGAAATGATACTTATCTTGTCTTAAGAAGACTGCATTTTCGCCTTCAGTTTCGTTATTAATGCCTTCTTCTCTTCGTCGAAAATATTAACGTGGGTATCAGAATGTTTAACTTCAAAGTGATGCTTAATGTTGTACTTTTTGCCGTACATTGTTATGGCATATTAAACATTCAACATTGTTGCGTTGTCAGATTGGACAACAAAATACAGGCCCTACCAAAAGGGGTTAAATCCTGAACCGACTATCGACGCACTTCTCTTCATTCTTATTCAAAACAGTTAAGCACAAACGATAGTAAACCATTTGGATGAATGAATGACTGACGGAACGCATAATCTAGCAATGCCTAAAGAATATTATCGAACAGATGAGGGGAAGAGTTGATGATCGCATGCATTCGCACGCCACTACAACCTCAGCGACAGAGAGGAGTGGGGGTCCGCCCTGGGCAGACACAGGGCAGCGTCCGGGCTCCCGAAAGCTTTGGTTCTTCTGAACCGACGCATGCGACATGCGAGGTGCGAGGCGGCCTCGCACAAATCCGGACTACACGGGAGATAGTGAGCGGTTTCTATAACTGCGAGGTGCGAGGTTTGCGCACCTCTCAGCCATAGAAACCACTCGCTATCTCTCGTGTAGTTTAAGCCTTGGTTTTTCTGAACCGACGCATGCGACATGCGAGGTGCGAGGCGGCCTCGCACAAATCCGGACTACACGAGAGATAGTGAATGGTTTCTATAACTGCGAGGTGCGCAGATCTCGCATCTCGCATGAGTCGTCGGTTCAGAAAAACCAAGGCTTAACCCTCAAACGCTGTGTTGGAATGGTCTGCATTAGGGTACATTTCATAACAAATGAACAAAATAAATAAATACAAGAATAAGTGGTACTTTCTAAAAGGGGGGGGGTGAGAAGCAGAGAAAGAAAGAGAGACAGGAAAGGACAATGAGCTGAAGGAGGAAGAAAGAGATATTATAAGACAATAGAGAAAAGAGTGAGGAAGGTACTGAGTGGGCGGGAGACAGAATACGAGTGCATTAACCTCAACTCAACATGACACTAAAGTGAGAAAAGAGAATTTGATGAAACACGAGAAGAATTTTACATTACGAGTAAAGTGACGCGGAATAACTGTCGAGGTGGTTCACTGTCTGAATCACTTACTGACAACTGTGTTCTGCGATTCCTAGAGCACAGCACGGAATCATTCTCATTTATTGAAGCCGAAGTTTCGTGCTTTGTACTTGTCATTCGAGCAAATTTATTCATTTCCGCATGTCTGTCAGTCCTTCTATTTTTAGCTGCCTATTAATGACATAAAATTTGCATATAGCCTACATTTTCGTCTTGAGAAATTCTCTCGTAGAATTCCTACACGCAATCAGTTATCATGCATTAACGGTTACCTCTAAAAATTTGTATTTGTGCTTTAAAATGTAATCTTAATAGGAAAACATAATTACAAATCAACATGTGTAGTGATTTAATAACCGCAATGAACTTCCATGTGAACTAGTTTTAAACATTATACAGTGTGTCTCAAAAATGGGATGACCAAATTAATTGTGGTATAACCACAGAGTCAAGAAATATGCCAATGAACACCCACACTTCTATTTTAAATATTTTCTAGTTATCATTCTGTGAATTTGTTAAAATCCAGACCCAATAATGAAAGTTAGACATTTTCTGAAAGCCTTAAGAAAGTATAGGGTACGTGTTATTAGTAGGAAAGACATTCTTGGTGTTTCGTTTCTTTTCGCTTAAATGATTTCCACTTTTTAAATGGGTAAAATTATGCAAATTAAACATAACTCGAAGTAAAGAGTTAGTGAATGGAGAGCTGTTTGCGATTCCCCAGCAAGTTAGATGTTGAACATTTCAATGCCAGGCAGTAAACAAGTGTCGAATACGTATAATGTATGACAACACACTGCTAAATCACAAATCATATTTATAACTCTTTCAGTTAGAACAGGCCTGCACAAGGTTTGCGCTCTCCGAGCCGGCTCACAGCTCATGAGCGGAATGCAGATATTAGCTGCGCTCTGTATAAGGGTGGACTGGAAGAAGGGGTGACCTCGTACAAAATAAACATTAAAGGAAGTACTATTACGAGTGCTTATGAAATGAATTCCCGTTCAGTGTTTGCAAACCTATCTTGGACTATTATTAATTAATAAAGAAATATTTATTTTACAGAAGTAATAGAAATTCTATAGCTACTTAAATGTACAATATCATTTTGTTATATTTTTATTTATCAGTACATCAAAACGAGGTTTTATGCTGTTGGCAGCTGAAAGGAACAGTAGCCTAATAATCATAATGAAACATCAGTTACACATGTTCGATGTCTGCCTTTATTAAAGTTGATTATAGAAAACAGTTGCTCACAAATATAAATGTTGAGCCAAACATAGCAATCGTTTTCACAGCCAGCCTGTGTAGTCGTGGATATTATTGCTAATGTTTAGTCTTGTAAAACTCAACCAGGCTAGTAGTATTATTCAAACGATCTTTAGCCCTTAGGTCACATTGAAGATCAATAAGTTCGAGCTGTAAATCGTTAAATGTTAAATGTTTTGTTCCGTCTTTTAGATTCCTCCATACTGTACTGTAGCAGTAGGTAAGCAACGTGAAACAGTTACTGAGAATAGGCCTACACACTGCACTCAACTAGATAACTGAGTGGTCGTTTCCCTCTCCTCTACCTATAGCAAGTCTATTTCATTCTGACGTATCTTCCTCTCCGTTTCGGCGAGCGGTAAACACTGCTCTCCCGCTCCGAAGGAGCGCGCGCGCTCGTTGAGCGCTGTTTGTGCAGGCCTGAGTTAGAAGATTCAACCCTTTTGCTTTTGTTTTATTTTAATTAAAGAACATTCCAGAAAATTTTATCGGTTTAGAAATTAAAATTATGGTTTATTTAACGACGCTTGCAACTGCAGAGGTTATATCAGCGTCGCCAGTGTGCCGGAATTTTATCCCACAGGAGTTATTTTACATGCCAATAAATCTACTGATATAACCCTATCGCATTTAAACACACTTAAATGCCATCGATCTGGGCCGGGATCGAACCCGCAACCTCGAACATAGAAGGCCAGCGCTATACCGACTACGTTACCGAGGCCGACTTATCGGTTTATTTTTTAGACATTCTGTATAGAGAATGGAAGGGGACCGATGCACTGAAATGTAAGAGGTGATTGTACATGTTAAATGTAGTAAAGCTTCTATTACACTTTTCCTTCAAGTAGGAGAAAAATAGTATTTGCCCAATGTTTTCAGCGCACTATTGTGGTAACGGTCCGAGATAAATGGCTATACAAGCAGATAGATAAAAATAATCTGAACAGTTAGTGTTTGAGGCTTTATTTATTTATTTATTTTGTAAATTAAACCGTTTAGCCATGAATTGAAATTGAGTAATTGCGAAAATCATTAAAATATTCATTCATTCATTCATTCATTCATTCATTATATTCCATAGATCTTACATGAGCAATGAAGCTTTAAGATGTGGAACAAGTCAAAATTTTACAATATTACAATTACAATTTTTACAAATTTTTACAATATTTTACAGTTTTACAATTTAGTGATTTTCTACAATGATGAGGTGAGGTCCGAGGATTCGCCAAAAGATTACCCGGCGTTTGTCTTTTGGTTGGGAAAAACCTCGGAAAAACCCAACCAGCTAATCAAATCAAAGGGGTGGAACGAAGTGATGCCGAGGACTCGCCATAGACCATCCGGCTTCAGTTCTACGGCTGGGGAAAACCTCGGAAGAAACCATTCAATAAGACCAAAGGGTGATCCAACCCAAGCCCGAACGCAGCTCCGGATCAGCAGCCCAGCGAGTCTGCCGACTAAGCTACATCGATGGCTCTAATAAAAATATACAATACATAGCCAATCAGATTATTAAATTTACAAACGCAAACGATCATTCATCAGTTGAGCTATATGTATAATACAAAACAATAAGTCTTGCAACGCAACGCACTGTCGCGTGTCTCCGCTGAGTACAGCAGAGGGAGAGGGGAAGGTAAGAGATAGGTGGCCACGATTCTAGAGTTATTGCAGTAACCGTGATTTTGCAAAATGTTTCATAGAAAGAACGATTTCCTATAAAACGGTGAATGCTGTAAAAAGGTATTTAGATTTTTCAAACATCTCCTCATAAGTTATTATCAGTTACATTTTGGTGCAGTGGTTAGGTCTACGTTTCACCCGTTAACCGATAAAAGTAAAGGCACTGGAAGGAGAAATAAAACATTTTAGACAGTTATTATTGTAATCTGTTGTTATTTAACATTATTAATATCACATTTAAAAAAGAAGATAAAATCATAATACAAGCTTCAGAAATACAAGATCTCCAAGAAGGAATGATGGGATTTAATGTGGTTACTGTGAAGTATCTGTATGTACTGTGTGTAATGAATTGAAAATATTCTTATTTAATTCAGTAACTCAAAAATATTCCGAACTATATTAGTTGGTTTCAATTTGCGGCGCACCATTAACAGCACGACACACGTCATAATGACATTCAATTTCACTCCACACTCTGACAAAGTCGTCAGGAGTAACGCCTGCAGTTGCTTGTTTGCCCTTCTTCTTGAGGACGACAAGATTCGGAATGTTCTCACTGTAAATCTTATTTTTGACACAACTCCAGACGAAGAGTGGGGTAAGATAAGAACTTTTTTCAGACCACTGGATGGGTGCATTTCTGCTAATCCACGGCTCTGAAAATCGACGATTAAACTCTTCTTGTACTCTATCCGCAAAGTGGGGCGGTGCTCCATTTTGTTAAGAGGTAAGCGCCTTTCATTTGCTCGGTTTTAGGAAACAAAGGCTCTATGCGGTGTGGTTGATGATGGTTAGCCTAGTAAAAGGACCAAAAAATCTGATTATGTAATAGGCCGAACCAACGTTGACTTGAAAGAATCTGATTGTAATGCACTTATTTCAGTATATAAATTAGCAATAATGATTTTATAGTGATGAGAACAACAATGACAGAAAATAAAACCACATGAACGCAATCCTTTTGAGATATTGAATTACAGTGCTTGTACTTGGACTTGATACTTGTTCAGCGCGATTGAGGAGAAGGCTAGTTAGTAGAAGGGAGAGTAGCATGTGATCTTCCCATCACATTACTTAAGGCTGGTTCACAATAAACCGGAAATGAGAACCAGAAGGAGAACGAGAACAGGAGAACTGTTAAAATGTATAT
This sequence comes from Periplaneta americana, assembly GCF_040183065.1. Taxonomy (NCBI): domain Eukaryota; kingdom Metazoa; phylum Arthropoda; class Insecta; order Blattodea; family Blattidae; genus Periplaneta; species Periplaneta americana. Next base: position 137,273,254 of record NC_091118.1, read on the forward strand.
ATTTAGGCCTAAATGCGAGCATTCACAATTAACGAGAAGCTTGCCGGAGCCCGGGAACGGAAACGTGAGGTTGCTCAAGTTTCAACTTTGCCGTTATCATTTCCATTCTGTTGCCATGATAAAGCTATTGGATCGTCGTATGTTTTTTAGCAAGGAAATTTCTTCTTCATGCATCGTTTCTAACTAACTGGGAAATTCAGTGGAATCACTTTCAATATATGCTACGTATATATGTGACCATATTACCACATGAATTGGATTCTTAAATATTCTGTGTCGGTCCACACCTGTGAAGTACCGGTTAGCGCATCTGGCCGCGAAACCAGGTGGCCCGGATTCGAATCCCTGTCGGGACAAGTTACCTGGTTGAGGTTTTTTCCGGGTTTTTCCTCAACCCAATTTGAGCAAATGCTGGGTAACTTTCGGTCCTGGATCCCGGATTCATTTCACCGGCATTGTCACCTTCATCTTATTCAGATGCTAAATAACCTAAGATGATAAAGCGTCGTAAAATAACCTATTTAAAAACAAATAGGCCTATATTCTGTGTCATAAATTCTGAAGTTGGTTAACCTGTGTTTATGTTGGCTGGTTTGTTTTCATAAGAGAACGTCATTGGTAAACTATACATGTAATAACATAATGCATAATATCGACGTTACATATCGTTATTGACATACATGCATATCGTTCACACCTGTGGAGTAACTGTCAGCGCTTCTGGCTGCGAAATCAGGTGGCCCGGGTTCGAATCCCGGTCGGGGCAAGTTACCTGGTTGAGGTTTCTTCCGGGGTTTTCCCTCAACCCAATACGAGCAAATGCTGGGTAACTTTCGATGCTGGACCCCGGACTCATTTCACCGGCATTATCACCTGCATATCATTCAGACGCTAAATAACCTAGATATTGATACAGCGTCGTAAAATAACCCAATAATAATAATGATGATACATGCATATCGATATGCGTAGCCGTTTCCGTTCTCAGTTTATGGTGAATCAAACATCTTCATTTTCACGTTCTCCGTTTCCAAATCTCGTTCTGGTTTCTCGTTCCCGGTTTATTGTGGATCAGCCTTTACTGTGCAGCTGGACATCCTACACCATACAGAGATTTGACCGTAGGAAATGCCGTTTCACAGCTAACCCAAAACCCAATACCTCTCAAAGTGAACATATTCTGACAACGAACTCGTGAAGAGCACTGCTTATCAAGCTCAGCAGAATCAGGTCTAAATACAAGCAATGAAAATATAAGTACTTTCAGTCGAATAGACATAATAAATACTTCACAGTAACTTCATGAAACCCCAGCATTCATGCTCGGAGAGCACCACAAAAGATGGATAAAATGACAGTATACGATCATAATATTGTATACATAGTAATACTAACAACAGCAAGCAATCCGACGTAATTGAACATAAATTATAATAAGAGCGGATCTAGATAAGCTGCTTATGCAGTAAGAATTTACCATCGCAACGTGAGACAAAACGGAACATAGGAATACCTTACAAGAGGCGAACGTCTGTGTTTATTGGGTCTACAACTTGCTGGTGATGCCTAAACCCTTGGTTTTTCTGAATCAACGCATGCGACGGGCGAGGTGCGAGGCCCGCTTCGCACAAATCCGGACTACACGAGAGATAGTGAGTGGTTTCTATGAGCGTATTCCGAATCTCACAGGATCGGTGGACAACAATGACGTCACGCTGCAGCGTAATAGGAACAAAACTGCTGGAAGGATCGATGGCTGTCATGACGACTGTATAAGTTGTTGTCTATGCTACGCTAGCAAAATTTTGCGAAATTTCCGTACTGCCATCTCGTTCAAAGAAAAGAGAGTATAAAAAAATTATTTCTTGAACCGGTAGTAATAACTGGTCCGTTGACATGTTCGCTCATAAGCCATTAACATATTGTTTTTACGTTGTGCTCATTACAAACAATACAGCAGAACTAAAGCAGAACACACTGCCATGACACAACAGTGCACGATGCCATTCGTCTGCTAATTCCCGCCCTATACAAGAACCAATCAGATTCACTGATGGCGGCTGGTGGAGACTGCCACCACCTCTGCAAGCTGATGGCACCGGTGCGACACCGGTGAAGCATCAGTGAAGCCATCGGTGAAATTCGGAACACCGTGATGCCATCAGATTGCTCAGCGCTGAGATTCGGAATATGCTCTATGGTTGCGGAGTGCGCAGACCTCGCATCTCGCAGTTATAGAAACCACTCACTGTCTCTCTTGTAGTCCGGATTTGTGCGAGCGGGTCTCGCACGTCGCACGCGTCTGTTCAGAAAAGCCAAGGCTTAATACAACCATTACTGCCATATTCACTATCATTATCACGGTAGCGAAGCCTCGAGGTAGCGAGCTGAACTGAATGTGAGGCTACATTCTCACGTGGGTTCAAAAAACTTTCGGACCGATCATTCCCTAGAGGTTTTTCGAGCTTGTTTCCGACTACAACGCGAATTTCAGGTAATTCCATGGCGAATTCCAGGTAATTCCATGGCGAATTCTCGGACTCTTCTCACTACTACTGCCACTTACTATTATTATTATTATTATTATTATTATTATTATTATTATTATTAAAATCTGAAAGTTAGAATTTATAAAACAGTTATATTACCTGTTCTTCTGTATGGTTGTGAAACTTGGACTCTCACTCTGAGAGAGGAACATAGGTTAAGGGTGTTTGAGAATAAGGTGCTTAGGAAAATATTTGGGGCTAAGCGGGATGAAGCTACAGGAGAATGGAGAAAGTTACACAACATAGAACTGCACGCATTGTATTCTTCACGTAACATAATTAGGAACTTAAAATCCAGACGTTTGAGATGGGCAGGGCATGTAGCACGTATGGGCGAATCCAGAAATGCATATAGAGTGTTAGTTGGGAGACCGGAGGGAAAAAGACCTTTAGGGAGGCCGAGACGTAGATGGGAGGATAATGTTAAAATGGATTTGAGGGAGGTGGTGTGTGATGATAGAGACTGGGTTAGTCTTGCACAGAATAGGAACCGATGGCGGGCTTATGTGAAGGCGGCAATGAACCTTCGGGTTCCTTAAAAGCCATTTGTAAGTAAGTATTATTATTATTATTATTATTATTATTATTATTATTATTATTATTATTAGGTCTATTATAACTATTACTACTATTGCTATTAAGCCACTATTACTACTATTGTTATTACTACCGATGCGGTACTATTGCTACTACTGTTATTACTACTAAATAATCGTAACTAAATTATCACAACAAACACTACTACTATTACTACAACTATTGTCCCCACAAGTTTTTTACTTGGCTATTTAACGACGCTTTGTCAACTACTAAAGTTGACTAACAACTAAAAGTCGATGGGATTGGTGATAGCGGGGTGGTATTTGACGAGATGAGGCGAGGATTCACTATAGATTACCTGACATTCGCCTTACGGTTGCGAAAAACCTCGGAAAAACCCAACCAGGTAATTAGTCCGAGTGGGAATTGAATCCACGGCAGAGTGTAACTCCGGATCGGCAGGCAAGCGCCTCAGCCGACCGAGCTACACCGGTCGCTTCCCGCAAGTTATAGGGGCGCGAAAAAGAGAGGTCAGTTCTAACGGTAGCTCCTAAAACTCTCGTACTAGTCTAATAAAATAAATTTGCTTTGCGTGATCGAAGATATACGAGTTATGCCTATAATTATTATTGCATGTAGAGGCGAAAGTGATGTCTTGTAGCAATACGATATTCACCAGAGTTATTGACACATTAAGGACAGGGAAGTCATAAGGTTTATGATTGTTCTGATGTAGCGAAAAACAAATACATAACTATGAATAATAATATGAACAAGCTGAATATAGTTATATGAATAAAAAAGAGCGATTTTTAATTGTTCACTAAAATTATAGCCCATAAGAACCCTTTATATTTGGGGTGCCAGCAACACCCCGCGCGTCTCTTAATGTTACAAAGTTAGGCACGATTGCTTAAGGGTTAACTTAGTTATAATGTCATTCACCGAATCGAGACTCTGCACCACCTCCGCTGATTAAGATAATCAATTGAGTGTTACTCAGTTATGTAAGAAAAATAATTTAAGGGCTTTATTTCATTTTTTTTACATGGTACTCAGTTATATAGGAAAAATAATTGAACGGTTTTATTTCATTTTTTACATGTCATTTTTCTACTTTTGTCCCTCTAAATATGAATTTTGGACCACTATGCGTCGTCGACTATAGCATTCACGCGGTTTTAAAATTTTGCCTTTGTGATTATGTATATCGCGACGGGTAAATACGATTTGGAATCCTTTCGCATCATCTCTGTCACGGGTAGCAAGTCTAATCTATTATCTCTTTACAGCCTGTAAAATGCTTTTGCTTTTCTGTTCAAAGCCAACGTGATTAACCCACCAGAAATATGATACTGAAAATTGAACGTGCTCAGCTTATCAATATTTTCAATATTCGAAACTGAATTAGAGATAGGTACTGTATATCGAAACGATGCTCTTTGTGATTGGGGTGAATTGGAGCCTCAATGCAGGGTTTCAGGGAATAGCTATTAAAGTATAAATTGAATCTGTATGTGGAAGTACTGTTGTAAAGCAGAGAGTTTTCCCAATCGCTAGAACTACATTCTGGAAACTTATTTATTTACAAATTATAAAGACTTGAAAATTAATGTAAAATTAAGTTAAATTGAATGTGATTGATTATATTCCTAGTATTTTAAACCTGTTTTACATTATATTTCCCCAGGTTTTGGTCCTTGGACCAATCTGTCTCAACAGTTCCTCTTCTTACCATGTGGTCAGAATAGCGTTTAGGATGGCGCAGAACAAAAAAAAAAAAAAGACAAAATAAGGCAATACAGGACACTGCCAGTTTCTCTAGATAAATGTATACTGTTACAAATCTAATTAGCCCATGTTTCTAAATTGATATCCATCATAATACAGTCATCATCCAATTTCAAGACATTAGTCTCTGGCTCATTTGTTCCCAGTCAAATGCGTTTTCCATAGTTACTGATTTATCCATCACATTTCTTCTTCCTTTTGGCCACGGCTGTCCTCGGGCGTGGATTCGACCCCGCTTGCCGATTGGCTGGTTGGTTTTTCGACGAGATTTTCTCTAATTGTAAGACGAATTTCAGATAATCATATGACGGATACTCGGCCTCATCTCGCTACTACCAATTTCATAGACACTAAGTAGGGTAAAGTTGCCTAATTCCGTGATAATCCTAATTTCGTGATATGTTTTTTTCACTGAATGTCACGGGGTTGAGTATCTTGCTAGGAAGTTAATCGATGTCTCAAAAATAAGCGAAAGATGTCTGGCACTATGATCGAACGACAAAGCCTTGGCTGACGTTTAATTTTAAAAAAGTATCACGGGATTAGGGGTATCACGGAAATAGGCAACTTTACCCTACTTTATACTGTATAAATATTGAAGTAATTAATGCAGATTGTGCCATACTCTAGGGTCTGATTTCTGACATCTTTGTGATGGAAAAAGTTCATATGTCATTTTTTTTTTAATTGAGTGAGTTACACTCACTGATTGTTAAACATAAACATGGAAGTTATGAAGGTTTAAGCATTTAAATTCTTTACGAGATTGGTACAGAGTGTAGGCTATTATAAATTCCTTAAAAAACATTCACATTATTACCTATCTAGAAATCTATATTCAACTCGCTTTTCAAAGAACCCTTTTTCTTTTCTGCAGCATTACATGAAGTCGCCCGAATGTGAACTGTGCGTTGCGCATTCCCTAACTTCGTTGTTCGGATGCTAGGTAGATACGTTGTACCAGTGTTGCGTTATCTCTAACCTTGACCCTGATTTCATGAGACCTTATGTCGCTGCGATCGGCTAGCACCCCCAGTAACATACCACCATATGTCTAAAATCACAAATTATTTTCGTAAATTATTTCCAACGCTGTTTTACCAGTTGGAGGTGTGAAATTCTAATAATATATTACATTATCAAAGTTTTTTTTACCTTTTTATTAACATTTTTACAGCACTTGTTTTATTAAGAAATAGCATATCTTTACAAATCACAATTTTCGAGTTACGACACTATTTTACTAGTCACACACACAGCTCCAGACGTCCAAAGAGAGACAGAAGTTCACAAGTATGCGTGTTACAGAAGGGAAAACAGTCATTTTATCCAAGACTATTCAAAATCGGACTCGTGTTTATATGAACTTTTTTTCTACACACTGATGCCAGGAATCAGATCCAAGAATATAGCATAATCTTCGTGAATCACCATGTGTATGATACACGTTGTCCGATTCCCAACTTGTTTCCTAGTCCCGGTGGTATAAAATTAAATACTTACTTTGTTAAATTTTCATTACTCATTCTTTGGACATCACCATATCAGATAAATTGTTTGGTTCTTATGTCTTTGGTTAGTATGTGTGTTACGTCCATTACTTCTTATTTATCTAATCAACTCATTTGTAATTCTTTCCCATCTGGATTTTGCTGCAGCTCGTTCCGACAAATCCATTCCTGTGGCGTTTAACGTTTTTTTCAGAGCTTCTTTTCATAGACCAAACTTAAAAGCTGTAAATTATTTTAGCTCTAAAAATGCTCTATAATTCATAAGTTTTATTATTGTTTTTAGATATAATTTTGTCCCTCAGTAGGCTATTCAATAGCGTAATGGAGTTTCTGCCTTGTGTGTTTATTTTCTTTTATAGCTTCTTTATTTTTATTTTTAGGTTCATTTTATTTTTAAGTTATGAACACAACAGGCCAACCAATTACAATGTTCACTTGTAAGTTATAAGTAAAATATTAGTTATTAAATACAAAAAATATATTATATATATATATATATATATATATATAAGGTTAAGGCGACAAAGACAATTTAATTATATAAACACAAAAAACATAAAAATATGAAATATAAAGAAATAACAAAGTCAAAATAAAGTAAATATGAATCTTAAAACAAAGTTAATATGAATAAAATAATAATCTTAATACACATAGCAATATAATGTAAGATCAAGCTATATCATTTTCATAAATTTATTACAAGTGTATTTGAATTACTCAAGATTCATATAACATATATTTATTTCTCCTAAGCTTTGCAATCTATTATAAGTGTGAGGAACTTTATAAATAGGACACTAATAGTATGAATTCGTATTTACTCTTGGGATAAAAAATATAATATTTTTAAAAAGCATTGTACCATCTTCAATAATTTTAATCCCTAAAGTCGACCTGGTTGGCAAGTTGGTATAGCGCTGGCCTTCTATGCCCAAGGTTGCGGGTTCGATCCCGGGCCAGGTCGATGGCATTTAAGTGTGCTTAAATGTGACAGGCTCATGTCAGTAGATTTACTGGCATGTAAAAGAACTCCTGCGGGACAAAATTCCGGCACATCCGGCGACGCTGATATAACCTCTGCAGTTGCGAGCGTCGTTAAATAAAACATAACATTTTTAATCCCTAAATATTTATATTCGCTAAAATATTTGATCAATGGCCGTCTTTCAAAATTAAATCACGTTGTTGTCCATCTATACACACTAGAGATGAACAAAACTAACTGGCGCTCTCGCTAGCTGTGTTCGTTGCATTTGTCTCGTCTCGTCTCGTCTCGTCTCGTCATTCTCGTGCGCTTCGAGTTTCGCTCATCATTCTCGAAATAGCATTTGGTCAGCGTGGAAAGATTTCGTAACTTTGAATAACATACATCATTGAAATAAATAACATTATACTGTAAATGTTTAAATGGGACAAAAAGACAAAACAGTATCTTAGTTATCAAAATGTTCTGGTTCTATGATATGATATTACCTATGGTTATATAAATAGGAAAAAAAAAAAAAAAAAACCTCAAATAAATTTGCATTTCTAAGAAACATAAAACATAACGCTAATATCTTTTTATTTGAAATTGCACACTTTTTCTCAAATATATGAAAAGAAAATTCCTAGCCTTTTAATAAGGGCCTAGTAATTAAATAAAGATCGGGGAACGGATTATTATACACAGAAAGGTAGAGATGTTTCAAATAGGCTACTTGATTGTTTATACATATATAACATTTGTCAAAGTAGGTAAAAGTTCAGTCAGGTATAAACAACTGTGGCCATTCAAGCCTGCTTGACGTTCGGGACTTCGGGAGTGATCAATTTCGGCGTCTCGAAACATTACAAGCAGTCTTTACTTCAACGACGCGACGTATAGAACATTGTCGTGTGGGTTTTCGGCTTTGCAGGCGCTATTAGTCGTGCTTTCTCGATCGTTGTTCATCTCTAATACACACATATTTTATTATGCTTATGTTAACTTCCAGATTAGATTTTTTCTATTCTTCTATAAGCTTTCACGTTATACAGTTCAGATCTTCGCAATATTGTGTCAATATATAGTTTAGTCATCAGAGAAACATAAGGTATATAATATTCCATTATTAAGAGTTGTACCTAGTGTAACTAAAATAAATTCTTTTGCACCATAATAACTTGGGATCTAAGATCTGATTGATGAGATGGCTGTGCGTATTAGTTTGAAAGTTTTTAGGAACTTATTATACTAAATAAAATTTGTATTTTTTGTCAACTGTCCGAAGATAGGTCCGAACTTCACAAGTAACACCAATAAGGCATCACTCATGAGGTAACAAGGCCAGGAGATAAGGGGTAGAGTGGCCAGTTCCTTTCCCCCCGCTATTGCATACATCGCTGAATAGTTATACATTACACTAATCAAATTTGAAATGTATACAAACAATTTTTATTCCTCTGACATATATCGTCAATTGAGATGTACTGTCTAATAAGGAGTACATAATTATCAGCCGGAACCTCATTCAGAGAATTTGTATTATTCTCTTAAAAATGTCATATTTTATATTAAGACAATGGTAACTAAAATAAAGTAAGACAGTAATAATTATCCTCAATTTCAGTTCTTCGGCTTTTACGTATTTTCGTTCTCAGACATTTTACTCGTGAGAATTTAACCTTCTGACCTTTCAGGCATGTTCTATCTTCAAACCTAGAAAGCTATGCAGCGGGACGTGGAGTTAGCAGGAAGCCATGACACTGCATTAATAGCAAACATTCATACGTACGCTGGATTGCAATTACGATACCGGCTTCCATATAAAGCTACCCGCCTTAGGGATTACGTACACTGCGGTTGAACTATTATTTAATTATTGTAGAGAAGAGACTTAAAAATAAAGTCTGTGAAAAGATAATTGTGCTGTCAAAACAAGGTTCAAGATGATGTCCTGTATCAGTTAGGATGTAATTTTAGTTATTAAAGGTATTTAATAAAGATAACGAAGCATTCTACCACATTGAAAAGTAAATCTATCCCAAAAACGTGCCATAAATCTTACAGAATCATCCTCAGAATGAATTTGCTTTTTTTTCGACGTGAAGTCTTCTTATTGCTAAGATACTTCTGAGCCTTGAAAAAGAATCAGTCATTTTTACAAAAGTTTTAGACATCTTGATTACACGACTTTTAACACTACAGTATATCACTTCGAAATATGTAGGCTATTATATGTCTTCTTTTCGTGTTAAATTTTACAGTACCTGGTTAACATGTTTCAGCCTGTTATGGGCCATCTTCAGAACTGGTTGGTGCTGGTCTTGGTCCTTTTGTTTGTTTTTCCTGTGGGGTGTGTTTGTGTAGTGTAATATGGAGTCAATCAAAAAGCCAGAAACTAAACACACTAGAACGAAATATATAGACACATAAAAACACATCCAAATGAAATTCTCAACACACAACTCAATTTCAGAACACACGGTCTTTGACTCCACATTACACTACACAAACACACTCCCACAGGAAACACAAACAAAAGGCGGCAAGACCAGCACCAACCAGTTCTGAAGATGGCCCATAACATGTAAACCAGCTACTGTAAAATTTAACACGAGAAAGACATATAATAGGCCTACATATTCCGAAACGTTTTAGGTTCCAGTGTGAGATAAATTTATTATTATTTCCGATGCACCGGACGATTAGAATGTCAGTAGTCTAGCCGTCAAGCTATTCGAGTTATCTGCATTGCATGTCTGACACATTGATTGAAAAAACTGTGATTCCGACTTGAAATTGTGGAAAAACCTGATGTTGGGAGAGGTTTGATAAGACACTCCCCTGGCCTCTGCCATTATTGTACCATTTCTCGATTAACTGTATTCAATACTTGATATAAACTAAATACACACGCATTGTACCTTGAGCAACACCTAGAAATGTTAAATGTTATGTTTTATTTAACGACGCTCGCAACTACAGAGGTTATATCAGCGTCGCCGGATGTGCCGGAATTTTGTCCCGCAGGAGTTCTTTTACATGCCAGTAAATCTACTGACACGAGCCTGACGCATTTAAGCACACTCGCCAACCAGGTCGACGCAATATCTAGATTACTTAGCCTATCTCCAATTCCGGACTTTTCAAAATTGTTCTTTACTCTCTCAAAATTCATTATAAATAGGCTAGAAGTGAAATAACCTTGCAGATTGAAAGGGACGATAGAGTAAATTAATTTAATAGAAAGCTTATATTACGTTCTGTGATTAAATACGCGGTTAATTAGAAAATTAAGTTCGAAGTTTCAACAGTCCGACAACATCGCTGCAAATACACTCTTCTCGTGACACAGATGTAAGAGGTCAACGAACTCGATAACTTTACAATAAAGTATGATGGCGTTAAAGCTGTTAATAAGTATTTGGAATCAGAGAGGCACAAAGAACATTACAGAGTACAAAGTAGGAATAATTCTATTATGAAATTTATGTCCTCACGATATTCAGGGGAACATGATAAAGTTACAGCAACTGAGTTGGCTTTAACATTTCATGGTGTAAAACATCACCACTCCTACAGTTCGCAAGATTGTGGGAATAAGTTTACCCTTTTGTTTTCAAATAAGTAGCGAAAAAAATAAATAAGTTGTGCGCGAACCAAGAGTGAAGCCCTAGTTACAAGCTTCTTTTACCTTTCTTACAGGAAAGGCTTCTGAACGACTTAAAAATACCCCATTCTCAATTGGTTCAGATGCGCCAAATAAAGGTAACAAGAAACATTTCCCATTAGTGGTGACATTTTTCTGTAAAACATGAACAACGCAGCGATATTCTAGACTTCTATGAAGACAGTAATGAGAGTGATGAGGACATTTCAAATAAAATTATATCATTTGTTGCAGACCATACTTACCGTCTGAAGACATTATGAAAGCTGTAAAAATTACAAATATTTCAAAAGGACCACTACGACAACTATTGTAAATTAATGAATAAACCCATACGAATTAGACACCCTTTATTTAAAATTATCAAATATCGAGGTCGCAAACCCATTTATCAATAAGAACTCTCAAAAAAGATTACGCTGTTATCCCTAAGGTAATTTAATCTTATAATCAACAAAATTGGATCAACCCGGGCATGTGTAGCAAGGATTTTTGTCTCTTCGGTATACTTTTCTCACGTCAAATCCGCACCACGTCTCCGTCCCACGTCCGAGCCACGTCCTGTCTTTACGTCTTCTTTGTATGAATTGTCCCACGTTACAAAACACCTAGTCGGCTCGTAACTATAGATTAGACCTTATTTCGAGTTATAATAGTCCTAAGATTTCAGTCCAAATGTGTCTTCCTCTTTAACATCGGATACTTAACACTGCTAACCCAATTCCTTTCCTTTCCGTAAGTTTCAACAACATTGTAGAAGTCCTTACAGCCTTCGCAACTATGTCAGGTAAAATTTTCTTTATTCCTGTAATTCGAAACGAGGGACAGCTACTGTCACTGTTGTTTTATAGGGTTTGTAGAAGCATCTGTCCATGAAGTAGGAAACTTCGGTGAGAAACTCACCGGTGTTTTCAACACGTCTCTTAGAAGTCATGAACAAGAACACTAACCTGTAACGGGGGGAAAGTTTGTACATTCTATTCAGCCTCCATTCATCTTGACCACAACGGGAGTTAACATTGATTTATTTTGCATGCTTGTCTGTTGTATATCAGTCGAATTTGACGCGCGAGCTTTCCATGCAATGACGATAGTAGTTGCCTCTTCTTCCATGCAGGTTCGTGTTCGATCCCCGATTTAATTTGTGATGGACACTGCATTCTAGTAGGAATTTTCTCCCGTCATTGACTTCCTATACTTAAAACTCATATCCCTCAATATTTTTAACATATCTTTACCACCAGAGAAACCAATAGCTTCTTTCATTTTTGCGATAAGATGACTATGGGAAATTCACATTGTGCAAACATGTCTGTTATTGTATTGCGTAGTCCTAATAAGATTTTATCAAAATCGTACAACTATTTGGTTTTTTCTCGTTAATTACCAAGTTTCTCGGGCAAATTAAAACCACAGATTTACCATGATATTCTACTCGTAGTTTCACTTACAAATATTGTCTGTACAGTGAAAAGTCAGATCCCACAAGCAAAGCAGTAAGTACGTTCGTGAAGCTTGGTTGAAGAGCACGTGGAACAAGTAGTGTTCTATGATTCATTCGAAACAAATGATACATTCAGAACACCGTTTCACGCGCCTACTTGTGTAAAACCACTCGCTTCTATTTTTATTCCTCCTTTTTCATATTCTTACACTCGGCAACAGGAATACATTTACAGAAAAAGTACAGAAAATCAACGTGTACAGAGCCACTTAGCGCGCACCACAAGAAGAGATTCAGACTGACGTTCACTGGACGAGATGGTCTACGTCACTTCCTTTTGTTACCGCTTATTCCTGAAGTGACAGCACTCACCCGCTTTCATAAATCCTTTCGATTCTAGTCGTAGACTATAATATAGGCCTGCTATTATCCACGATTGTTAATAATACCTACTTATCCACACTTACTTCACCATAGTTACGTCACTGATTACCACACTGACGGCTAGGTACATCACCAATTTTTAAGTTTTAACAACCTTTAACTGCTGACTTAGTGCCTATTGTCACAAGTATAGTGCATCAACAATAATTATTGTTAAAATTTTGCTTCAGAGCTGTAAACTTTAATTGGCGATCGACGGCCATTTAAGTTAGTTAACAATAATTAATTACTTTGAACGAGCACAACATGGTGGAAATATTCGACAATAATAATTTTGAAAATAAAATTCTATATTTAGGTTATTTAAATCGAAATGAAGACCAGTGTGATTAAATAAAATTGTGAGACCCAAAGAAACACAAGCATAAAAACTGTAGACCTCTTTTCGTTATATCGATCCCTCCATTTTGCCTTTTTTTTTATAATTTTGTAGACTACGCCTTCTGCTACATCACCGATTTGGTGCGTAAAAAGCATTTTATTATGAATTAACTTATTGTAATTTTCACTTCAATATCTTTGGTTAAAGGAATGCTAATTATTTTTCCTTTAAGGGGTTAGGTACAGCTTACAGCAGCAAAATTTTGGAAATATTAAACATTTTCTTCCTCCATTACTGTATCTTGTACAATAATGAAAATTATTATGTGTAAAACACTGTTCTGCTATATGAGAAAAAAAATATTTTACGATGTAAAAAAATTATTTACAGTTTTTTTTTTTAATTCAGTTCACTGTGCAGTGATGAAGGTTTTCCACATAACTCAAAAACTATCCAACATTCTGTGATGAAATTTTTTTGTGTGTATTTATGCATGTCAATATGATGCAAGATCACTTCTCTACCTTTGATAGATTGTCTGATAAGAAATATATTCATTTTAAATATCAGTATTTCCTTCTAACAAAAAATTAAAAAAATAAATATTTATTTAGGAATGTAGTTGAAAGAGCATGATATTGTAAACATGAGTTTCAGCAATAAAATAAAAGAGAGAGAACATGAAAAAGTTAACAAGTTTATGAGTTATGACGGAAACGCTTCATCACTGCACAGTAAACAGGCATCATTTTGAATTTTGAAAAAAAAAAATATATATATAGTTTTTCTTTAATCGTAAAAATATTTTTTTAATATAGCAGAAGGATAGTGTTTTACACATACCAATTTTCATTATTGTACAAGATACAGTAATGGAGGAAAAAAGTTGAATACAAAAATATTATTGCTGTAAGCTGTACCTAACTCCTTAAGCATGACGGAGTTTGACACAGCCACTACTGCTACCTGCTTTGAGCACGACTTATAAAAACTACCTTCCTTGTAACCCCTCCGATAGCCGTCCATATGAGGAAACTCGGCTAATTGGTGAACATAACCTACTTGCTCCGTAAAATGAGGTTTGAATGCAGGCTATACAAAATTACATTTTACTTAAAACTAACGTAATAGTTTGATGTAACCAATTATATTATTTTTATGTTACAAATAAATTATTGTTATTAGATGTGTTTGAAAAAATGTAATTAGTTTGACTTGTATTTCTACAAAAGGTAGGCTTATGTATTATAAAAATACTCCAGAGAAATTAAAGGCAAGAATCATTATACATTGTATACCATTCCACATTGTTTCCATGAGTTATGAAACTTAATACGTCTTTGTATATAGCTACATAAATGCTCTACTAACTAATTCCACTTCATACTGTATTTCAAACAATTTGCTATTCTCTGTCTCTTCTAAATTGGCTCCATTTTAACAAAAATATAACAACATTCGTATTGCGAGCCAAATCGCTGAAATGAGTGATTCTGAAGAAAGCTTTCCTTCAGATATTCAAGAAGCATCTTCAACTTATTTCATCCCTTCTAGCATAAGAATCTGAAGTTAAATATGAATTGGCGTATGAACGCTTATTGAGTGATGCGAAAGTAGGAAAGTAGGTAAATTATTACAAATGAGAAGATTTTGCTAGTTTGAGTATTTGTTTAAATCTTATAAAATCTCCGTCTCTGTGGGCGTATTATTTAATGTTACGAAATATGATGCCCATAAAAACAAACGTCAATAAACATTTCAGCGGAAGAATACTTTCAGCTATAGAGGCCCTAAATATTGTAAATATCATAAACTTTATTAGATTGCCATTTAGCCTAAATCAGTTATTCCTTTTACTATGACAATATTTTATTTCGATAAATTAAAAAGCAAACTTGCATGTTTGTGTTTCATTGCTCTTTTCACAAATTTGTCTCGAAATAAAGATTTATCTATATAGCTCCGAGTTTTATTGCCTCATTAATAATAATAATAATAACAATAATAATAATAATAATATAAATATCATTTACACTCTTAAGATATATTTTAATTAGATTTTAGTATACTTATTAATTTCTTTATTGATTAAAGTTCTCGTTAACACTTTGTTAAAAACATAAAATTTACACTGTCACACGTTAAAAGTGTTAAAATTGTTTCAAAAGGTATTTACCTTCGACAAATAGCGTCGAAACGGGCCGTCTGTCGAAGGTAAATACCTTTTTAAACAATTTTAACACTTTTAACGTGTGACAGTGTAAATTTTATGTTATTAATTTATTTTTCTTCTTATTTTTACTCTATTCGTATTTGTACACTAAATCATATGTCAGTATACGGTGGCTTAAGAATCTACCTCCGTTGGGAGGCAGTTTGTAATAATAATAATAATAACAATAATAATATAAATATCATTTACACTCTTAAGATATATTTTAATTAGATTTTAGTATACTTATTAATTTCTTTTTCTTCTTATTTTTACTCTATTAGTATTTGTACACTAAATCATATGTCAGTATACGGCGGCTTAAGAATCTACCTCCGTTGGGAGGCAGTTTGTAATAATAATAATAATAATAATAATAATAATAATAATAATAATAATATTATAAATATCATTCACAATCTTAAGATATATTTTAATTATATTTTAGTATACTTATTAATTTCTTTTTCTTCTTATTTTTATCTATTCGTATTTGTACACTAAATCATATGTCAGTATACGGCGGCTTAAGAATCTACCTCCGTTGGGAGGCAGTTTGTAATAATAATAATAATAATAATAATAATAATAATAATAATAATAATAATATAAATATCATTTACACTCTTAAGATATATTTTAATTAGATTTTAGTATACTTATTGATTTCTTTTTCTTCTTATTTTCACTCTATTCGTATTTGTACACTAAATCATATGTCAGTATACGGCGGCTTAAGAATCTACCTCCGTTGGGAGGCAGTTTGTAATAATAATAATAATAATAATAATAATAATAATATTAATATAAATATCATTTACACTCTTAAGATATATTTTAATTAGATTTTAGTATACTTATTAATTTCTTTTTCTTCTTATTTTTACTCTATTCGTATTTGTACACTAAATCATATGTCAGTATACGGCGGCTTAAGAATCTACCTCCGTTGGGAGGCAGTTTGTAATAATAATAATAATAATAATAATAATAATAATAATAATATAAATATCATTCACAATCTTAAGATATATTTTAATTATATTTTAGTATACTTATTAATTTCTTTTTCTTCTTATTTTTATCTATTCGTATTTGTACACTAAATCATATGTCAGTATACGGCGGCTTAAGAATCTACCTCCGTTGGGAGGCAGTTTGTAATAATAATAATAATAATAATAATATAAATATCATTTACACTCTTAAGATATATTTTAATTAGATTTTAGTATACTTATTAATTTCTTTTTCTTCTTATTTTTACTCTATTCGTATTTGTACACTAAATCATATGTCAGTATACGGCGGCTTAAGAATCTACCTCCGTTGGGAGGCAGTTTGTAATAATAATAATAATAATAATAATAATAATAATAATAATATAAATATCATTTACACTCTTAAGATATATTTTAATTAGATTTTAGTATACTTATTAATTTCTTTTTCTTCTTATTTTTACTCTATTCGTATTTATACACTAAATCATATGTCAGTATACGGCGGCTTAAGAATCTACCTCCGTTGGGAGGCAGTTTGTAATAATAATAATAATAATAATTATAATATAAATATCATTTACACTCTTAAGATATATTTTAATTAGATTTTAGTATACTTATTAATTTCTTTTTCTTCTTATTTTTACTCTATTCGTATTTGTACACTAAATCATATGTGAGTATACGGCGGCTTAAGAATCTACCTCCGTTGGGAGGCAGTTTGTAATAATAATAACAATAATAATAATAATAATAATAATAATAAGAATAATAATAATATAAATATCATTTACACTCTTAAGATATATTTTAATTAGATTTTAGTATACTTATTAATTTCTTTTTCTTCTTATGTTTACTCTATTCGTATTTGCACACTAAATCATATGTCAGTATACGGCGGCTTAAGAATCTACCTCCGTTGGGAGGCAGTTTGTAGTAATAATAATAATAATAATAATAATAATAATAATAATAATAATAATAATAATAATATAAATTCAGTAAAAAATTTGTCGATGCCCTGGGAAGATCTAGAACTCCAATAATTTGAGATTTGGACCCTTTATAGTCCTAATTCACCAGAATATTAATGATTGAACAAAATGGCGATAGTATAGAACAGTGATCGCCAAAAGCTGTGTCGCGACACATGCCCCTGCCTCCACTCAAGCATAACCATGACATCATACCCCCACCCTGCGTTTACAGCCATCACTTCGCTATAAGTAAAGACATTTATCAGCAGCGGACGTACGCATGTAATGTTACAAGTGTGTAGGATAATACAATATGTTTCGATGTCTTTTCAAAAACAGATAATAATAAGTAAAAACTTAATTTTAAGAGGATGGGAGAGAAAGTATTTATTTTTTCCAGATGGCAAAAATATGAGATACTTAATTTGTTGTAAAATTTTAAATGAAATATAAGAGAACAACACACGTTGTCATTATTATTCTTGTTACAAAGACTACCACGTCCTTACCTGTAACTTGAATATTTCATTAATAAACTAACAATAAAATGTATCGGCTTCTATGTCTTAATCGGAGTAAAATACTCCGACGTTTTTTCGACGTATGTAGTGTAATTTGAATATTTCATTAATAAATAAACAATAAAAAGTACCGGCTTCTATGTCTTAACCGGTGTAAAATACTTCGACGTTTTTTTGAAGTATGTAGTGTAATTTACAACTTCGTGACCAGCCTGGTACGTTTTTCTAATTTCAAATATCTGCTGATGTAAAGTACACGTTCTTTCTATGGTAAATAAGAAAATAAATTCATTTTATTTTATTAATAATACAAAAATAATGAATAGGAGGATAAAAAATTAACATGAAAAAAGGTGTGTATAGTTAATAAGTAGAAGAATATTATATTGCTTTTGTTTTTTGGTCACAGTCCGTCTCTGCATTGTTATTCACTGCATTACCTGAGGAGATACCCACGCCACCCCTCTTCCTGCGATTGTGATGTGCGGGTTGCATTTCAATTACGTCACAATTTCGTGGTGTTTGGCAACCGCTGGTATAGAACATAGGCCTAATAATTATGCAACTAGAGGAATAAGTGTATTAGGCCTATTATTACATTATCATTACTCTAGTATTTAAAAAAAAAACGAGGCGTTATCAGAGTCCTTAATTACATGAGAGCGATAATAATGCACATCCCAATAGTTGCATACAATATTTGAAGCGTTCAGAACCATAGTGGGCCAAGTGCCATTTACTAAAACCGTAGAAAACAAGGGTTAAAATGAAGTTATTACCATAATTCAATGGAAACATATAGCAAGTAATATAAAGTATACACATTAAAACTAACTGATACATCAATCTCCATTAAACTATGGTATTCATTTAACTTTAACCCTTGCTTTCTCCTTTTTTAGTAAATGGCGCTTGGCCCACTATGTCTCTGAACCCTTCAATTATTCACGATTGTTTAATAATGTATATTTTTAAAATAGTAATTTGTTATAACTACTTTGAAATAAAGCTGTCATAATTCAATGTAGGCTAAACCTTGGAATCCATAGATCGTAGTAAGTAAAATTAAATAAAATGTAATTGATTTTATTTATTATAAACATTAACAACAATATGTTCGACACACTTTCTACATCTTTCTTGGAACACCAGTATTTAAATTTATAGTTGTACTTTATCGCGGGATTCTGATGGTACTAAACATTCAATTGCAGAATTTGCAGCATTTTCAATATCTGAATCCTAGTTTTAACTCATTTTAATATGTTTATTTATTTCTCCTAGTACTGCTGTTTTCTGTTATAAACAAAAACCTATCGTCCTCAAAAGTGATGAAACAAACATAAACAGATCGCCTCTCGCAGGAAGAAACTAATAATACAATCGCCTCTACACAAAATACTTGTTTAAAACTAATAAAAGTAATACAATTACTATTATTAAAATGAAAGTCTTATTAAAGTGGATAAAATGTTGTACGATATAGGTATTTATCGTAACATCATATTCTAATACTCGACTGGTTATCAAACTCGGCCTGCGACCTCTGACAACTTTCCAATCTTATATTATAATTTGAAACATTACGATACTCATATCGTAATTAAATATTATCCACTTTGATTATGTAATGTGGACTTAAATCACCAGTGTTGTAAACACATCCATTAAACAACTAGTTAGGTACTGACACTTCCATTACGCAAATAGTTAGGTAATGATACTGCTATTACCTAACTGGTCGCGTAATGTGAAGAGATCTATTCTTTGTCAAGGAAATAGTGTTCATATTTTATCTAAATTTAATTTTTATCGATGCAGCGATTCGTGACTCTATACATTTCCCTCTAATTGAGATCTTTGTTCATTTCCTACACCCAAGAAACATGGGGCTCATCTCTCTGCGTTCTGTGCACCTCTGTGGCATCTTACATGGACGCTTTACCTTTCCCTCATACTAGCAGAAGAACATGACGTATTTCAAACACAATACGAGTATGTTATGCTGTCTATTCGCACAAACAGGATTCAAAGGTGATGATACAAGTTTTCTGCTGACAGAATAACACGTTGGTTCTGACTTCTTGCTAACTAATTTTGAAAGATGAAAGACTGTTTATTATGAACGTGTGAAGTATATTTTCTAAGCGGTGTTAGTGATATTAGTTCAAATGTTAAAAAAAAAAAAAATCACTGACTAGAATACTCCTTCCAACTTTTCAAACAAGAGAACCATAAGATACATCAACTAGCAGTTCATGTCTTCATCAATCTATTCTATATATACAAAAAAATGATTATATTTTTATCTTGGATATCACATCTTTCCGCCTTTGTGGCTATGTAGATAGTGCATCCGCTTCTCAAAAGGGGAGATTAAGCGGAGTAAGAAAGTGTCATTAATTACCTTTCATAGAGTATTGTTAAACAATTCTTTTCTTTCAATAACATGTAGGCTACGTTGATATACAAGGTGTCTCAGAAGGAATGTAAAATACTTGAAGATGATGTACGAGTAGTACCGGTATGGGTTAATCTATATCGATTTAACCTGATATACCTATGCCCGAAATATAACGGTTGAGAAGTTTATGAGGGAATTTTTAAATGGAGAGAGGCATTATATGCACTTTTGGTTTATATAAAGTTTAATTAGTTTATTCCAAGTTAATACAGTAATAATAAGCTAATGTTCGAAGTTACTTAATTGAAAATTGAATTTCCGGTCGTGAAATTCATTTTTATACTGACATTTTTTTTAACTCGCAAGGAATTGTTTGACCAAAATACACACACACACATACAAAGTATCTTGCTATTATCTATAATCTCTTCCTATTATCTAACATTATTTGAAATATTTGCATATTAACAATCTATGTTTTACTGTTTAATTCATAAGTAACTCTTGTATACACGTAACTTTTATCTAAATCAAATTTGTTGTATTCTTTGTAGTTTGTAAGTTCATACATATGTATAAAAACTTTTGCTGGTTGAGTGGAAGGGAATGCCTTTCGGCCTTAGCTCTGCCAACTAAAATAAATAAATTATTATTATAACACAACATTTGGGCTTTAAATCCCATATTGCGGTTTAACGGCAAACGCGCGCTGTTTTTCTTAAATAAATTATTTTATTTTTTAGCTGACGGACTTCAGTGACTCATAAAAAGTTATATAAACTAATGCTCGAAAAGAAAAGCTTTTCAGAATCATCATATAAGTATGTTTTGATTAGCTTATAAACAGAAGAGTGTTCACAGAGCGTTTTAAGGAAATTAAGAAATCTATTTGTTAGAATAATTTGAATAATTTCAAGGAAAAATTGTTCCAGGGCCGGGTATCGATCCCGGGACCCTTCGCTTAACGCACGAATGCTCCTACCGACTGAGCTACCCCAGGAACTATACACAACACTGTAACAATTTTTCTTTTATATCCACACAACTCAAATAGACTGACAAGACGCCAGAACCCAACTTTGAGTGCACACAAATTCTGTGTGACTTAAATTGTAGCGTCCTGTTAACGTACCTCCAATAACGAAATATATATTATGCAAATCTGGTTTTCAGGTAGTAGCTCCCTGTGAAGCAGGTTTGAATAATTTCAAGGAAATTGAGTTGTGTGGATATAAAGGAAAAATTGTGAAGCTGTCGTGTATAGTTCCTGGGGTAGCTCAGTCGGTAGAGCATTTGTGCGTTAAACGAAGGGATCGATACCCGGCGGCGGAACAATTTTTTCCTTGAAATTATTCAAACCTGCTTTACAGGGAGCTACTTCCTGAAAGCCAGATTTGCATAATAATCTATTTATTTTATGAGTGATTTTAAGAAAATATTAAAGTTGTGCTGGACGAAGAACGACGGGTTTCTGGCAAATTATTTAGAATGGTTGAAAGCTGAAGTGAAGTTTCCTCAATATAAACCCAATGGTATAAAGAAAAGAATCTTGCATCTCGCTTACCTGAGGAATGGAGAAACATTTCAGTCGCAGATATAAGTTCTTTTCAGAAAATTCCTTTGTAAGCGAAGACACAATAATTTGTTTCGTTTTGAGTCCTGCCTCATGAAAGGGTTTTCCGGGCCGCCCAACACCCGAAACTAAAGACAGTGGATCTCGTAATGTTACACCACTGGGTTCCTATTGAAGAAAATTCACTTCAGCCTTCAACCGTTCCGATATTTCACCAGAAACCTGTGCTTTTATGTTCCACACAACTTCCACTGTTTCTTAAAATCATTCATAAAATAAAAAATAGATTTCTTAATTTTCTTAAAAACGCTCTGTGAACACTCTCCTGTTTTTAATCTAGTCAAGACACACTCATAAGATGATTCTGAAGAGCTTTTCTTTTCGAGCATTAATTTATCCTGTCCAGATTCAACCTCGCAAATTTCAAGCGCAATAATTAACAATAGATCCCTATTAGAAACAACAACAACCAAATTTCTTGGCTTAAAAATCGATAATGTGTTAAAATGGAAAAATTATATCAAAGAAATTACACCCAAACTATTAGATCTATGCAAAAGATAGTAAATATCAATACCTTAAAAACAATATACTTCGCATACTTCCACTCAGTAATGGGATTTGGAATAGTATTCTGGGGAAATTCCACAGATTCCTACTACAAAAAAGAGTACGGTAAATAGAATGATAGTAGGTGCCAAATCTAGAGAATCATGTAGGACTATTTTAAAAAAATTACAAATAATGTCCATGGCTTGTCAGTATATTTTTTCATTAATAATCTTCCTCGTATGTAATCGTGAAAACTTTGTAACTAATTCAACAGTTCATAATATAAATACGCGTCAAAAATGTCTTTCTTACTCCATCGGCAAGTCTATCGTGCTATCAAGAAGGAGTGCGTTATATGGCAGTAAAAATTTTTAATAGCTTCTCTATCGATATAAAAAATGAAACTCAAAACATAAGATTATTTAGGGCCAAATAAAGAACTACCTAATTTCTCATGCCTTCTATTCTGTAGGTGAATTCATGACATTCAACAACGCTTCATGAAATTGATACTAAAACTTTTGTGTTGTACTAGTAGACTATATTGTAAACCTCTTCTTTACATATTTCAACTAGACTATAACTATAAATTAAGACTTTAAGGGTGCTATGCATAGACATTTCGCTAGCCCGCGCTACGAGCGTGATAAACTAGCCCCGGCTATCGGCTGTTTACTTGTATAGGATTCGTATCATATCTTATCGCTAAACATTGGTTTATGAATACGAAAAACGTTAGTTCGCTGATCATCTACCGGAAGCCCGCGCTAAGAGTGTCTATGAATATGACTCTTAGTTTTTTGACTTGTTCCATATTCTAGCTGTGAAGCAATGTATGAATACCATGGAATGTTAATAAATACAATACAATACAATACAATAGAGCAATACAATACAATACGATACAATATATACCTGCTTACGAATCACCGAAGGTCGCTTTTGCTGCCGTCACCTAAAATAAAAGAATTAAAAAAAAAGGCTCCCGTTTGCCGTTAAACCGTAGTGTGGGATTTAAAGTCCAAGTATTATGTATTTTGGTCAAAAATATTCCGTGCGAGTAAGTGCTGCTTATTTTCTTAAATCTCAATATAAAAATGAACTTCATGACCGAAAATTCAATTTTCAGTTCATTAACTTCGAACATTATTATTACAGAATTAACATGGAATAAACTAATCAAACTTTATATAAACCAAAAGTACATACCTTTGGGGATTCTTTCCTCGTGGAATTAAAAAAAAAATATATTTTCCGTAAGCAGAAAACAGAACGATATTCCCTAGCATCGCTCCAACGCACAACTGGTGCGGACTGCCCGGATGTTCATCAGTCATCAATTTCCGCTATGTATTTACTGTTGTTAGTCTATCCGAATCTCTTTCTGCGTTGCGGATTTCTGAAGTGCAGACATCTGGTTAGTGTTTACAATGTAGAAATACCAACTTCAGTGACTTTGAGAAGTGTATTTTTTTTCCCGCTAGATTGGAAGCTTGTAATAGGAAAAGGAGCTTCTTCTGCGGCTGTCTGGAGAAGAACTAAGAGACTAGTGAAGTGCTTTGTGTGGAGTGTGGCATTGTATGGGGCAGAAACATGGACATTACGAAGAAACGAATAGCAGCATTTGAAATGTGGATATGGGGAAGAATGAAACATGTGAAATAGACAGACAGAATAAGAAACGAAGCTGTGTTGGAAAGAGTGGATGAAGAAAGAATGATGTTGAAACTTATCAGAAAGAGAAAAAGGAGTTGGCTGGGTCACTGGTTGAGAAGAAACTGCCTTCTAATGGTGAACGCAGGGTTGCCAGATAAAGGATCGAAACAGTCTTACTAACTTATGAAAATTGTCGTACTTCAGCATAAAATTGTCGTACTTATTCATCTTCCTAATATATTACTATTCCACCGCTGTGTAGTAATAGTTAGTATGTCTGACTGAAACGAGCCGGCCAGAGTTCAAATCCTGAATGAGACGAGTTAGCTAGTTGAGATTATTTCCGGATTTTCCCTCAACCCATGAAGAGCAAATGCTGGGTAACTTTCGACGCTGGAGTCATTTCACTGGCAATATCACCTTCATGTCATTACGCAGTTGATAAAGAATCGCGAAATAAACATACATACATATATGTCTCCCAGTAAATTTTAGTTCCAATTAAAAATACTACTAATTATTGTTCATATCCACAATGACATTCAGAATTGAAACAAATCACCACCCATTTCTTCATCATCAACACTGTCATCGCAGTAAGGCGTGCACGATGACGCTTGGTTAGAAACAACTTCGTTATATTTAAAGTCAGCAGAAATTTGATCTTTGGCCGGCTCGGCGGCAGATAGACCTATTTTAGTATCAATAAATGCGGCGGCTGAAAATTATATCAAATTAATTCATCTACAGTCGACTCAAACCCGACACCTCTATTATGTCGGCGCGTTTAGACTTCTTAATGCTACTGCGGTATTATTTCATTGATAAAAGACTTCTTTTGTCGAATAAACAAGGGAGTTAATAAAATTAAACGTGTATTACTTTGATATAACCGCGCCATATACGTGAAACCTAGGGCTCAAGATGACAAATTATGATTTGCATGGCAAGCATAGTTACCAGATAGATTTTCAGAGCATTTCGCCCCCCCCCCCTCATTAAAAGCATGTTTCTTTCTTGTTAGTCCAGGACATACTACATGGAGAAAACTTGCCTAAAAGGGACGAATTAAGCATCAATTTTATTTTAATTATAAACAAACATTATAAGTTCCCAATTATTTTTTCCCATCAGTGAAATAATCGTACAAAACTGCGTACGACATAGAGTGCGGTCGTACCTCGTACAATTAGTCAAAATAGTCGTATGCGTACGACTATAGTCGTACATATGGCAACCCTGGGTGAACGGGAGAAGAGTTCGGGGCAGAAGAAGATATCAGATGATAGACGACATTAAGATATAAGGTAGGTGTCCCTGATATGGCCATGCTAAGGTTTGAGAATTTTTCTAGTCGCCATTTTGAAAAAAAATGTAAACCACTTTTTTCTTACTCGTTCTCAGTCTAATGGAATTTCTTAAAACAATTTCCTGTCCCCATAAAAATAGCTTTAATTGTTCAAAAAGTCCCAAATTCCAAAAGTCTACCTACTGGCCATATCAGGAACATGTGCACATGATATGGCCACTCTTGTTCCATGTTCTACAAATCGTGATTGTTTTCAGTTTGATAGCGCAGTCGTGTTAAAATTAAATAATTTTGGTGTAAAATGAATAAAAATGACACTTAATAATCTTTTTTATAATTCAAAAGTGTAGTCAGAACAGGTTTTTCCATAAAAAATGAAGTTGTTTTTCTTAAAATACAAAATTTTTGCGTAATCCCAGCTATAAGGCATGTAAATTTGTCAGGTGAAAAAATAAAAGTGAAATGAACTTGATATGGACATGGTGCATTTGATATGGCCATATCAGGAGCAGGTAAGCTTTCACGAAAATCGTTTGATTATGAACAACTCGTAAAAGATACGCCATCAACTACAACACCAATCAACAGAACATTAAAAACTGAATGGAGTACAATGGTTTTCATGAAACAAGTCTTTGGAAAAACCTGCATGAAACAAAGGACTTACCAGAGAAAAATAAGAAGAGGTCACATGAAAACCTCAAAACAGGCAACTGACGCCATATTGCTCAACCTGACTGGATGGAAAACGATCAAGTGACATAGCAGGATGCCCTTTCACTGGATGCTGCTGCAATTTAGCGGATTTTTTGGTTAACTAACTCACAATAGAGGTGTGGCCATATCAGGAACATGGCCATAACAGGAGCACCCACCTTATATGGATCATATGCGAAGAGTAAGAGGAAGGCAGGAAATAGTAAAGACTGGAGAATACTGGGTTTGCAGTGAAAGACTTGCTCTTTAGGCAGATCACTATGAATGAATGGAGATTCTGGCCCACTGTGCGGCCGTTGTATAGTAGAATCGTTTGGGTTAGAGCTCAGAATACTGCGTAGAAGTCTGATGTGGTAGCTATTCGATTGTTGAAAATACGTGATAATGAAAATAGAGATTTTATGATCGCTAGACGAAAGCCAGGTAATAGCCAAACATCACATGTGCCAGTCATAATAACCATCCCGCATCCATTCAAGGTTTCAGCAGAATGGTAATGGTGTAATTGGTTGTCATAGCAGGAGCGAGCTGTCGTCATGGAAATGCTTCGGGTATCCGTCCTATGCATACATTACAAGATGTTTTGCATGTCATGCATACATATCCTAACACATTGTTACTTAAGCAACTCAAACCTGCTTTAACAAGCTGCAGCTCTTTACGTATATGGAACAACATAACAATGCGGTTCACGGTTAGTAGTTAGTAGTGTATTAGCTTTCCACTATAGACTTGGGTTTAAATCCTTGCGTGTCCAAGTGGAATTCGTTACGATGTTGTAACTCTGAAGCTTTATAATTATAGCACTTGCTCTGGATAGTATAGTTATTAATTATTACAAATTTTAAACGTGTTAGGAATATGACTTCATGTGATATTTATACATAGGCCTACATACATAAGTATTCTGCGCCAGGGCAGGTCTTTCACTGCAAACTCAGCATTCTCAAATCTTTTCTATTTCCTGCCTTCCTCTTAGTATCCGCATATATTATTATTGAATTTTCAAGTTTATAGAACCCTATTTTACCCGAAGGTATATTAGGGCTGTAATTAAATCATACATATCATAGCCCTGTACAAATAGTTACATAAAATGTATACCTAATTATGAAATAAATATACATATTACATTAAATGTGTATGACAATAAAAATCATATTTATATTATACAAGTACAAAGATATAAGATAAAATAGATATAATATATAGAAATAGACACACAATGTATGAAATGGAGACATATTACATACAGTACTTTCCCAGGACATATCACAAACAGACTTGTTACTAGTATCCGCATATAATCCATGTATCTTAATGTAGTCTATGATCTTGTATTTTCTTCTGTCCCTAACTCTTCTCCCTTTTACCATTCCTTCCAGTGCATCCTTCAGTAGGCGGTTTCTTCTCAACTAGTGACCAAACTAATTCCGTTTTCTTTTCCTGATCAATTTCAGAATCATTACTTCTTCACCCACTCTGTTCAACACAGCTTCATTTCTTAATCTGTCTGTCCATTTCACATGCTTCATTCATCTGGATATCCACATTTCAAATGCTTCTATTCGCTTCTCTTCACTTCGTCGTAATGTCCACATTTCTGCTCCATATAATGCCACACTTCACACAAAGCACTTCACTAGTCTCTTCCTTAGTTCTTTTCCCAGAGATCCGCAGAAGTTGTTCGTTTTTCTATTAAAAGCTTCCTTTGTCATTGCTATCCTCCTACAGTATATACTCTAAATTAATTAATAATTACATCTATCCTAAATTCATAATCAATCGACCTATTACCTAAAAGCCAAATTGGCTAGTCTCTTATATTGAGATAACTCATCCTGCCTAAGGTATTTCCGTGGTTTTCCTAAGGCGTTGAGACAAATGTCGGGATGAGCCCTAAGAAAAATGGGCCACGGACCTATATGCCCTTCCCCATAAGCCCCCCCTTTTTTTTTTTCTAACAAACAACTTAATGCCCTGGTTCAGAGTCTATAAAATTATGAAATACATGTGCAACGTCACTCATGTCGCAATGCGAAAGGACAGGGAACCTTTCAAATTGCAGATTCAGAATTCACGACGTCTCTCCTGGCGGTCTTCACCTGCCTTGTCATCGAACAACAGACGACAGAGTCTTCTCGACTCCTGCACTGCGAAATGACACAGTTCATTTCAGTGTGCAGATCTACACCAGCCATCTCCTCCTCGTCCCGTCCCGTGATCATTTTGATCACATTTCCATTCCCCTCGCATATGTGGTACCTAAGAGGTTACGTCCATTTTCGGTTTTCCCCTTCAAAATTTTCTAGAGCTCCTTCAGTGGAGCAGCGTAACCCGGAGTGAGACTAGTGGCCAACAGGCTTGGAGCTCACATATTCAGTTTCTTACAGCCCCAATCCCTTGCAAGGACGCGTATAGCGTACCTTTAAATTTGTCCTCCCAATTCTCCTCTCTTTTTCGATTTTTCGATGCTATCCTCCTTTTGACTGCCTGGCAGCAGCTCATGTTACTGCTTATAGTAAATCCATGTTAAACTATTGTATTTAATCTTTTATTCTTAGCGTATTTTGATTATCGTATTGTGGAATTTTCGAGTCGCGACTTTTCAGTGGCATCCATGCTTCTTCACTGAAGTGACCTCATTGTAGACACCGAGCCAGCACAGAATGACACACAAAGCGAGTGTGATAATGTGACAAAAGCACTTTGGGAATTGTAGACCTGCAGTCAGGTATTTCGTACTGTAAATCCCGTTTAAAATCAAAGTGCACTTTGCCATGATTTCTTTATAAGTGTATTTATTTTAAAGTTATAAAACTGGAACAGAGAATCGAATTCTATACTTATATCTCTGCTAGAGATGCAATTTTTAGAATCGGCGTTCTATAGCTTCGTGTCATTTTGAAAGTTGCTGAACGTTCAGAGCTCAGCGTAGGAGGAAGGAAGCATTGGTGGGACGAGGTTTGTGAGATTCTACTGCACGCCCACAAAGTGCTCTGTCGTGTGTGCACCGGTAATTATTATCTCGTGATCCGTGTTCTCCGCCGGCTTGTTACTGACAGAAGTAATTAGGTATTATTCGATGCGCTTAACTCATGCCTACTGAAGGGCAGGGGACATGTATTGTGCATAAGAGTATGATTATAATAGACACTAAATATATTATTATAAATGTTTTGTCCGTTTCACTTGTCGCACTTTAAGGGTAGCTACAATCCAATTTTCAGGGATTGGATAAAAAATAAGTTTTCTTTAATAAAAACAAACTTCTTATATTACAGTGTTTCTCAACTTCGAAGTAATCCTAGGGGTTCTGCAATGCTCAAATGGTTTCTAAATTTTATATAATAATAATAATAATAATAATAATAATAATAATAATAATAATAATAATAATAGTAACAGTAATAGTAATAGTAATAGTAATAATAATAATAATAATAAATACTTATTTAGGGCTTTTAAGAACCCGGAGGTTCATTTCCGCCCTCACATAAGCCCGCCATCGGTCCTTATCCTGAGCAAGAGCAAGATTAATCCATTCCCTACCATCACATCTCACCTCCCTCAAGTCCATTTTCATATTATCCTCTCATCTACACCTCGGTCTCCCCAAAGATCTTTTTCCCTCCGGCCTCCCCACTAACACTCTGTGTCCATTTCTGGATTCGCTCATACGTTGTACATGCCCTGCTTATCTCAAACGTCTGGATTTAATGTTCCTAATTATGTCAGGTGAAGAATACAGGATGTTTCCGAGATGGTGATACAAACTTTCAGGGATGATGGCGAAGGGCACATGAGATAAGGAATCATGGTCCGGAAATGACTGAGTCGAAAGTTATAAGCAAAATAGTTGTGTGGAAATGGAATTGTAATTTGGCACCATGTGCCCTTCTTCCCTTAACTTTTGAAACAGTCGTGGAAAAATGATATGTGTAAGATGTACAGATAAATACACATAAATAAGGTGTACAGAGGAATAAAATTATTTCATTTCCACAGGATTATTTTTGCTTGTAACTTTCGACTCGGTCATTTCCGGACCACGGTTCCTTATCTCAAATTGATACATGTGCCCTTCGCCATCATCCCTGAAAGTTTGTAACACAACCTCGGAAACACCCTGTATAATGCGTCCAATTCTGCGTTATGTAACTTTCTCCATTCTCCAGTAACTTCATCCCTCTTAGCCTCAAATATTTTCCTAATCATCTTATTCTTAAACATCCTTAACTTCTGTTCCTCTCTCAAAGTGAGAGTCAAAGTTTCATAACCATACAGAACAACCGCTAATGTAACTGTTTTATAAATTCTAACTTTCAACGTTTTAGAGAGCAGACTATATGACAAAAGCTTCTCAACCGAATAATAACTCGCATTTCCCATATTTATTCTGCGTTTAATTTCCTCCCCCGTGTCATTTATATTTGTTCCTGTTGCTCCCAGGTATCTGAATTTTTTCACCTCTTCAAAGGATAAATTTCCAATTTTTATACTTCCATTTCGTACAACATTCTGGTCACGAGAATAATTATATAGCCTACTTTGTCTTTTCGGGATTTACTTCCAAACCTATCTCTTTACTTTCTTCAAGTAAAATTCCCATGTTTTCCCTAATAGTTCGTGGATTTTCTCCTAACATATTCACGTTATCCGCATAGACAAGGAGCTGATGTAACCCATTAAATTCCAAACCCTCTCTGTTGCCCTGGACTTTCCTAATGGCATACTTTAAAGCAAAGTTAAAAAGTAAATTGATAGTGCATCTCCTTGCTTTAGCCCTCAGTCAATTGAAAAAGCATCCTACAGAAACGGACCTATATGGAATATAATAATAATCTCGGTAATCCGAGGTAATGGAGGGTGAGGCTAGCTCGGTTTGAATTAACTCGAACTACGCGGAACTTCATAGGAAAAATCTTTAAGAAACAGAATAACACCAATAACAGCTAAGGCTTGGATCTATTATTGTTTTTTTTAGTGTTGTGACTGAGATTAATTGTTTTATTAAAAAATAACAATATTGACGTTATTGACGTACTCCTTAAGCTATTTCTGCTTTAGAATGTTGCATCGTTTTTGCGTTTTATTGTCACATCTTCGCTTGAGTAATTGGGTGCTTCCTATTGTGACAGACGTAGACTCTGGCGGAGGGGATTCACATTAGGGGAAAACACATGTGCGTGATGTGAGTGGCTCGGATTTAACGGAGCCTCGAATTAGCGAGGCTTTACTGTAATAATAATAATAATAATAATAATAATAATAATAATAATAATAATAATAATAAAATAATAATAATACTGTATTATTATTATTATTATTATTATTATTATTATTATTATTATTATTATTATTATTAAACATCTAAAACGGGAAATAAAAGTTTATATTTATCACTGGATTTTCTGTGTATGGGTCCACGAAGACAAAATGCCGGAACAGACTAATTCAAAAGCAGAAATAAGGGTAAAACTTTGACCATAAAAAGAGATATAAAATATATAGGCTTAAAAAATAAACACTTCCATACCACAGAACAGAACTATTAAAATATCATCTTTCACATGTATGTTAATAATTGTTAAATACTAATAGAATGTTATTTGTTTTGCATCTTAAAGACGATTGTTTTGTAAAGTCTTTTAAAAAGTCGTAGTACTAATTATGGCAAATCTGTAATTTCAGTAAACTTAAACGAGCAGTATTTTGATAATGTGAGCATTATTAACACGGTTTCAGTTGTATAGTTACACCCATTTCCATAAATTAATAACAATAATAATAATTTTTAGTTGGTTATTTAACGACGCCGTATCAACTACGAGGTTATTTAGCGTCGATGAGATTGGTGATAGCGAGATGATATTTGGCGAGACGAGGCCGAGAATTCGCCATAGATTACCTGTCATTCACCTTACGGTTGGGGAAAATAATAATAATAATATTATTATTATTACTACTATTATTATTATCATTATTATTATTATTATTATTATTATTATTATTATTATTATTGCTATAGCAGAACAAAGAAAACGGTTTACAAGAGTTCTGTGGTTGCATACAAAGTTAAAAGGAGTTCCGAGATGGAAGAAGTTCGAGAAAGACTGCTGTAGCAGAAAATTGTATAAATTTGTTTTATTTCTTCCAAGTCCCCAGCGGATATTGTAATATTCAGTGATGTTTATCTGCGAGCCTTGTTCTCTCTTCCTTCTTTCCTCTCTATTCTTCTTCCTTTCTTTCTCTCTCCCCCTGTCTCTTCCTCTGTCTCGCTGTACCCCTCTTTTCTACATTTATTTTCCTTCCTCTGTATCTCCATTTTACTTTCTTCTTATTTTTCTTCCCCTTCATTTGATGATGGAGGTAAATGTGAATTTCGAAGTGTTTCGTACGAAATTTCAGCATTCCTTTCACTGATGAGTGTTACTCTTTAAAGTGGACGTATATTTAAACTTTAGGGCTAATTAGATATTGTTATACTGTAGAGCTACAATGCATATTACATGACTAGATCGTGTAATGAATGAGAATGGACGGAAGCAGAATTCGTAGCTGTTGCTACATGTGCACAGCTCGCGATGTATTTTCAAGCGCTGGCTGAGTTAGTAGTGGACGTTAGAATAATAATTAAAGATAGAACTGACACTCGTATACGGCAGACTACAAACTTTGATCCCATATCTCATACTATGGTGTTGTAGCTATAGTGTAGAAATCAATGTCAGTGGCGACTTGTGATATTTTTTGTATGTAGGATATGAGATTGACGACTGATTATTAAGACAAAATAATAATAATAATAATAATAATAATAATAATAATAATAATAATAATAATAATAATAATAGAGCATGCAAAATCAATACAAGTAGGCTATGTTAGTCTTCGACTCACCACTCTGGAAATGGCAATTTATTAGTAGTGAAGTTCGATTCTCCTCCCCTTCTTAGTTGCGAGGATGGCTCCTAAGCCATTGTACTGTCCGATATTTACCCATGTTCCGTCATACATTTGCGCAATTAATTTCTTGCTATAGTTAAATTCTTCTAAATGATCAAATGCAACTTCAGATATTCTTTCGGCTGTCCTGTCATCTGAAAGTCCTGTTAATTCTTGTATTTATTATAGCTTATGTTATTTATTTTTATGTAATTATATATTTTTTTAATTTTATTTTTTATATTATTTATTATTTCATTTATTCTATTCTTTTAAAATGACCAATGAACTGCATTGAAAATTCTTATTGTAGTCTTTGACAGGGTCTCCATCACCCAGAAAGAAGGGTCGTAGTATTAGGATACACGGTCATATCCTCAAACCTCGAGCCATACCCCGCCCTCCACACCCTCCCCTGTCCACTAACATCACTGCTAGAAAAAAACAGTTTGCTGTAAGATATTTGGATGGGTCCTCTGAAATTATTTCTGAGCTGTGCAGTGGCGACAACTCACGACAGAAAGTGGAAGCTTAAAGGAATGTAATTACGTCGGGTCGCATTGAAAATCAAAATCTGTAATTAAAATGTTTTCTATCCTCAGAGACACTAAATTAAACTGTAGGATCATCGTCATATCCTTCATGGAGGAATAGCTGCTGATCAGTGTAAAGCATGCGCAGTATGTACCAACTACAGTGATAGGTACAAAAAGTTCAGCACTTCAATTTTTTTTTAATTAAGATTTATTTTTTATTTCTGAATAGGCGTATTATCTTATTCTTTCGTGATGCAGTATTCATTTATAGTCAAATTTAAAATTATGTTTGTGAAAAAAGTTTATTTTTATAAATATTAAATTTAATTTTTGCAAGAAGGACTTAAGTAATATAAAATGTTTATAGGTTTTGTTTCGGACACTGATTCATTATCCACTCTAACATTTATTTTTTGTTTCCTGCACTTCACTGACATTTTCTTCTCACAGTAGAGACGTGTATTGCCACCTCTCGCATTGATAATGCTATTCAACCCTCAGATCAAAGTTGCAATATTCTTCTGACGAATCAGTTCCCGCTCTTCTTTGAGAGCCTCCCGTAAGTTCTTGTAGAGTGTCTGGGTAATGTTGACGGACCCTTCTTTCCATATTATCCCACAGCTACTTGATAAGATTCAAATCCAGACTTCGAACAGGCCATTCTGTGACATGAATCCCTACCTCATTAGGAACTGCTGCACACATTGGACCACAAGCGGGCGTCCGATGTGGCGTATGAGCAGAAAACCATCACCAATGGAGCAAATAGCACAACATGCACCTGAAGGATTTCCTGCACGTACTGATGTGATGTAAGGCTACCGTTCTCAATGTAGAGCAGCTCTATCTTTTTCGTCACGTTTTTTCCAGCCCACACCATCACATAACCACCCTAGAAAGTAATTCTGGACAAAATTTGTAAGGGGAGTATCTTTAACCAGGTCTTCTTTACATTTCCCCTTCCACATTTTCGTTCAAGGTCACTCTCCAAGGTGATTTTGAATAAGCTTAAAGACAAGGAAAGAGCTGCTTTACATTGAGATTTGAAGTCTTACAGCAAGAGCGACCAAACTTTCTACCATGTGGGGTCAATAATTATTACTCTAGTGGATTGACCTTGGGCCACATTACACTGTAGGCTACTTAAGTAAACCTGACACCACACTACCGCATGTTCAGTGGAGCACTGACAAAGAATGACAATAGAAGTTGTAGAGTTGGTGTATAACGGAATGTCATGGATAAATGACCTACCCTGTGGTGTCTGACCGGTCTGCCTTGGGATGGGGATGGTCTTTCAATGTCTGCTAATCTACAAACTCTAGTCACAGGTTCGCATTCGGTAAATTTCTGGTATAGGTCCTATAGCCTACTCCAGGAATGCAGAACTGGCGAGAGAGGGATGGAAGCATGGGGAAAGCGTTGGTTCCCCGCCCACAGTCCACCGGCGTTGAATGTATCTGTGGCTCGTAAGCTATCGCATAAAACAGACACTGAATACAAATCCCCTCCCCTACAAAGTCAATGACGCGAGCATGGAAGGAAGGGGTGAGTGACTTATCCGATGAGTGACGCAACGCCACTATTGTCGCCCAGTTCTCCAAGCCTGGTCTACTCCATGAAAAGAATGCGATAGTCTTCATTATCCAGGAAGTAACGGTTACAGCTTTCAAACTGTCCAGTCATCCTCAAAACATATTATGCTGCTGGAAATTGAACTTTATAAAGTCGTTTAAAATTAACGAATTAATATTTAGATCATGGTGGGCCACTGAAAAAAATCGTGACTGGCAGTATGTGGCCCGCGGACCGTAGTTTTGGCGGCTCTGTCTTACAGCATATCAGTAGGCCTATGTGCAGGAAATCCATCAAGTTCACGTTGTGCCATTTTCTCAATTTACTGGTGATGGTTTTTTTTAAATTATTTTTTTTTTTTATTTTGCTGATACGTGACATCGCACGCCCGATGTGTGCATCAGTTCCTAAGGAGGTGGGGATTCATGTCATGAAATGGCCTGTTCAAAGTTCGGATTTGAATCCTATCGAGGAGCTGTGGGAAAATCTGGGAAGATGGGTTCGCCAACATTACCCAGACACTCTACAAGACCTTGAGGGAGGCTCTCCAAGAGATAGAAAATGGCACAACATGCACTTGAAGGATTTCGTGCACATAGAGTGGAAACTGATTTGTCAAAAGGATATTGCAACTTTGATCAGCAGCATCTCTTGAGAGATTGAATGGCGTAATTAAAGCGAGAGGTGGCAATGCACGCCTCTGATGGTGAGAAGAGTGTGTCATTGAAGAGTGAAGTGCAGTAAACAAGAAACAGGTGTAGGAGTGGGCAATGAATGAGTTTCCGAAACATATCCGTGTACACATTTTATGTTACTTCTTGCAAACATTAAATTGAATTAATATAAAAAATAAGATTTATTTTGTAAACAGAACTTTAAATTTGACTGCACCATGAGAGACTAGATAAAATCTAGAAATTTCAAATAAATCTTTGTTTAAAAAAAAACGAATTGTGTCTGTCAGTGTATTTCTGACTGTCGCTGTTTCTCGAGAGACACATCGCGCAGTGCATACTGTTCAGCTGAATGATCGATTGAATGCTGCAAAATCAAGATTGTAGTAGGAAAATTGTGAAAATATTTATCTATAATTACAGAAGACGCAGTATTTTCAAGGGGACGATTTTACTGTAGACTCCATTGAGAGTGTATGTCTTTCTTCGGTTAGGAAACTGAGTGTTCAAATGCGGAATATCTGTGCCTTGACTATGTCGTACATGCGGTCATATTCACACCTGTTTTCTTTAGATATGAGTATTCTCATGTCATTGTGGCTACTCTTAATGTGTTAAGCGCAGATTCTTATCTTCCATAAGGCACTCTTGACCCAAATATTCTTTTTCATCAGTTTTATGGACGTAGCTGGATACTGTTACCCGAAAGCCCAGGAAGAACAGGCACAATAGAGGCTTCCATTTCGGTTCACGTTCGTCTTTTAACTGCTGATGAGGTTCACGCGCCCTGGGCCAAAACAGCATTCTCCAACACAATGCCGTCTCACTATTGCGAAGTCTGTAAACATATTTGGTCGCGTAACTAAAGTCGAGAGCGGTACATGTCCTCGGAATCCATTGAATTTCGTTCATAGGTTGCGATTATGCTCAGATTGATTACTAGAGGTCGGAATCTTATAAACTATAGAGTGAACCGTAAGTAATGTCATTAATTTCAGGGGGTTATTCTTTCAGTTATTTCAAACAAAAAGAGTTTAATAGAATTTTTCTCGTTTTTGCTTCTTTTTCGAGATAAAAATTGTTTCATATGAAACATTTCATAGCATGTTTTGGGAAAGCCATTGATTTAATTCCCAATATGTTTAGTCAGTTTAAGAGAGCAGTGTATTGTGATAATAAATGGTTGAAAGAATTTTAGTTTTGTTCTTTAAACGTGCAGAAATTTAATTCGAACAAATGTAATATTTTAAAATTCCTTTTCAGAATGAAAAGTTATATTTGTTCATTTCTGCACATTTAAAGGACAAATCTAAAATTCTTTCAATCAATTATTATTATAATTCACTGCTCTGTTAAATTGACTGAGAATATTGGACATTAATTCAGCAGCTTTCCCAGAATACACTACGACGTGTTTCAGAATTATGAAATAATTTTTTTTTTGAAAAGGAAGAAAAACGATGAGTCAGATTGTAATACGTGAAATTAAGTTGAAAATTGGCTCCATTGTCCTCAATATCTCGTAATTTGCACGTTGAAATTTTTAAATTTTTAGAACATTTTGTGTATCAATAGACAAAAAAAAAAAAAAAAAAAAATAAATAAATAAATAAAGACATGTATATATATTAAAAGCGGAAATATTCACTCTCTCTGAAGTATGCATTAACAGGATGATTCAGGAAGAATAGTAAACAATTGTAACTGAGCTTCACAAGTGAGGTTAGAAAATGCCTTTCTTGCAATCATTCCTGTCTACTCTTTTTCATTTTATACTTAATTTTCGGCGGTTCATTTGCACATTTTCTTTTACGTCACACTCTCAATCATGCCCATGATTTCGACATATTTTCTAGCCAAGAGCTTTTCAATGTTATTTCACTCTCTGGTTTCAACTGTATAACGTCACATTGCTATACAGATGACGTTCTGCCAGGCTGAAGTCCCATTTCCAATAATAATTTTTATACATTGGTTAAAAAAAAATTGTTTCACATCGTTCGACTCATACCTCTTCAGATATAATAATAATAATAATAATAAAAGAACAGTCCATGAAATTCCATTAGGGCAAGGGCCTCCTGTAACGTCCGTCACAGGCTAGCTCAATTATTCTCAATTGGCTAGCTGATTCAATTGAGAATTTTGCCTGCTTGTCCTGTCTCCTTCTGATATATTCTTTATTCTATGTTTATGCATTCTGTTTTAACACTATATAATATATGCACTATACATAAATAAAGGCCAACCACTCACATGCTGTATTTATATGAAGCAGAGAGTAAATTCAAGTAGTGGCCTATTCTAAATTGGGTACTCGTTTTAATAATAATAATAATAATAATAATAATAATAATAATGGAATAGCTCGTTTCATAAACACACTCGCTTCTTAATTACTACTTACCATTATAGGTTCGATGCAAAATATAATATTATATCCACTTTATGTAATGTGGACTTTACATCACTAATAAAAATATTGTAAACGCATTTATTACGAAACTAGTTAAGTAATGATACTTCTATTATGCAACTAGGTAGGTAATGATACTAAAGTATGCCAGCATTACCTTCTCCGACACGCTTTCTACATTTATCTTGAAACACCAATTTTCGATTTTTTTATTCCACTTCATATCTTACGCAGGATTTGCAGCATTTTCAATATCTGAATCATCCTTTAAACTCGTTTTAAGAATGTTTCTTTATTTGTCCTGGTACTGCTGTTTTTTTTCTGTTACAAACAAAAACCTATCGTGTTCGAAACTAATAAAACAAACATAAACGAATCGCCCTTCGCAGGAAGAAACTAATAATAATAATAATAATAATAATAATAATAATAATAATAATAATAATAATAATAATAATAATTATTATTATTATTATTATTATTATTATTATTATTATTATTATTATTATAATCTCTCCACAAAAGACACGTTCAAAAATAATAAAAATTATACAATTACTTTTATTAAAAAATTATTTTTTTTTTATCAAAGTGGATAAAATGTTGTAGGATATACTTGTCGTAACTTCATATTACAATACTCGATTCGTTATCAAACTCGTATTGTCATATGAACCGTTACGATACTTGTATCGCAACGCAAATAACTATAATATGCATATGTATTTGTAATAAATTATAGGCTATTTAGTGATTGATAAAATACTGCTGCTGGTGCTACTGCTACTGTTACTAGGTACTACTAATATAATAGCTAAAACACCGTTCTGTTATGCGCACACTACACAGAAAATTATTAAATTAATTGACACAGCTGTACGGCGTAACCACAACATAGGCCTATAGCCAGAATCCGTCCGAAATGTTAATTAATGCATATGTAGAGGAAAGAGTAGAGAGGTGGAAAGAATAAAATTGCGTCCAATTACATATGCAATAGGTACAATAGTAGGTATATACTGCAAAACTTAAAGATTCAAAACTGGACAAAATCCTGCTATTATTACAAAACTGTTTCGTTTTACAAGAAAATTATCAATGAAATAAATTGTAAGTCGTAAATTTGCCTTTCAATAAGTCTTTAGGTAGGCCTGCCTTGTAAATTTTTAATGCAATTGCGTATATATCTGGTATCCTGTACCGAACTTCAGTAACTCCAAAAATATATTTCAGTTGTTGCAGCAGTCGATAATATTAATAATAGCAATAATGGCTATAAGTAGTATAATTTTTAATTTAGGCTGTCTGCTATGGCAGAAAGAATTTTCAATAATTACGGTTGCATCGCGTTTCTCAGCTGTCAATACAGAGTGGTAATGTGGATGAAAAATCTCAAATATGAATAAATATGAATTATCTTTCTGCTACACAGTTCTAAGGGAAAAGAGATAAATATGAAGTACCTTTCCGGTACACAGTTCTATAAGAAGAGAGAGAAAATAATATGAATTAACTTTCCCGTACACAGTTCTAAGAGGAAAAAGAGGTAAATATGAAGTATTTCTCCGGTACACAGTTCTATGAGAAGAGAGATAAATGTGAATTATCTTCCCGGCACACATTTCTAAGGGAAGAGAGATAAATTTGAATTACCTTTGCTGTACATCGTTTCTAAGGGAAGATAGATACATATGAATAAACTTTCCGGTAGACATTTTCTAAGGAAAGGAAGAAATATGAATTATTTTACCTTGGCGATAAACATTTTCTAAAGTAAGACAGATAAAGATGAATTATCTTGGTAGTACACAGTTTCTATGCATCAAAGATAAACATGAATTATCTTACAAGTATACAGTTTCTATGGATGAGAGGTAAATATGAAATGGAATAACACTTCCCGGGTTCTCAGCCAGGTTGAATGAATGAATGAAAGAGGGGGGGGAGTGGGAGGAGAAACTTTAAAGGTACGTGAAAACACGTCCTTGCAAGGGGGGGGGAGTAGGGGCTGTGAAAATCTGAATGAGTTGGATTGGTGAGGTGGATTGTTGCTTTCAAGGATTGAAGGAGCTCGGACCTGGCTGAGAACCCGAGAAGAGTTATTCCATATCCAACACCAGGAAAGCCTCAAGTCCTACAAATATGAATTGGTTTGCTAGTACACAGTTTCTAAGGAAAATATGAATATGAAAATATATGAATTTACTTGCCAGTGTACAGTTCACAGGGAAGATAAATGTGAATCTTCTTGCCGTACACAGCTTATAGGGAATAGTTAAATGTATGAATTTTTCTGTCGTACAAGGTTTCTAGGAAAGAAAGACAAAATAAACCCTTTTTGGCTGTATACATTTCTGAGGGAAGAGAGTTAAATGTGATTTCCTTGCCGGTACACAGTTTCTAGGGAAGAGAGATAAGTAGGAATTTGCTTGCCGGTAGTCAAACACTGTTGGCCGGAAATGGCATAACTCGAGGTACAGCGATGACTTAATGTTTGTAGTTGGATGTTTGCCGACCTTGTTTCTTACAGACATTTTTATGTAACAGGAGCAGTGAGATAACTGAACGAATACAGCGTCTAGCGTCCCGACCGCTTGTTAGCAGGTTATTAATGTGTTTTTGTCAGACATAAGCTAATGGTTAGCAAAATAGATTGCGAAGCAAAGGTGTAATCAGCCGCTAGTCGGAATAACTTCTGGGAAGCGATGTTTTAAGTCTCGGAAGATCAGTAATTAATAAAGGAATAAATTGTCAATGGAAAAAATTTAATTATAGCCTACGAATAAAATGAAAGAATGACTAAATTCAGCGAGGAAACCGATTGGCGAAGTGAATGGAATAAGTGAGTATGGTTAAATGAAATGGCTGAATATAGCTAGGTACTGTTACGGTATAATTACTTAAATTGAGACACCTACAGAGCTTTGTATTGAACTTAAATAGTAACTTTATATAAAAAAGTACCCATAGCGATTGCAAAGATTAGGGAAGCTATGAATTGCTGTATGTCATTCTGGAAGATTTGCCCCACATAACTAAAAGTGCACTTGGCAGAGAACCAGTATTCGTTTGGCTGTCTTAAAATGTCAAAGTCTTCTGCCCAAGACCCTAAGGAAGCACTCATCTCCAAGACAGGAAAGTAAACATTAGTGGTATGCATTGCAAGCTAACGAGTTTGAGTGTTACATCTTTTCAAATATGAAAAAAAAAAATTAAATTAGGCTATATAATAAGTAAAGGTAGGAATTCATACCACAACATGAGGATATTAGGTTAGTTATGCATAGATTATCGTTACGTCATGAATGACGAATGACGTGAAGCCTCAGGTATGTCCAGGTTACAACTGAAATGTGTTTTGTATCGCAGAAATTGAATGCGGATATGTTTCTCGTAGGTACAACGAACATTCTATGCATATTTAACCTTGTAGTCTCTGTGGGTAAATTCCTACCTTTAATAATGATATATGAATGATGATAAATTCAGTTATTACCTGAACGGTCATAGGATGTTGAAACATTTGACTGCCGTCCTTTAAGTCTGAAGATAATATCGCCCTCCTCATGCCAAAATCATGAATGTGCATTTTCTTAGTTCTGAGAAAAACGACCTTGGCGAGTTTGAAACTTTGAAAATACTGTATTGATAAATGAGATCCATGTTCATACGAAATTGTATGTTCAAAATGAGCTATAGATTTGATTCGTAAAGCACGGGTCAGTAATCGTAAATCAGGATGGATGAATGTATGGGTTAATATGTTTATAAATGGAATAGTGATATAATTTATGAAAGGATGGGTAGACTTACGGATGGGTAGAGGAATAAAGAACCACAAAGTAAACAAACGTGTACCGTATTCTTATATTCTGCCACGTCCTACAAAAATGTCCAATAGCAGTAATGTGATTGAGAATTAGGTCACTGTTCTACATGTGCATATCTCGCGGCATACGAGTATCTTGAGCGATAGCGATCGTTAGACTGGAAGTGCATGCATTACACTTATTTCTACACTCTATCTAAAACACTTTATCAGATGAAGTGTGTGATGAATGTTTGTAGTTTTCCGTTATACTGGGAGTACATGCATCGCACTGATTTCTACACTCCAGCTAAAACATATTAGTTATCAATTGAGGTTTGTGATCAGTGTTTGTGGTTTGCCGTATACGAACGCCAGTATTACTTCAGTTCGAACGTCACTGACGTCATCCAGTGCTCAAGATATACCGCGAGTTATGTACTGACTCTATACAGGGTGTTAAAAAGTATCCAATATTTTAGAAGGTGCTAGTATGCATCAAAACAAGAAAATGTCTAATAAACATGGGTCTTACAACACATACTTTCTGAGATCTGAACACTTGTTCATAGGAGGTGCTCAATGAGACGTACATTCATGGAAATGTATTCCTCTGTCCTTCGGAAGGAATCACGCACTCTTTGAAATTTGTTTTAATACGTTAATAAGAAAGTCCTGATAACGATCCCCAGTTAATCTCTGTGGTAGCACATATGGCCCTTAATCTATCACCAAGAACGAGTGCCCATACGTTGATTGAGAATCGGTGCTGATGCCTTGTTTCTTCAACTGCATGGGGATTTCCATCAGCCTACACATGCTGATTACGAAAATTCACAACACCATCTCTGCTGAACCCCGCTCATATCCGCAACCAAACTTTTGTTGTTAGTATTCCTAGCGACGTATCAGTATTCCATGCCAGGGGGTCAACTACGGTATGATTATCTGGTAGTCCGGTCGTCAAATTGAGCATCTCCTATGAATAAGCGTTCAGATCTCAGAAAGTAAGTATCGTAGGACCCATGTTTATTAGGCATTAGTTTCTTGTTTTTATGCATACTATCACCTCCTAAAATATTGGATACTTTTTTCTAACACTCTGTATATTACTAAATGCAGTGTAGTGTGCATGTAATTTAAACAGGAATTAAATTATCACTAATTTTATATAAATGTAGCCTGTCTAAGAAAGGTGGCGTCGTCGTAGACACGCAAGAGACTTTGGAAGTAGAGAAATCAGAAAGAAAGCGTTATTAATATTTTATAGATGGTAGGCCTAATAGTGAAATAAATTGCAAAATTTTCTAATTTAATAATCTTTATATTGATTAGTTTCTAATTCTTGTACAGAAAATTATATTGATGGCAATTTTTCACGAAACTAAATAAAAAACAAAGAAAATATCACATCATACTGACTGACCAATTTATACTTGCAGTTATGAATAAGTGTGACATATCTGACTGTAATATAGGGACATCATTTTATTTTTACTAACATTTTTAATATTAACCTGTCTATACCTTTAGAGAACCGGAAACATCGCTTGCTCCCCCCTCCAAGACTGGAGTTCGATGATACTGGCGTAAAACACAAATCACTCTACTAGGTATAGGATGGAAGAAAAGTAGTTCATCCATTTACGTAAACTAGGAAATATCGCGATTTTGAGTGTGATAATTTTCATTAGGTTTTTCTTTAATCAAAGTACAGTACTGTATTAAGAATAAGTGTTTTTACTCACGAAGTGAGTTATCCATGCGAACGTATTCATTATGCAGTGTATATTATACTGTCTACAGCACATTAGCGTACAATATAGAGAAAGAAGTTAAATTGAAAAATAATCATAATATGAATATTTTAAACACAATTTTGAAAATGGTGGCCGTTCATTTCGATACAGGCTTCAGTTCTTTTGTGCATATTATCGCACTGTAGACTATTGCATCTAATTCCAATTGCCAGTTTCGTCCTTCGTACTAGTAACTCATGTTGATAATTCTGTACCTACTCTACGTACTGTGAATTCAATCTTCACTTCTGCCCGACCCGAAAATATAAAATTACTCAGACATACTATCTACTGTCCGTCCAAGTGGTTATGCCGCAGGATTGTAGAAAGGGAGGAAATCACTTGACAGTTAATTACTTAACGAGGCCCTTTTATTTAAGTTAAATTAAACAGCTGTATAATATTACGTAAACGTCCAATTCCTAAGAGAAATTAATGTTTTCAGAAAAGAGCTAAGCCAGCCCAGCTTTTACAGAGGGGCGAGCAGAAGCAGGTGGGGGAAATCGGGATGGGACGTAGGCAAACGGACAGTACCTGTGCGAAAATATGATTCAATATTGAAAGCTCTTTCGTCACTGGAAAACGCAAACATATTTCTGGAACGTACTATACTCAGTAACTCAGTACTGCTTACTATCTGCGGTCTTGGTTGTGTGTGGAGTTGGAACTTCCTTAGTAGAAGGCGTGGGAGTGAAGTACATTCAAAAACTCAGGTACAATAAAAATTGAAGTAAAAATAAAATGATGTCCCTGTATAAGTAAACATGACAGCCATTGTCGTTTCACGATGAGACTGTAAGAATTTATACATTAATTCGCACGAGTTATAGATCAAATCATTACTAGTAAATTTGCTAAATGGTGTTTCTGATACGACTAATAAACTGTTGAGAATTTCTTTGATCACACAGATCTTTATTGCCTG
Source organism: Periplaneta americana (assembly GCF_040183065.1). Taxonomy (NCBI): domain Eukaryota; kingdom Metazoa; phylum Arthropoda; class Insecta; order Blattodea; family Blattidae; genus Periplaneta; species Periplaneta americana. The sequence goes on from NC_091118.1 coordinate 137,318,101, forward strand.
TTCTAGAAGTTCTCGATTTTGTTCTGGATTTTAGTTCCCATGTTTCTGCTCCGCATATTATTTTTATTGTAGTATTAAAAATATTGTATTAAAATTGTCCTCGTTTTTGGTTTTGAACTTATATTCCAGTCCAAAGAAACGTCGTTTAATTTTATATATTGCAGTTGGTCTTTATTAAATTAATCTTTTCACTTACATCAACATAATTAAAAACAATTTTTTTTCCTCCCAGAAATTCTACTCTCCACAGTTATTTATTTTCCAACATTAATCTTGCGTTTGAGCACCAATTATATCATGGATTTTGTTTTTTTCCATGTCCTTATTTAATCTCCACGTTTGCTATTCTCATAATTATTATTTTAACGACACCATGTTTCTACCCTGTATGACACATATTAATTGTAACGCACAATTACCGATATTTTTATTTTCATATTCGTATTTTATTTCCTGCATTAAATCCAATACTCAAAATCAAAATATCAATTAAAATAAATTGGTGAGTAGCCATCGGCGTAGCTCTGTCGGCTAAAGCGCTTGTCTGCCGATCCGGAGTTGCGCTCAAGCGCGGATTCGATTCCCACTTCGATTACCTGGTTGGGTTTTTTCCGAGGTTTTCCCAATCGTAAGGCAAATGTCAGGTAATCTATAGCGAATCCTCGGCCTCATCTCGCCAAATATCATCTCACTATTACCAATTCCATCGACGCTAAGTAACCTCGTAGTTGATGCAATGTCGTTAAATAACCAAGTAAATAATAATAAAATAAATTGGTGAATTGCATGTACAGTGGATTCGCCTGTTGTTTGTTGAAACTATCTACACTACTGTACACACTTTGGTTTAGATCATGTCTGAGATTGCGGAGGTCACGTGACTTGTCAATTACGTGTGTAATCCAATAGAAAAAGTTACTGCTCTTCAAGATGATAACAATACAAACAATTCAAAGGCAGAGTCGTTATGGATGTCTTCAGTATAGGAAGATGAACACTGTGACTGCGACAGAGCGGCAGAGAATGTTGAGGAAATGGCTGTGTTACGAAAAACAGGGGTGGGCAAACTATACACAGTTTTATTCTAATATATATATATATATATATATATATATATATATATATATATATATATATATATATATATATTTTTTTCTGTATGAACGGCAGATTATCTCGTGATCCATAATTCTTTCCACAATTATTTCGCTTCATAGAATTCCACTGACCGCCGAGTTAGCTCTATGGTAGCGCGTCTGTCTCCAGACTAGCCGGTCCGGGTTCGATTCCCGGCGGGATCAGAAATTTTAATGCAATGAAAAATCTTTGTCTATGTTCATAACTGCGTTTTCTCACGTTCATGACTAAGATCCACAGTTGGCTCCAGAGAAGGAAGAAGTCTTCCTCTAATAAGCCACTATTTTTGCTTTCAAAATTCTGCCTCTTCGAGAATTCATTATTTTCCAGTCACAATTTCATTACAGAGACACTAGCAAGAAAATTATTCTTAAACTGCCTTTATATTCAGAGGTACTTTCATACCTCACGAAGGGAGGAGGGATCTTCCTGAGTGGTTACTATGTTAGCCGTTGTATCCGAGGTTCGCTGGCCGAAAAATACGGTGTCTAAAGAATCTATCCTTGACAAAGGACTCCAGGCACAAATTATCGTCCATTTCTCAATCACGTTTGAATTTCTACGCTAAAAATCTACATAGCGATTATTTAGTCCTGACAGCTCAGCAACGCGAAAGAGGGGAAGTAATAGAAGCACTGGGGAGAGTTTCGAATTAGAGATAAGGGCGAGCGGTCGGTAAAGGAATGCAGTACAGCTTAACTATACTGGAAACACAACGCTATACCGCATGCGTGACATCCGATCGCTCTGACGGCAGTCGACAGACTAACCTGAACATCCCTTGGCGAAACTTAATGGACTCGCCTGACCCAGGCGCACGTTGCCGGCGACTGTCAGGACTAAATAATCGTACTGTACATGTGCATAGCTTTATTATGTCACGTGTCTTTACGTAGAACTACATAAGGTGCGATCATACCAGGAGGGTAATTCTAGGAGAAGAAGGGGAATACTAGAAGACAAATACAAAGAGGACAATGGGAATACAAGGAGAGAAATGGAGACGCGAGGAGCGCACTGGGAACGAGAGAAGAACAGTGCGATCGCGGGAAGAGCAATTGAAATGCGGAGTGAGAACTGGGAAAGCGGGGTGAGCTATGGGAAAGCGGGGAGAACGCTGGGAACGCGAGAGAGCACTGGAAACGCGGGAAGAACACTGGGAACGCGGGGAGAGCACTGGGAACCAGAGTTGCCAGATTGGGCTACAAGAAGCCAATTGGGCTACTTGAAATTTGAATTGGCTATTGATTTTTATCATTGGGCTACTTGTGACTTTTTGGGCTACTCAAAAATTTTCGGGGTTATTTTTGGGCTATTTTTTCTGATTTGAATTTTTGGAAAATTAGTAATAATAGGTGTAGTAATAGTCTTCCCCTCCGCGGAAAAAAAAAAAAAACTGTTAGTGTATCTAGCCTTATTTCACCACCAGGTTAACCCTGAGAAACGAAGTATTTATGCAAAGTATATTGCACAATGTCATATGACCAATCTAATGTAAGGGGATTTATTTGTTTTACCATCACCAGTATCAGCAGAAATGCAGTGGCGCAGTACAGTCTGCAAGTAGATGATCAGGTGCTGTTTTTCCTTCACTTCAAGCGTTAATATTTTTGTGAATGCCGATGTAGTTTATTACAATAATCTTAAATTAGGAACTAGCGTCTGTTGCAAAAGTGATATACAGTTTTTAAATTATATTAGGGAATTGCTCTTTTGACATTTTTTGTAGCCTAATTATAATGTAGGCTAATTATTTTATTCTGAATCCGATAGTGAAATAATTTTAAAGAACTCTGTCTGTTATACAAGTGATATACAGTAACATTTTAAAATTGTGTCAAAGAATAACTTGTTATAGGCCTACATTTATTTTGTTTTGTAATCATACTGAAAATGGAAATATTTGTTATTTCGTTGTGTAATTACTGAAAATGGGAAAGTGGGAGAATTATACTAAAACGTTTAATAGCCAATGGTTAAATGATACTTCATTCTGAAACTGGCTTCAGGATGTGAAAGATGACAGCAGTAAAGCAAATTGTAAAGTTTATAAAGTTCAAATTAGGGCTCATAAGGGAGACTTGAAAAAACATTCCGATTCAATTAAACATATTTATATATTCCGTGAAATTAAATTTGCCATTTATATTGGGCTACTTTTTTGAATGTTGGTTACTTTTTCAGCCAGCTTTCGCTACTTTTAGTTATACTTATCTGGCAACTCTGCTGGAAACACGGAGAGAACGCTGGGAATGCGGGGAGAGCACTGGGACCGTGGGGAGAACGCTGGGAACGCAGGGAGAGGAAGGTTAAGACAAGGAGAAAAATACAAGAAGAATGGGGAAAACAAGGAGAACAATGGGGAAGACAAGGATAATAACGGGGATGATAAGAAGAACACGGGGAATACTTGGTGAAAAATAGAACGAGAATAGAGGGATGACAAGGAAAATAAGACAGGAGAAGGATACTACAGGGAAAGACAAGGTGAACAAGGAAGATGTTAGGAGGAAAATGGAGGTCAATGGAGATAAAAAGAGATAAAGGGAGAACAAATATGATACAAGGAGAAGAAAGGTAATAGGAGGACAAGAGGAAGAAGAGAGCAAGGGGAATGTAAGGAAAACAAGCGGACTGCAGTGAGTACAAGGGGAAAATAACAGGGAGAGTAGTTTTATATGACATTAAATTCTCAAGTTACCCTCCTATACCTGGTGAGGAGTAAGGTTTAGTTCTACGTCAATAACGTATCGCAGTTAAAAGAGTCGTTAGGTAACTTAAATGTATTTATATTGCTGCTGCAAGAGGCGACATAACATTAGGAGAGTATCGCTCACAATAAACACTGCCTGCATTAGGTATTAAAAACATTTCTCTTAACTGTTATCTTAGACATACAAAAAACATGTAGGCACGTACTTAAAGAAATTATAATAACTACTGCACTTCACTTTGGTGGAAGCGCGTGGTTAAGGCATTGCGCTGGAAAGCTGGAAGGTAGTTGAAAGGCCACGTATACTATTTCCAATGGGATAGTGAATTTTCTTCATTAACCTAATTCTTAAGGCCGCATTATGATTCTGGGGGTTACTCAGCCTCTAGTAAATGAGTATCAGATGTATTTCTTTGGGGTTAAAGGCAGCAAGCACGTGGCACTGACATTCCTACTGCTACTAATGCCGGTTGTATGCCTTAACACTGCCAGAGCCATCTATCACTGCATTATCAAGATTTAAGATTATCGATTTTGTTTTTCTCCATTATACTTGGCAGTTGGTTTGCTCATACGTAGACAATTTAGAAGGCCATGGCTGGTTGCACGTAAAATTTTCCTAACATATTTACAATGACGGAAATTCAGAAAGATTCAGTAAAGGAAGAAATTGAGAAAATACAAGAGGAATTAATGCAAATAAAAGCTGAGCAATTGTATTAAAGTAATGTGCATAAATAAATATTTTCCCTCTTTGTTTAAAGATATAGTAGGCTATGTCCGCCTTGAAATACAAGTCTTCTACTAGGTTAGTGCATTAAACATTTATCTTATTTAATAATATTTTATGTTATATTCTCGTCCTTAATTATTTATTATTTTATTCGCAAAATATACCTAATATGCACTACTCGAGATTTTAGTTTATTAAATTTGCTCCTAAATTTATTGGTAACATCAAAATCTCTCGTGGTATTGTCATACATGTGTTAATTCTGAAAGTAAAATAATATGACAAGAGGAAAATATGAAATGAAATGCGTCTTGAACTCTGAATTTCTTCAGTGTTAATCCGGTGTTTGAGCTCTAGCTTATCAGAGTTGGATGAAAACAATGGAAATAAAATTAAGTAAACACTCGACTTTAGCTGCCGTTAATCGGAGGCCTTTGAGTGTTACATCTCTGTAAAAAATCTTCCTTATAAGCTCCATCATTAACTTGCATCTGAATTTTCACATAAAAAGTAAAAGATTATTAAAAGAGTAGGAAAATAATTAAACTGACAAAACTACTACCTATAACAGCTTAATTATTGTGGAATTATACGAATATGTAAGTTGAATTCTACTTTTATGAAATCTGAATAGTCATAACTTCTGGTGACCAATACTTTTTAATGTAACTGTTGGTGTATTAATTTGCACCTATTAAATATAACTTTGATATGTGTGATCCGAATAGCGTCTCATCTCATTGTAAGTAATCTTTTGTTTCAATAATTATATATAACATTGAAATGTGCTGTATAATCATAAAATCATTAGTTATGAGTGCGACAAAAGAAATATTTCGTAGACTTAGTGGATGAGTAGTGGACCAAGACCAAGCGAAGACGTAAATAGAAAAGTTGATATATTAATATCAACGGAAATAACGTTAAAGCACAGCAAAAATAGAAAGGGCTTCATCACCATCGAAATGAAAGCAAATAGATCTATATAACCGATTCGTAGTTAAAGATTCTTTGCAGCCGTAAATCCAGGGGATCCAAGTTTTGATGGCTGTTAATAAAGGTTTATATCTCTTTCGTAGCAACAGACTGCATATCCATTAAAGTTACTCGGATTATAAACGAAATGGGCTAAAGGATCTCATCCTTGAAAACTTTTATTATCATTATTATTATTATTATTATTATTATTATTATTATTATTATTATTATTATTATTATTGTTAAGTGATTTGTGTGGAGTGTGGCATTGTATTGTTCTCCAACCAGGAGATCAACCGTGAAAGGAATGTGCTTACTATTGCGTCATCTATTGGAGCGAAGTAGATAGATAATATTATCGTTATAACGTCAGTTTAAAAATATGCGCTCTCCTGCATATGTTATTTCCTGTATGGAGGGATTAAAAGGCCAGGAGATTAACAGTGATATAATTTTGTAACTAGGGTAGTATAAATATGTGTGTATCAATGTTATCGTTTGTGCTGTGAGAGCTAGCCAATAGAGATACGAGTACCCACGTGTGTGTCCTTATGACATCTTATGACATCAACATTCATTCACAGCATTACCCCTCTGCGTCTCATTCCCCTGAGACTTTCTCGTGGTTGGAGTACAGTATGGGGCAGAAACAGGGACATTACGACGAAGTGAAGAGAAACGACTAGAAGCATTTGAAATGTGGATATGGAAAAGAATACAGCGTGTAAAGTGGACAGACATATTAGAAACAAAGCTATGCTAGAAAGAGTGGGTGAAGAAAGAATAGTGCTGAAACTGATCAGGAAGAGAAAAGGGAATTGGTTGGGTCACTGTCTATGAAGAAACTACCTACTGAAGGATGTACTGGAAGTACTAGTGAACGGAAGAAATTTCGGGGAAGAAGAAGATATCTGATTGTACAAACATTAAGATATATGGATCACATGCGGAGACTAAGATGAATGCGGGAAAGACGGACGATTGAAGCATGCTGGGTTTTGGAGTGAAAACCTGCCCTTGGTCTGAAAACTATCAAAAATGAAATTATAATTTTATTTTCATTATTATATTTTTTAATTTAATAGTTTGTCTCCTTCAAATATGCTAGCGTTTATACACGAACTTGAGTTCGATTCTGGGCAACGAAGTGGACAATGTATGTTCCTTCATACGATTGATTGTATAGAGGTGTTTATCTATCCGGACATGGAGCATCCCTAAGAACTTCAGCCTAGTTCAGCTTTATGTGCACTCGTGACGGAATGAGTTGTGTGCCGATTGTGCTGCACGGCTAAGCCGGTTACACTATCAGCCACACCACGCATTCCTCTCCAGTCATCAAATCCATACACTATACTCTGATGGCAGTTTGCCATACCTTACATATTCCCGTCAGGCAAGGTGACCTTGTGGAGGAGGGCTCCTGTACCTCTTATGCAGGTCTGAGTCTCATCACTGTTGCCATCTGCCAATAACTGAGATGCAGCGTACAAAACGAGTTTTGAGGTCGTAAATATAACCCTGATTTTGGAATATGGAACCTGCAAGCGGTTACGCAACGTCGAATATATTGTTTCGACATACTCTTAGAAACCCCCTACCCCGAAATTAATCTGAAAGCCTAAAATCTGTCATTAATTTTCCGTTACTCTCTGCAGTGGTGATGATGATTATGGACAAATGATAACATAGTGATCAGAGGAGAGTAGTACAGGGACATCATTTTATATTTACTTCAATTTTTATTGTACTTGAGTTTTAGAATGTACTTCACTCCCATCCCCTCTACTAATAAACTTCCAACCGTCTCCACACAGAACCAAGGCCGCGTATGCAGTCAAAGTCGCCTTACGGTCATAGTAAACAGTACTGAGTTAGTGAGTAGCTTATAATACGTTCCAGAAATATGTTCGCGTTTTCCAGTGACGAAAGAATCATATTGAATCATATTTTCGCACAAGTACTGTCGTCAGTTTGCCTACGTTGCATCCCGGTTTCCCCCACCCGCTTCTGCTCGCCCCTCTGTAAAGGCTAGTGGTTGGGTTGTCTTAGCTCTTTTCTGAAAACATTAATTTCTGTTAGGAATTGGACGTCTACGTAATATATACAACTGTTTAAAATAACTTAAATAAAAGGGCCTCGTTAAGTATTTAACTGTCACGTGATTCCACCCCCCCCTTTCTATGACCCAGCGACAAAACCACTTGGACGGACAGTAGATAACATGACTGAGTAATGTTATGTTTTCGAATCGGGCAGAAGTGAAGACTGAATTTACATAACGTAAGGTACCGGTACTCTTATAGAGTAGGTACAGAATTATTTCAGCATGAGTTTCTAGTACGAAGGACGAAACTGGTAATAGGAATTAGGTATAATAGTCTAGTGCGATAATATGCAGAAAAGAACTGAAGTCTGTATCGAAATGAACGGCTACTATTTTTAAAAAGTGTTTAAATATCCATATTGTGATTATTTTTCAATTTAACTTCATTCTCTATATTGTACGCTAATGTGCTGTAGACAGTTTAATATACATTGCATGATGAATACATCCGAATGAATAGCTCAGTTCGTGAGTAAAAGCACGTATTGTTAATACAGCACTGTATTTTGATTAAACAAAAACCTAATGAAAATTATCAAACTCAAAATCGCGATATTTTCTAGTTTACGTAAATGAACTACTTTTCTTCCGTCCTGTACCCAGCAAAGTGATTTGTATTTTACGTCAGCATCATCGACTCCAGTCGTGGAATGGGATAACAGACGGTGTTTCCGTTTCTCAACCGTTAATCCAGAGGTATAGCAAGGTTAATACTAGAAATGTTGGTAAAAATAAAATGATGTCCCTGTACATAAAGAGAATTTGTAGCAACGCCGACTTTCTTCAATACATATGTATTCAATTTAATCTTGCTGAAATTTCAGCACGAATCTTCGAAGTGGAAAGTCGACAGTGTGAACGTTGGGCTCGCTATGAAATGACGATATTAGGTAGGCTTATATAAAGAAATAAGTAAATTCATAATTAAATAAGTACTTAAACAAGTAATTAAGTAAATAAATAAATACACCAAGTAAGTAACATGATGAAACAATAAATAAACGAGCAAGTGAGTGACTGAGTAAATGGGTATTTCAATTATTTTTCCCAGCACATTGAGGATTTTATGAACACATAACGAAATAATATAAGAATTGACATAAAGGGTACAAATTAGTTAACTGGTAATGAGATATGACAAAATACATTCACTCATACTTCTGAACAAAAGTACTGTGATAGGAAGCTAGTCGAATCGATTGAGTTGAATTACAGACTATGCTATCCCCTTGAAAACGGAATACACCTCATCACGGCACCAATTCCACCGATCTGCGGGGATTACAGCGTTCAAAACAGTTACCGTTATGTTTTGTTCTATTTTGCATCTGCAGTGGCAGTTGATTGGATTCGAAGGAAAAACTGTTGAAAAGCAGAGCATGTGACATTATTACAGAAAACAGCCACCCTCTGCCACACATGATTCCAACACCAATGCAAAAGTTCGAGTCCCATGGCAAATGTGGTTTATCAACAAGCGTACATGTCTAACGAATGCCCAATTTATTGCAATAGGTATGTACTCAATATGTTAGTCGCTATTTTTACAAAATATAGCCCAATGAATTTCCTTCTCTGGTGAATGAACTTTAGCTCATATTCCGCTATAAATCAGTTGTATGCCTACGTACTCGACTTCGATTTTCGACAGGATAAAAGAGATTTATCTTTCTTCCATGCGACTAATTTTGTCTTCCGTTTTGTATTTTTATGTTTAAATCGAATGTTGGATTTACGTCATATTGCCCATACGAGTCCCGTAGTGTTGATTAAACCAAAGGTTGGGTTTGGTGCGGTTGTTCTATAGTAACCACACTTCATGCGGTAAAGAAATCGCTTGATACCGCTAACTCCTTAACAAGTGCTCTCTGTATGCCACTTCAAGGTCAACATACACATATAAACAATAGCAAATGGAAAGTACAGCAGCTTACTCTTAGAATCAGTAGCCGTATTATATTCTTTAAGTTGTCATGGAAATGGGTGTAGTTTCTCATTTGTAGGTAACAAACAGAATCTTAGACACATTTCGCTACATGTTGGATGAAGACGGAGTGGCAACTCTATATTCAGCGTATGTTTTTAAACATCAGGCTTTTTCCCTACAGCACTACTTTTGATCGATAAAACGGTACGAAAGAACGTCTTTCAACCAATCATGGCTGCTTATCGCACAAATTTATCATTTCCTTAGAGTTTCTTTCTTTGTTTGCCAACATTTAAAAATGCAAATTCTTTACGGTACTATAAAACAGCTTTGCGATCGTCATTTGTTTACTACATACACAGTCAACTGAAAATGGCGGCTCCGTTCAAACGTTTTGAATAAGCTAACATTAGTCAAATAGAATTTTAGATTTTCTTGTAACTATTAAAGAAAGAAAATCCTCCGTATTCACATGCTAATTTTAATACGAGTTTTTGAAATGGAAGGGTGTGAAGATACTTTTCAAAGTTTTTCAAGTAATGCTATTTTTTGTTACAGAATTTAACACAAATTTCAAAATCAAATAGAGAGAAAAGTTCTCTTGCTCCACTTGAATTACCATGTGATGTAAATGACAACAAAAAAGTTATGTAATAAAATTCAGTCGGGTCGGTTGGCGCATTTGGTATAGCGCTGGCCTTCTATGCCCGAGGTTGCAGGTTCGATGCCGGGGCAGGTGATGACATTTAAGTGTGCTTAAATGCGACAGGCTCATGTCAGTAGAGTTACTGGCATGTAAAAGAACTCCGGCGGGACAAAATTCCTGCACACCGGCGACGCTTATATAACCTCGGCAGTTACGAGCGTCATTAAATAAAACAACATTTTTTTAAAAATTCAGTAGGCCTACCCTTATCTGCAAAGTAGACATACTTGGCGTACTCTGTCGTTGTACTATGCCACTTCAAGCATATGTGCGGTACGCTTTGTCATTTAAGATCTGAAATGGAAGCTTGTTAATATGTCGTATGTATATCCATATCCATTACTGTGCTTTGTGCAAATACGGATCTCGAGGAATGGTGTTTACTTGGGAACATAGACCATTCCTTCAAAGGGACAGAATATTAGAAAATTGAATTAATCCTGCATGGAGTAGTTTGTGACTGGAATCGTCAGAAGTCTTAAATTCTTTTAACTACTACTCTTCATTGTTAAACATGGCCTTGTTAACGCGAAAATTTTTATAAGCAGCGTCAAAGAAACCGAAGGGAGAATGTGACATTATTACACATTTTTATTTTATATTTCTGTTTTCTTGTAACTAATTTGGATGCACGTAGTTTGTATACTGCATGTATTTATTTATTATGGAATGAGGGGAAGAAAGAGACGGGATAGGATGCAGAGAGAGAGAGAGACAGAGACAGAGACAGACCGAGCGAATCTCACTGAAGTTCGGCTTCTCAAAGGGGAAAGGCACGTCTTCGAATCCTGATGATTAAGAGAATTAGAGCCATCGGCGTGGCTCAGTCGGTTAAGGCGCTTGCCTGCCGATCTGAAGTTGTGTTCGGGCGCGGTTTCGATCCCTACTTAGGCTGATTACCTGGTTGGGTTTTTTCCGAGGTTTTCTCCAACCGTAAGGTGAATGCCAGGTAATCTATGGCAAATCCTCGGCCTCATCTCGCCAAATACCATCTCGCTATCACCAATCTCATCGACGCTAAATAACCTAGTAGTTGATACAGCGTCGTTAAATAACCAACTAGAAAGAAAAAAAAGTAGAATTGGTTCTCTTAACAGCCAAGGAGCAGTAAGGGTCTAAGGCATGGATGTTCAAACGCCTATAGAACGAGGAGATATTGCACATCAAGCATGCTCTGCTAAGGTCAATAACTTTCCATATAAAATAGAAAAAACGACCTTAGAGAATATGCGCTAAGGGTTGCTCATGCCAGGGGTTACCTCGTACGAGTTACAGTTGGACAGCTATGGTCTAAAGGTCCATTCACAATGAAAATTAAACATAACCGTAACATAAACACAGACGTTTGCGCCCAGGCTACCAAATGGGATCATTCACAATGATTCACATAAGCATTGACATAAACATTACCGTAAGACGTTAACATGAAAGTTTGCAAACTCCAAACTTTCATGCTTATGCTTACGTGATTTACAAACAGAACACAATCGTGGAGCGCTGAAGTATACGACAGAATGAGGAAATGGCGTCGTTGTTATGTTTCCATGGTTACCAAGTATGTTTGCGGTTATGTTTATGTTCCCATCGTGAATGATGGTATGACTTCTTGATTTTACTGTAACGTTTATATTCTTAAGTTAACGCTTAGGTTATGTTTAATTTTCATTGTGAATGAGCCTTAAGTCTGAGGTCTGAGAGAGCTGTGTCTTTGTAGACAGACGGTATTATCTTATCGATAGACATCACCCCCCTAGTGCTTCGTTTTCAATCTTGCTGCTTCTAAATCTCTCTACTTCTTTAGAACTGGGTATCCTACAGCGAGACAAATGGTCGTCAGAATTGAAGCTCTCGAAGTTAAGATCCATTTCATATACGGTATGCTTGATTCACATGCATCTTTAACATTGTCTTCCATCCATTTAAATATTCAAAACTCTGTAAATGGAAGAAAAATAATGAACTTTTCTTTTTTTACTTTTTGGGCGAAAAATATATCGTCAAAACAAAAATTGATCTATAATGTAGATGCATTTTACTTGTTGTAAGAATAATCTTCTGTTGCCCATGAGATGACTTTAAATGAATATTTTGTTTTTTATTAAATACACGTGGCAGTATATTTCGTACGTGGGTATATTTTAATTGTTCAGTGCCTGTACTGCCTTATACGAATAAGCAGATGTAAACACACGAAGCGAAGCGGGGAGACAAGTCAGAGCTCTCCGTTGCAAGGGAAGCTAATGATCCATGTGCATCTAACTTGTACTAAAAGTAACCCAACGCTCAAGTAATGACTTAAGCCTTGCGTTTGATAAGCTGGTGGTTAATGAGTTTACTGAATAAGAAATACATGCAAGCAAGAAGCGAAGAAAGCAGGAATAAATTTAGTCAAGCAGAAAATATTCTGGAAAAATATAGAGAATGACTTTTCTTCCAATTCAGAAACTCAAATCACTAAAACACGTTATTTAAAAGTGCTTAGAGTTTCTTGGCCAATCTCATCCAAAAATTTTTCATAATACGAAACAACAGTCCACACCGGTGGAGTAACGGTTAGCGCGTTCTGGCTGCTAAACCAGGTGGCCCGGGTTCGAGTCCCGGTAGGGGCAAGTTACCTGGTTGAGGTTTTTTCTGGGTTTTTCCCTCAACCCAATATGAGCAAATGCTGGGTAACTTTCGGTGTTGGACTCCGGACTCATTTCAGCGGCATTATCACCTTCATCTCATTCAGACGCTAAATAACCTAAGATGTTGATAAAGCGTCGTAAAATAATCTAAAATAAAAATAATACGAAACAAAGCTCAGAGTAGTGTGATTCTTATTTTGACAGATTATTGAAGAAGCAACACGACGCCACCTTAATTCGATAATTTGCATTGTAAATATTCAGTAACGAGTAATGATTTACACTATTTTAAATGCAAATATTTTAATATCTAGTAAGGGAGGTACACGAAATACCAACAGCTGCTATGTTCTGAAAGGTTCTGAAATTAATTTAATCAGCAGGTAATTAAAAGGCAAGACAGAAAATCTGATACTCAATTTTGTTCTATTTGCGAACCTTCACAGCCTTAATTGCTGCCATCTTAATGAGAATTCCTTAGATACTGCATGTAGTCGCAAAGGAAGAACAAATCTTTGTCCTTTGAATAGAAGCGTTGGAAAGCAAAATAAGTATCAGAAGGTAAATCTCTACATTACGCGTTCTACACCACAGAAATGTACGATGGAATCTATTCTTCTTAATTCAATTCAGAACTCTAGATTATTCTCGAAATGAGTAGGAATTTTCGTTGTCAAAGGAAGAATATTATCAAAAGGAGTGTGTTTATTAAACCATGTTAAAATGAAGAAAATAAAAAGTAAAAATTGCATGATAGCTAATATATTACGAAAATTGAAAATAAAATTTTAATTTAAGGATGTAGTGGAAAACATAACATTTGTAATGTCTTTCAAAATGGTTTACTAATATAGTAATATATTTTTTTTTCTCCAAAGGGAACAGTTTGAAAATTGACAGAGCCATTGATATTTTTGAGAGATAAATTGATGTGACGTTTTCGGGTATTTGCGCCATATTTAGATACAGACAAACCTAACATTCCAGAGCTAAATATTGGTTCCATCATCAGAGAATGTATAGAAAGGGGAGCGGGGAAATCTATATCTTGGATTTGTTACCAAGAACTATTATCCAGAAATAAGGGATTGTAGGGGAAGGGGAGCGAAGAAATATATCTGTAGAATTCGTTACCAAGAATACTCTAAGTTCACGGGGCTAACGGCTTCGAAGCTGGGTACCTGGTTCTAATGAAGTGCATAGGTAGCAATATAACATGGGGGCATGAGATAGTTACTCTGCCTGCCATAATGAAATTCACTTCAATTAAATTCCCCAATGTAAAAAAAAAAAAAGAAAAAGAAGGAAAAAAAAACAAGATTTATTTTGCAGGACTAAGGGAAGGTAGGGAAAGGGGAACGAGGAACCCTAGCTGTTGGATCCGTTACCAAGCGCTGTTCTCAAGTTAACCTTCCTAACTTTCCTGAGGGTAGCTCCGAGACGTTAGATATCTCTAAGTCTATAACACTGTGCAAATACCCAAAAAAATCTCTTGCAACGTTCATCACCTTGAAAGTTTCAAATAATACGTAATGGATATATTTTTGAAACACGATATCTTGGGAATAATTCAATTTCGTCTCTCAATTTTATTTCAGTATTGATCCTACAAAATGAAGAGGAAAGGTCAGTATTTGGTGAAGAATAGTATTGATAATTTTGGGAACAGGTGTCTAATCCAAATTATTTGTAGTGATGGGTTCTTTAAAGCTGGAGGGAATTATTTTTGTCGTTTACAGATGTACAGAAGCCATAGTAGCACAGTTGATAGAGGAATGGACTATGAATTGAAAGGTTTCAAGTTTGAGCCCAGATGGCGGGGAGATTTTTGTCTTCAATAGACCTATAACTATAAAATTGAGTATATCACTCTTTCCGGGATGAAAAGACGGCCGGAGCGTGGTGCCGATCACCAAAGGCGAGGAAATTTGTGAAATACATCCACTCACTTGCATAAATTGTAGGTATGTCGTCTCGGATACCTTTCCTTCTTTCAGTGTAAGATGTACAATATAAGATGCATGAAATTTATTTCCCATAAACTGCTGCATTGGGATAACGTTTTACCAATCAAATAACGTTGTGCCTCTTTTTATTTAATTCTCTAAGAGAGTTTTATACTCTTTTACTCGGTTATGTTTAGCGGTAACAAGAATTCGAAAGAATGTTCCAAAGCCTACTGGTATGAAGTGCTACAATATCTCTATAAATAATTCATAGGAAGCTAATGTATCTCATTAGTGTCACGAACAAAACCACTGACAATGGGGTAAATCGGGGTAATTTGAATAATTTCAAGCTTTTCGACCAATTATTCTAAAAATTATAATTTTATTCTTCTATTTAATAAGTAGATCGGAGGAAACTTATATTCTTAGGAAATGTTTATCCAAATTATTAAAACAGAATTTTCAAATATAAAAGTGTAATGCCATTATTCAACTTAACTCATGAATTTCAACAAGATTAATATTTGCGGGGCAAATTGAATATCTTAAAGGGTAATTTGAATAACACCAAAAATGGATGTTAATGGACCTACAAAAAAAAAAAAAACTTTGTATTTTTTATGTTCTTTTAAATTCTTCTTGTAATGTCAAACCGAATTTCTTTAAATATTTCTAGTGGTGAATGAAGTTAACAAATGCATTGCAGCAATGTGACATTTTCTCCTCGTTCAACGCTTGTTGATTTTATGCTGACACTTCCCTTTCGCCTTTTTATGCAGTTACTTTTGACGTTCTATTATTCAAGGAAAGTCCACTTTCATCCATGTTTTATATGTATTTTGGATGGTTGCACAGGTTAAACTCGTCTATAATTTGGCCAAGCACCTCAAAATAGGTGTTTACAGCTTCCATATTAACGTCAGCGTCTCTAGCCTTGGGAAAGAGCTTTGGATTTTCTCAAACTGAAATTGTTCCTTTACAAAAGGCTAAGTACCAATCTTTACCAGCCGTTTTGTTTTCAGACCATGAAGAGGTTGTTTCGATACCATATTTGGTTGCATAGGTATATGCTAAAATACACAATTCTTTTGGAATTATGCCAAAACCTTTGACTTCGAGGTATTTACTCTTTGGACTAGAGTTTCTTCCATATCGTTATTAAACACAGAGAGTCAGCCAATAGAACTGGTAGCGACTACATTTTCACCACATATTTCCTTTTGTTTTGATTATACTTTACTATATAAACCTTGTGTATGCGACCTGGAATAGCTGTACAGCTCCTAAAACGGATACCATATTGCCAGTCACCGCTTTAAAGGCTTGGTTTTTTTAGTAGGTTATTTTACGACGGTTTATCAACATCTTAGGTTATTTAACATCTGAATGAGATGGTGATAATGGCGGTGAAATGAGTCCAGGGTACAGCACCGATAGTTACCCAGCAATTGAAATTAAGTGGAGGGAAAACCCCGGAAAAACCTCAACCAGGTAACTTGCCCCGACCGGGAATCGAACCCGGGCCACCTGGTTTCGCGGCCAGATATGCTAATCGTTACTCCACAGTCCACAGGTGTGGACTTAAAGGTTTGTTCCATACTCTCCTTACTCCAATGCATTCGAGCGTCATTTTTTTTTTCAAATAATGTGTCATCATCTGAAATAATGAAAAGACTTAAACTTATGTATACATACATTAGTGTACTGAACACTGTATCCAATTTGCCTTGCGAAAATATATTCAAATTTTCCCGCGCGTCAAGAAAAGGATATCGTAAAATGATACGAAAACTGTGCAACAATGCGAGATTATTCGAGACGATAGTTAATGCATGCAAGTAACATGATTATGTAATGTTAAACTCATTGTTTAAACCTTAATTTCACAAAAGCTTACGACAAGAGAGAACAAACTTATAAATTACAGAAACAACGAGCGTTCACATCCTACCTAGATCAATACCAAATGGCTCCACAGATTTTTTTTTTTAATTTACACCATTATACTGTACACAGTCTACACACTATTTCTACCATGACGAACAGAAGAAATAGTGTACGCACTTCTGTGCTTTCCCATTGTTGGTGGCGGACCTGACAACTAGTGGCGCTTCGGTCGCTAAGATCTATCGGTGTCCTATACACAATGGAAAAAAAGACAGACAAATGGCTAGTAGGTAACATGTGAATCCAACGCTAATAGGTGGGCCATCTTGGCTCAGATGTGCAGGAGAGGTTCCATCCCCAAATAAGACTTTAGAATCTGTGGGGCCGAAAGTGTTTTAAATGATCGGAAATCTGTTACTATTCTCGAAACTTCACCCCAATATATTTTTAATTATTGCAGGTGATGGTTGAAATGAAGGGGAATGTGGAGAGTATATGTGGAATGGAAGAAATGAACCTTCTGCAACATCTGTACTAGTAGGCTAGGGATCAAACTCGGACCTCTTGGATGGAAGTCCAGAATATTAGAGCTGAGTCATAGACTCTACGTGGCGTGATGTTTGATTAAAACAATTTTGAAGACTGTGTTCTTTACAAGAGGAAAGCAGTTTTATTTATTAATTAAAATTACAAATCAAAATAGGAAAATAGTAGGGAACAATAAGCAAGCCAATGGTGATTATAAAGATGGCGTAAAAAATGAATAGTGAATAACGTGCTACTTTTGAGACGAAATAAATTCGGAATATGTATTATATATCTTTCACGTGTTAACCAGGTATTGTAATATTGAACTAGTTTGTCTGTTATGGGCCATCTTCAGAACTGGTTGGTGCTGGACTTGACGCCTTTTTATTTGTGTTTCCAGTGGGAGTGTGTTTGTGTGGTGTAATGTGGAGTCAAAGAGTGTGTGTGTTCTGAAATTGAATTGTGTTGAGAATTTCATTTGAATGTGTTTTTGTGTGTGCATATATTTCGTATTTTTTGTAGTGTGTTTAGTTTCTGGCTTTTTGATCGAATATGTTTTATGTGTTTATGTTTGAGACATAATTCTATATATTCAACCAAAAAGCCAGAAACTAAACACACTAGAACAATACGAAATATAAAGAGACATAAAAACACATGCAAATGAAATTCTCAACACAATTTCAGAACACACATACTCTTTGACCCCACATTACACTACACAAACACATCCCCTCAGGAAAACCAACAAAAAGGCCAAGACCAGCACCAACCAGTTCTGAAGATGGCCCATAACAGGCTGAAACTAGTTAACCAGGTACTGTAAGATTTAATATGCGAAAATATATAATACATATTCCGAAGTGATGTTGTGTAATCAAGATGTACGAAATAAATATTATTTTTAATCATATGAAAACTGAATATTTTAAAATTTTCAAATGAAATTTTGAAAAATTATTAAAAGTTAACTGTGGCTACTCGAATCTAAATCTGTAGACCTAAATACCCGTGATATTGAAATATTTAGTGTAATATAATTTGACTTTTTTACTTAGATCAATTAATACACAAAGGTTTTTGTTTTATTAAGTAGATTTTGTATAATGAATGTCCATTTACAAAGCACATTGCATGAGTAACCATTACAATAACATATTATGTAAATGTTTACAGTCTCACCATTGAACACAACGGCAGCCATGTTAATTTTGTATTATGGATCAATTGTATTATGTTACACTGTACAACAATGAAAATATAAATTGAATAAAAATAGCCAATTCCTATCAATTTTGTTGTGCTGATCACGAATATCACAAAGAAAATTAAAAATAATATCTCTAGTTTTCATTTTACACTGCTTCACTATAGTGAGCTAATTTTGTACGGATTTTTATATTAAGTTTAAAACGAAACTTTATAATGGTTTGTTAAAGTCATAAAACTTGTAACAGTGAATTTTATTTCTTCCTAATCTTATTTGTGTTTAATATTTTGGATATAAACAACTTTTTTTTTTTTTTTTGGATATAAACATCCAGTTGGTCATGCTGTGCATTTGAAGGATTCATACCAAAACATGAAACTTTTACTAGAAGCCCTCAAGTACAATGACTCTCAATGGCCAGATTTGTAGTGACCTGAAAAGTGATTGTACTGCTATTAGGTATGCAGTCAGGATATACGAAATATTGTTGCTTATTGTTTTGACTGAATTTTGGAACATGAATGTGTATTTATTTAGCGAGTTCTTGATACGAAGATAATATAGGCTACTTAAAAAAACCTAGAGGTAAATATTTTTGAGGATGATTATATTTTATCATTTTATACTGAAATAAACATGAAAAATTAAAAATCGTGCAATTTACACTCTTTCACTTAAAATTTGTTGTTCAGTGTTATTAGTAGGCCTACCATTCGAATTAAAGTTTCGTTTTTCGGAAGTTAAATGGAAGGTATAATTTCCTGTAACTCTGTAGAAAACTAAACAATATAAAGAATAACATACATTAGTATGTACATAATTTGCAATCAACTTCTCTAAGATGAGTGCATTAAAGTTTTCATTATAATTAATTACATATGTGATGTATTTTCCCTACATCTTCTCTTCCGTACCTATCTACATGCGGGTATCTCTTCTTCTTCTTCTTCTTCTTCTTCTTCTTCTTCTTCTTCTTCTTCACGTCCCTTATACACTTGAGCATCGGAGTAGTCTGTATGCGGGTATAAAAACAAAATCAGTCTTTAACGGTGAAGGTAAATCAGATAAGTTAAAACATTCTAATTGATTTATTTTGAATTTTATTCAGCTTCCTCCAAGTGAAGGCTGCCTAGAAGACAAAACTTACCAAAAAATTGTTGTTTTTTTTTTAGTAAATGGTACGTACACAAGTATAATTAAAAAAAATGGAGAAGGAGAAGAAAAAGAAATAATACAATTATAAATAATAATTGAAGATGACTAAACAAAACATAATTAATTCCAGAGAAAAACATAAAATTTCCTAGTACGGTATCTATTTGCTATCAGGTGATCACAGTCTTCTAATTAGCACTAGTTGCAAGACCCAACTTAAGTGAGCAGATCGTCATAAGAAAGAGATCAATCTATTTACGTGTAGAGATGGTTTCTTAGGATTTTTATAGATCCATTTACTGCAGTCAGAGATACTTAGTGACAAGGGTTTGTCCTAGACCAAACTGCTTGCAAAAATGCGCGAATCTTTTGGTGATGGTCCCTCTAGCCCCAATCAGTAATCCAATAACTTCGATCGACGTTAGTTGATATTTTTCCTTATAATATGGCATAGTGGGGTCGTATATGTAGCACTTTTCCTGATGTACCTCAGCAGGTTGATTTTCGTACGTTTCCATCCTTACAGTTGGATCAATTATGAATCCGCTTGTTGATCTTATTGGGATAGCGATGATGTCAATGCGCCTTGTAGATCCATTTGTGGATAAACCATGGACCTCCTCCTGTACTTGGTAGCATAAAAAAAAACATGAGTTACTCGACAACGAAACTAGGAAGTGGTACAAGGTATGGATCTTGGGTATGTTATCCCATTGCCTCTACTCAGTCAGTGTTTCTCTGAGTTAGTAGGCCTATTACTACCAGCACGACGGAACTCCTTTATATTCTACCCGCAGTGATGCAACTTCAAAATGAAACTTTCTGTCGTCAATGCATCGACGCTCGCGGTCCCTTTCATTGGCAAAAAGGTCTCCAGACTTCGTGCCTTTAAACTTGTGTAGAGGAAAGAATGAAAAGTGATGCTTTCAAGAGCGGAGTGAATGTAAAAAACGAATTGGTAGCTCGCATTTGGAATACTACGCGTATAAAGGAGCAACAGAATGGTCATTGCACACGATCTGACATTGCTGGAGAACTCCGAAAAATAAGCTGTAAACTATATTGTATACTATTTTGTATTTGTACAATATGTAAATTAATTTACGTAGAATTATATCATTCTCCTCATATAGTATGGGAGGATAACTTGGAATTTGACTGTCGCACAAAAATATAACCCACCCTCCTTGTTCTCCTTTCATGTCCGTCGCGGTGGCTATGAGATAACTTACGCGCTGGACATCCAAATGGTCTGTGGTTCGCTTCCCAAAGTGTGCAGTAGAAGAGATTTATCTTCCGTCTACGAGATTCGAAGGTTGTCTGTTGTCTTACTGTCAGCTAGAACTGTAATCTTTTTGCGATGGTCCAGACTCGTGCTAATCCCAAATTAAATTCCGCTATCTGTCGGTATGTCAAAAATATTCGCAGAACATTCTCTTTCTCCTACAGCTCACAGGCATGTAAGTCGGTAAAACAGGAAAAGATCATGTTCTCTTTGTGTGCCCCCTATTATCTTTGTGTGCCCCCTGTTATCTTTGTGTGCCCCTGTTATCTTTGTGTGCCCCTGTTATCTTTATGTGCCCCCTGTTATCTTTATGTGCATCCTGTTCTCTTTGTGTGCCCCAGTGGCGTAGCCAGCGGGTGGGCCAGGTGGGCTCAGGCCCACCCAAAAAATATGCGAATTTTCGTATTTTTTATGAAAAATACTCAACATTAAAACTAAACCATGGATCCGGAGCAATAGTTACAGTCGATAGCATTAAGGTAAGAAGTAAAAAATGCGTTCATTTCTTCAAGAGCCAATTTAACTGTGTTGAGTTGGGCCTAAAATATTGTCCGGCAGCAATAAAAAGAAGGAAGCTGTGGAGGCTACTGAATTATCACATCAGCTAGAGAAATTTGACACCTTATTTTATTTGGTATGTTTAGACGATATTCTTGTTCTTGCAAATTCATTATCGGAAGCACTTGAGGCTTCAAAAATGGATATTAGTAAATGTTCGTCCTTCTTTAAGGCAATGATATAAATTTTTCAAAGCTCTGAAACGAAGAAAAATTCGACAATCTTGTCAAGCACAAGGCTTTGTAATCTAGCAATTCTATCCATTGAGAGGGAGAAAAGTTGGGATTTGTTGAAGGACCTATCATCAGCGATCGACAGATTCGTTGCTAGGAAATTTCAGCAGCTCCAGTTCACCTTATCAAGTGTTTGTATAGATATGCCTTGCATGATTGTTTATCATAATTTTGCATGTTATTAAATAAGACTTCCAAGAATGAGTTTCAAGAGAGTTGACGGCAGCGGCATTGTCAGAAGATGGGTCAGGTACGTTCTAAACCCTGCATATCTGGCCCACCCAAAATAATTAGTCTGGCTACGCCACTGTGTGCCCCCTGTTATCGTTGTATACGCCCTGTTCTCTTCGTACATTCCTGTTCTCTTTGTATACCCCCTGTTCCCTTTGTGTACAACCCTTTCTCTTTATATATCCCTGTTCTCTTTGTATATATTCTATTTCCATTGTATATCCCCTGTTCTCTTGTCTTTCACTCGTTATCTTCGTCCATCACTCATCCTCTTCGCCTCTTGACTTGTTCTCTTCGTCTTCCCTTCTTCCTCTTCGTTCTGCTTCTTGATCGCTTCACCTTCTCCTTGGTTCTCCTTGTCCTTCCCCTTGTTCTCCTAGCCTTTCCCCTCGTTCGCCTTGCCTTTTCACTTGTTCTCCTTGTATTCTCGTGTTCTACCTCCAAATTTTGTCGTATGTTAGAAATGGCTCTCAGTGAAGGACAGATGTTCTTTCATATGCCGTAAATCACGCACATGCATTTAAAGGAAATGTACTGTATGTGGGGGGGAGGTCCATGTCCTAGATTTACTGTTGGTCAACTTAGTTTACTTCTAGCGTGTAGTCATGTTTACTGCTTTACAAGAATGTTTGATTTTCGCGTATACTCATGTCCACTGTTAGTACAAGCATAATTGTTTATATACATAGTTACTGTGTGTCGTAGAGGAATTCGTAGCCAAACCAAGTGTATAACGCGTAGTACTATACATCTTTAATTGCAGAAAGTCAGAACATACCATTTGAAGGAGAATTAAGCAAACTTAATTACTCTCACTGCTCAGACTGCGTCGACCAAAGCTATCTTTTTAGTAGACCTTTTGCCCTTTATAGTCTTATTTGAGTACCATGGAGTACACATTGAATAGCCTATGTTAAAACAATATCTGAACGAAAAATGAGCTCCATTATTTTTTATAAAATACTGTACGTTACCAGATACCAGAGATACTCAATGCCAGTAACTGTTGATAATTGGTTCGAAGTTAATGTACACGTGAACAATATAGCAGATGGTTACTGACTCGATACGGCTTAATAGAAGATGAAGTTAAACTTATCATGAATATTGGACTTCATATCAGTGACAGTAAAGAGTGTATGAAGATATTGCAGTAGCTATAGAGGAACAACTTACAAAACTCCGTTGGTCTGCGCATGCGTCAATCTTAAAGAGTGACACATTATACTATTCTCCTCCTCCTCCCTCCCAAATTGTCAACCAAAAATGAGAGAAGGCGATATTTACATAGACTTCTAATGAAGTAGAATATTTTCGCATTTCTTAGATTTAATAATAACTCAAAAAGTGGTGGTCAGATTGTAATGAGGAAAAAAGCATGTAGAAGACTATTGTTTGCAGATTTCTAAGACGTTTGAGTCGCCGCAATATAACAAATGTAAGACTTTTAAATTGAAGTTTGTTTTATACTATTGTAGTGTGTGAAAAATACGTTTTTGAAGTATAAAGTCAATCAACGATAACTTTTCTTCCTTAAAAATATAAGTATGTAGTTGCAGTGTATGAAATTGTCTAAATACATAATACTTTATGTTGAAGGAAAAAACCATGTCAATATAATGAGTCTACAAGATATTATCACTTGTTAAAGGTTTGTCTGACTGCTCGCGGTTCGTCACGTAGCGCGCGCGTACATAAACATTATTTATCTTCAAAATCAAACAGTGCTTTAAAAATAAGCATTTATTGTTTTGACTGGTTTAATTTACTTAAAGGCCAGACTAAAATGTTTCATCAGTTGTCTCCAGTCTTTTCAATTGGATTTTTGTAACAAAAATCCCACTTAACGTAAAGGAACGATACTGTCGCCGCCTTTTCGCAGAATATGGAAAAGACGGGTAGAAGAAATGTGTTGATTACGTGAAAAATAACAAAGAATAATAATTTTCTAGTGCTAATGTATTAGACAGTGAAACTGACAGAAAAATTTCGTTAGAAGTTTAAGTGATAGCAGTGATGCATCAGATGACTTGTCAATCAGTGCGACAATGGTTTAGATTAATGGAGAAAGACTCCGCTTTCAGCGCAGCGGTAAAGTTTAGTAACCTCCTATAATGGAGTTTTGACAGTTGTTAACCAATAGCAATGATTCAGAGTATGAAACAAGTGAAAATGGCAGCATGGCACATGACAATCTAAGATAGATTCCCAGTGAAAGATGTTGTACCCTATAATTCATAAAAGCAAACTTAATATAGCCTCCTTAATTGAAAACTATGTTCTGTGCTTCAGTTTTAATGTGTTATGGAATATTATTCCTTGTTGCGCTTACTTCTTCTGATGTCAGCAAACAGTTTGAATATACAGCGCACTCATGTGTGGTGTTCTGGTACAGTAAAATATATTCTGTAGATTTCGTACAGAAATGGAACATGTTCTTGGAGAGAAAGTAAACAAAAGTTTTGGTACTGGTAGACACAGCAAACATGCGTATCGGATTGGAGGCGCTGCTGTTTGCTCGGTTATGTGGAGTTGCCGCAACAGCTAGCGCCACCAACGGTCATGTAACGAACTTCACTAAACTTTACACGCTGCCGTCAGTCAGTCCGTCAGTCAGTCAGCGGTGAAGAAAAATATTCGTGTGTAACGTGAGCTAGATAAATTTACTCAGACATGCTATCTACTGTACTTCCAAGTGGTTTTGTCGCAGGGTCGTAGAAAGAGGGGAAATCACGTGACAGTTAATTACTTAACGAGGCCCTTCTATCTAACTTATTTTAAACTGTTGTGTAATATTATGTAGACGTCCAATTCCTAACAGAAATTAATGTTTTCAGAAAAGAGCTAAGACAGCCCGGCCAGTAGTCTTTACAGAAGGTCGAGCAGAAGCGGATGGGGAAAACCGGGATGCGACGTAGGCAAACGGACGACAGTACCTGTGCGAATATCTTATAACCAATGATCCATTTTATATAGCCAGGCAAGGCCTATGATGTCATAAAATATTATGAAGTAGAAAAAGCAGAAGGTGAAGTAGCGATTACTTTAAACCAAGCCACTAACCATTTATTGTAGCTGGTAATCACAAAATTATAAAATAAATATAAGTATTGTGTTCCGAAAATTAAAATATTAGTTGCGGTAATTATCCACAGTCAAGATTTACAAATTTATTACCGTATTTACTTAAAAATAAGACTCCCATTTTCTACGAGATATATATTTTTAAATTTGGGAGAGTCTTGTATTAGCATTGGGTTTTAAAATCGAGTATATACAAACTTTCTGGTTTTTCCAATATCTAACCATATTTGGTTGCACTGAGAACTCACGCCTCACAGCCCGCACTCTATTTTGTTCGGCAAATTCAAGAATATTCAAAGTAAATGAAACCGTGTAACTTTTCCGGGAATTCATTTTCTTATGCAGTATCTGAATCGCACAAGGCACTTGAAAGCACTATGATACTCAAGCACAAGACTACCGGTAGTTAATGATTTTATGAGCTGTAATACTGAAAGGCATGATAAACGGAACGGCCAGCTTCCACACTCGTGGTCTCATGGTTTTCGCTAAAAGTTACTGAAAAAGGGTGAAGTTTGTCCTTGGGCTGAACCTAACGGCATTTCACGTACCGTTCCTTATTGACTTAGGAATCTATTTGTATTCTCTTGACAACGATTTTCTGAAAAACTTAGTCTCTGTGTCACTTATAATACGGCACTAGAAATATATTTTTACCGGTATTTTCTTATAGGTCTAATATTCGCATACAAAATATTTTTTATAAAATAGTACTTACTTATGGCTTTTAAGGAGCTCGGAGGTTCATTGTCGCCCTCACATAAGCACGCCATCGGTCCCTATCTTGAGCAAGATTAATCCAGTCCCTACCATCATATCCCACAGTACTTAAAAAAAAATTAGGAGCGTTTTATTTTGGAGTAAATACGGTACATTTAGCGATCTTTCTTCAGTGTTGATAACCTTGGGTAGCAAGTTGTATGTCAAGACGTGTGACGTCACACGATATGATTCCGCCGATATGCATTTCACCGTGTCTGCTAGTAGCTATATCATGTGTTGAAAACGCCTTAGCTTTCCGAGTGGAGCTTTTTGTATTATGAAATTGTTTCACATGTAGTATACTTACATAAAACTCTCATTCTCTTCCTTCCTCCTTCCCCCTCCCTCCATTGTTTCCACTGATTGAAATAACTGAAGGGACTGTAGATAAACTGTGCCAAGTTTGACCTAAATTTTATGAATTGTTAAAAATGAGATATGTAGACGAGGTACAAATTCATCAAAATCTAGGTTCTATATTTTGCCATAAATATGTTCTCTTTTGCAGATTTATGAAACAACTCTGAAACAAAGTAATATACACACCAACGGCGGTTTTTTTTGTTAGTTAGTACTAAATCTTAAATAAGATATCGTCTTAATATTACTTCAGAAACACACGCCCACAAATCATGAAACCTTTGACGAACCGTTTAGTTTTTGAAACTGTGGAACAGGTATTTTCTGAAATTAATGTGTACTGAAAATGGAGATATTTCATCATCACTGACTACTTCAAATTTCGGCTAAAACATCAAGCTAAAAATGTTTGGTTTATGTTCATTATTATTATTATTATTATTATTATTATTATTATTATTATTATTATTATTGTTATTATTGTTGTTGTTGTTACTATTTATTTATATCATCAGCATTATTATTTGAACCCTGTAAAATTTATGTAGACTACTGGACTGTACCCGAGCACAAGCATTATGCTCATTTCGGGTATCTATTCATATGTATTCAATTCAAATGTAAATTGTAAATAAATTTGAAATTTGACAAATTTGAAATGTTGTGTTGTGTAAAGGAAACGTGTTCCAGTAAAACATAAACAAAACATGTCGATGGTAAGAAGTGATACCTCGTAACTACAAAATTGTCATTAAGTTTAACTATATTATTACTTAGATCAATTACGTTACTGTAGGTACAGAAAACCACAATTCCAAGTCACACAGAGTTTGTGTGCACTCAATGTGGGTCTTTGGCGTCATGTCAGCTCACTCGAGTTGTGTGGATATAAAGGGAACTTTTGAGACAGTGTCGGGTGGAGTTCCTGGGTAGCTCAGTTAGTAGAGCGCTGGTACGTTCACAGGGAACTTTACCTAGACTTGCATATTATTGTTATGTTTAAGACCTCTCAACCTACACATAGTAGAACATACATTTATACACCGATATTGGAAATATTGATTATAGAATTTCCAAAATTATTTTCAATTAGAAAGTCGTGCGCCGCAATAAAAATGGTACCTTATTAGACTTTTAGATTCATTTAAACTTAACAAATCCCTTGTTAAAATTTGCGCACTCAAACACCTATGCTATAACGCTGCAAATATTTTCAAGTGCCTCAAAATTTATTTAATTTGAAGAGATTAGATCAAGTTATTTTATCTTTCCTCCTATCATTTAAAGAATAAAAAAATTGTATTATATGTTACCCATTACCGCATGAAAAGATATATGAGACAAAAGGTCGATTTTTTAGCTTATTAACATGCCAACCTGCTGTCATGTTCCCTTTTGTTTAGTGAATGTTACTCATTTTGATTGGTGACAGTTACAACAACTGCCTACGTTTCCATCTCATAGAGCGTTTTCATTCATTCCAGCCGTTAATTTCTATAGTTCAATTGATGTGCGACTGTCATTCCCATTCTGTGCTTCATATTATCTATGTACTGTGATTATGATGCAGTGAATTTGCCTTCAAATAAATGGACCTAAATAACTACGTGATTGCAGGATACCGAAAGAGCAGATAGGAAGTATGTAGAAGGTTACTTGGGGTTGAGATATCTGATATAACCCTATCAATTGATATACAGAGTGTTTATTTCAAAACTTCCACTCTAGATAACTATAAAATTTAAATTGAATTTAATTGAACAAAGAACACGTCAATCTAGATATTAAGAAGGAAGTTGAAAACCAGTCTTAACTGATTATTAAGTTACACCCCTTCAGCCCAGCCACCCCACTTTGAAATTTCAAATAGCACCCCTATCTTGTGATACTCAAATTTGAAAGAATATTAAATTGTTTATACATCTAATTCATTAAGTTTTCGCATCTTTTATTTTCTATCGTCGTCTGGCAACCTGAATTATTGTTATTGCCAGTTGATTGTAGGATGAAAATTTCCTAAATTTAATCAATAAGGATGATATCTGTTCTCTCTTGAAGGGTATATACCATTTTCAAATAATTTAATACACAAACACAACTATTACATGAAATGCTCAATAGTTTTTGTAGCTTTTTTCTCTTCAGCTGTAATCAACAGTAACAACAATCCAGGTTGCCAAGCAACGATAGAAGACAAAAGATGCGAAAACTATTGAATACCGTTTCAAATTGAAGTATCACAAAATAGGGGTGCCATTTGAAATTTCAATGTGGGAGCGGCTAGGTGTAAGGAGGTGAAAACTAATATGCAATTAAGACTGGTTTCAAACTTCCCCTTCAAAATCTAAATTGACGTGTGTTTGTTTAATTAAATTCTATTTAAATTATATAGTTATTTAGACTGGAAAGTTTTGAAATGAACGTTCTGAAGACCTATATGGTGAAGGATGAAACATAAATTATTACTGAGCGGGAATAATATCGCTACTAATCTGACATATGGTGACAAATACCTATCTGTATAGCAAGATTACGCAGTTTTGTAACATAACCTAACTCATTGTCAGTGCATTTGGGCGTGAAGTTATCGACAGGGTCTCCAATATTAAAAAAAAATCCTGTAGCTTATATTCACGAACGACACCTACGTAACGTCGATCGATGATGGGAAATCCCTCTTTCGTATCGCAATCTGTTCTCTTTATCCAGAGGTGTCGAGATTTATCGCGATTCATTTGACTTTGATGAAAATAACATTGGATCAGCACGACGTCGGATCTTAATATAAAACAGCTAAGGGCATTACAATCTTATATTAATAATGCAAAACATTCCGAGTGTTGACGTGACCAAGAAGTAATTTGTATATTTTGCTTACTAAAGGGGAAGGTTCTTTCGCCTGCCATAATAATTATATAATATGAGACTTTGCGAAAGGCAGGCTAGCCTTTCTGTACACAACGAATTTATAAAATAAAACCATCTGCCCTTCAATAAAGGTGGCCACAGGAATCCATAAAGTAAATACATATATAAAAGTTTACAATGAAATAATAAATTTCAAAAGAAAATTAAAGTGAATCATACTACTTGAAATAGAGATCAAATTACAAAATTTGAATTCAGTCATTTAGAATTTCTCTAAGGATTTTCTCAAGATTGTAAAATGTGAATCCCTTTGATTTTAAAAGATTATAGGTGCTATTCACAGACATTTCAATAGCCCGCGCTACGAGCGTGCTAAACTAGCCCCGGCTATCGACCGGTTACGTGTACAGGATTCATATCATATCGCTAACACTGGTTTATGAATACAAAAAACGTTAGTTCGCTGATCATCTACCGGAAGCCCGCGCTAACAATGTCTATGAATACGGCCCTATATGTGTATTTGAAGATGGTACCACGAACTCCAAAAAGAAGTCCGTGTACTGACCAACGTTTAGCCATGATGTTATACTGCTTGCTAAAATAAGAAATACAAGGTTCATAGATGATTCTCTTTTAATCTCAGTAAGTTTCGGCTATTGTTCATCTCTTTCAAACCTAATAGTCGGGTCTAGTATTGTTCCTGTGTTCCTTTTTCCATCAATAACAACAATATCCGCTATATGTTTAGTAACAATGTTTCCTGCATCACTAAACACTAAAGAAACTTTTTTCTGTCAAGCACTTCTCCAAGATCGTTTAATTTAAATCCAAACGTTTCACTCAGTTTGCTTCTCAAATACTCATATGTCATAGTAGAGTTTTCACTTTTCACAGACCACAGAAATCTGATTTTTTAAAAAAACAAATTAACACTCAAGCTTCATCTACAAACTCGGTAAAGAAACTGCAACAAAACAGCAAACTGGCCTCTATTGTAATCGGGTTACAAAATTATAGAAGGAGAAGAAGATAGTTACTCTATCACTTGCACACAGTGTAGCTATGGCTAAGGGATGTGGAGGGGGAATCCCAGAAAAGTATGTATTTCATATGCTAGAAAGACGAGCTGACAACAATGTGAAAGATTTCTTGAAAAATCATAAAACTTAATAAGGGTTTCGCATTGTGTTTCAACTTTGAATAGGGGTAGAAAGGTCACTGTCTTTGTATCTACATCTCTTTCTGAAGTGTTTGTGCAAAGATTTCCTGTAACGGTACTATTGTGCTTTGAAATAAGCAATTTCTGAGAGACGAATGTTGTCGGAGTTTTTAGTCTGAGTTTGCATTAACAAAATAATAATTAATATCAAATACAACCGATTAATTTTAATCGACTTTATTATTCGATTAAATATTTTTGATCGATGAAACTTACAACAGAAATTGATCGATGTTATTGACGAGATAACGAGCATGCAAAAGAACGCAAGTAGTATAACATGCTTATTTGTGTTGTTTTCGCTGGAAAACTATGGTACCCATATACCTAGTATTTTCCCATGCAATGCACATGATATAGAATGGTTAATTGCTCACAGTTCATCATATTGGCCAATTTCCGAGTTGATTGACATGAATTATCGTGAATTAAAGCGTTTGAACGGTCTTCATAAAAGTTGGCGGTCTTCCTGAACGTGAAAAATCATTCAAGTTAAAATGAGTCCCTTTGAAACGAGAGAACAGTTTTCGTACCGTAATTTCCCCGATGGCGCTTTCACCGTAAAAAATATAAATTGTTTTTGCGGTCTCCGTTGCGTTTACTCCTGGTTTCAACTTAAAAAAGGATATGTATGTTTCTTTCTATTTGGCTCTCCATTTTACTCAGCCCACAGTTAACACTGACTTTCTTAAAAAAGTGAAAAATTGAATAAATATGCAATAACACAATACTATGACATTAAAATTAGATCTAGCAATTACAAATTCCAAACAAGTGTCTTACAGAGATTCTATTGCCATAAAAAGATAAAGGTTTTAACTTATGCGTCAACCTAATATCTGATAATGATCACGATGTAATACATAAAACGGAGAGACATTTGTGGAACAGTAGAAAGAAGTTTGAGTGAAAAGACAACAAAAAACCACTCAAAGTTTTATAAAAGTATGGCTCTAGGCCTATCCTGTTTTCTGTACCACGAAACACAATGTCGGTATAATTACTATTTTTCAACATATTCCCCACAGGAATTGAGACATTTGTAATACCGTGGGATCAACAGAGAGGTGCAGACGGCTGTCACACACTGGTTCCGATCCCAGGCGGCTGACTTCTACGACACAGGAATACAAAATTTGATCCCGCGGTATGGCAGATGTCTCAATTCCGGTGAAAAGTAAGTTTAAAAATAGCTCAACAATTGCTGTATCTGTTCAAATATATTTTTCCGTGAAATTGTTTTTTTTCTGTGAACGGACCCAGGGAAACTTACTTTCCGCACGTGTCCTCGTAGATGACCAAAGAAAATTATTAAATAGTCTCCGGGAAGAAAAAGAGGAAGAGAGAGACCGAATTTGGAGTGGGAATTATACATCATTAAGCCATGGATGAAAGGGGCCTGGTACCTGATGGTTGGAACGACCGAGATCTGTGGAGACTGAAAACGATCAGCTATGAGAGAGATAATGCTTATATTGATGTATTACATAATGTATGAATGAAAAATTATAAAAAAATATGTTTTATTTAACGACGCTCTCAACTGCCGAGGTTATATCAGCGTCACTAATTCTAGTGACATGAGCCTGTCGCATTTAAGCACACTTAAATGCCATCCACCTGGGCCGGGATCGAACCCGCAACCTCGGGCACAGAAGGGCAGCGCTATACCACCTGCGCCACCCAGGGCGACTCAGTATGAATGAAAGAGAACGTAACATTCCAAATCTGAATATATGAAATGTATGTTAATTAAAACTTTAACAACAAGTTAGGTCTAATAAAATACAGAACATTCAATTCACTCATACTGCGTCATTATCGATCTCTAGCCTCTCGTCTGTTTTTACTCATGTAACTTTGATTAGTAACTGCGTAATCACAATTTTATAGTTTTATTTCATAAGTAGGTCTACTAAACAGTGTTATAGGACTTGCTCGAAGTGATGTCAGTCTGCATTCATACATTCCGGACATGTTTCGATCAAAAGTTATTCACAAGCAAAATTTTCACGCATTTGCAATTTATTTTTCTTAAATTTTAAAGTCTGTTCATCTATAGCCGTGGTTCTCAAAGTGTGCTCCTCGGATTCCTGACGATCCGCCAACACTTATCAGGGAATGCGAGAAGTGATCAAATATATACAGGGTGTTGTGTTAAAAAATATCCAATATTTTAGGAAGTGATATTATGCATGAAAACAAGAAAAAAATGTCTAATAAACATGGGTCCTACAACACATACTTTCTAAGATCTGAACACTTGTTCATAGGAGATGCTCAGTGTGACGTCCATTTATGCCAATGCATTTTCCTGCCCTACAATATAGCAGGCTACCAGATAATCATACCGTAGTTGACATCTCTGGTATGGAATACTGATACGTCGCAAGGAATACTGAAAAGAAAAGTTTGGTTGCGGGTACGAGCGGGGTTCAGCAGAGATGGTGTTGTGAATTTTCGTAATCAGCATGTGTGGGCTGATGAAAATTCCCATTCACTTGAAGAAAGAAAGCATCAGCACCGATTCTCAATCCACGTATGGGGAGGCGTTCTTGGCGATAGATTGAGAGCGATACGTGCTACCACAGAGATTAACTGGAGCTCGTTAACAGGACTCTCTTATTAAAGTATTGCCTACCTTGCTGGAGTATGTGCCATGTCAGCAAAGACTGCAGATGTGGTTCATGCATGATGGATGGCACACCAGCACATTTTTCCGCAATGGGCGTGAACACCTGACAATTTCAGAAACGCTGGATTGATTGGGAAGGCCCCACACCTTGACCTGCTCGTTCCTCAAATTTAAATACCCTAGACTTTTGGTTATCAAGAACAACCAGGTCAATTTCAAAGAGTGCGTGATTCCTTACGCCGAAGGGCAGAGGAATGCATTGTCATGATGGACGTCACATTGAGCATCTCCTATGAACAAGTGTTCAGATCTCAAAAAGTATGTGTTGTAGGACCCATGTTTATTACACTTTTTTCTTGTTTTGATACATACTAACACCTCCTAAAATATTGGATACTTTTTTAACACCATGTATTTTGAAATAGCCTATATTAAATGTAATATTATCGTTTTTTCTCGACGCGATTGTACAGTAGGCGTGCTGTATGCGACTTACTTGTGAAGGTTGGTATATCGGCAAGGGTAGATGATCAGATCTCATCCTTGTGTGAACTGGCCTTCGAGCTGTTGTACAGAAAACGACTTTCATTTCTCATTTAAGGTAGTCAATTCTATTGCAAATTTTTGTCTATTTGGCGAGTTATTAATTAGTTCTTATTGTGTGTGAGCATTTTTTTCTCTCGAGACCAACAGCGTAAGAATAAGTTTTTGTAAATGTGCTCGGAAACTTAATGTATTAATATTGTAAAATAAATTTTATTGACAATGTTATTATTTAGTCGACAATAAATTTTGACACGTATTTTAAAATAAGAAACGAATTTCGTCCATTGTTGTCCACGCGTTCTGCTTCTGCTACTTGTATTGTGAAGTCAGTTGTCAGTTTTATTCATTCAGTACGAGCAGGCTTATGTGAGGTGTTCGTGTTAAACTGTGTGTTAATAACCACGTGTCTTTGATCCCGAAAATAATAATATTAATTTTATATAACGAATAATTTCAATTTTCATACGTCTCAATGGATTGGTGGCTAATAAGAGACAATAAAAATGACAGTTGTACAAATTCAGAAACCAGTCGATCACCTTGTCATTTATCACACCCCGTGCTGCTAATTTAAAAACGGGTGAAAAAAAATGAAAATATAATTAATCATACTTGACTCTTGGATTTAGACTACGTATACAGGCAATAAAATTTCTCCGGACGCCCTTTGTGTGCTATGTAACAAAGCATTAAGTAATAATGCTTCATTGCCCGCACAACTACGTAGACATTTGGAAACAAACCACCCCGAATGAAAGAACAAGAACATACATTTTTTTCAACGTAAATTTGAAGGGTTAAAACAGTGTGAGAATACCTTGGTGAAAAGTGCGAAAACCGACAATGAAAATGCTACAGGGGCGTCATACCGGATGAGTTGTGAGACGAGGGAACACCCCCATTCTTCACATTAGTAATTTGACGGTCTTTTTAATTATGCATGTACTTACTGAAAAAAATTACACGCATAAATACTACTGCATGTTTATGAACTCATGGCTATGCATGGTAATTAATGTAGTTGTACAGTAGTGGCAAAAAAACCGGACCGACCCTTGTAGCTGATTTCAGAGTCTTGTTCACTCCAGAGCACGATAGATTGGTAACTAAAACTTTCGTGGTTCGAATCCTGCCTGGGATGGAAACTTTTTTTGTTCCTTATTCAAATTTATTTCCAATACTTTTCGATTGCTGGTAAAATTCATATTCTGAGAATAATAAGTTAATGAAGTAGTAAAATATCGCTGCACTCGAAAAGTATTGGAAATAAATTTGAATAAGAAACAAAAAAAGTTTCCTTTCCAGGCAGGATTCGAACCACGAAAGTCTTAGTTACCAGTCTATCGGGCTCTGGAGTGAACAAGGCTCTGAAATCAGCTACAAGGGTCGGTCCGCTTTATTTTTCCACTACTGTACACATATTGTCGATGTTAAATACGAACAGAATATAAATATGGAGGCATATTAAATTTATATCTACATTAATCTAGCGATTAAATTAAGTTAACTTAATTTTAGGATCCGTGAATCTTTTTTCGAGTCGAAAGGCATCAGCAATCAAAAAAGTTTGGGAACAACTGATCTATAGCAATGATGGTAAAAGAAAGTCGATCGAGGTAGTCCTTAAATCTAAAAAGATTGACTGACTACAGCTTGGAGAATTATCGCTGTATACTTTTTTTTTTTTTTATTTTTTTTTTTACATATTTTGCGGTCTGAATAGAATTTTCATCAGAAGATGTGAAGAATGTGTAAATGCTAATGGACACACTTTGAACAACTCCTATAACACTAGTTAGTACTCATTATAAATTGAAAATTTAATAGTGTGCATCCAACAATTAATTAAACGTACATGAGTAAAAATACGCTGGAGGTTAGTCATTATTAGACCGCGGAACTTCAAGAATAAAATAAACTTTATTTTGCATAAATGGATATTTCGAGGGTTTTCCTTTTCAAATGCATATATTTTTATTGTGCATACTTAAATGCATACATTAACATCTTTCGTCGTTTTTCCCGATTTATTATCTGATTTCAAAATGTATGTCTGATAAAAGTGAGAATAATTTGCAAGACAAATACAAATGATGTACGTATAACCATACACCTTGTTAAAATGAAAATTCACACTCAACGTTACTTCATTGTCGCAGGTGTTCAAAAAATTTCAGTTTTGTTTCTATGAAATAAGAGCGCACTAGCAGCATTGTCGCCACAGCAATTTCATGACCTCAACAATATGCGACTTTATTATTGTAGGTATCTAATACATTATTTTTTTTTATTCTACGAAATCAGAGTAAAAATCTGAATGACATCTATGCCGCGCTTATTTCCACCCTCTCTCCTGAAACATTACACTTACTCTATTCAATAAAAATAATGATGGCTTGATGACAATTATTACCTTAAATTATTTTAATTTAAATCATATTATTAAACCAAATAAACCTCTAAAGTGTTTTTTACTGCATAGGTCTATATTGCAATTTTTAGCTAATATTTCAACACTTTTTACTGCATAATTGTGTGCATATTTTCAGATTTTCAGTGTATAAATTTCTGTGGTCAAATAATAATAATAATAATAATAATCATTATCAACAGCTAATTATAGTTTCGAAGTCGGAACGTGAATACCCTTTAGCGGAGGTTTCCATGCCTACAAAGAATTTAGTTACATTAAGCTATTTGCATACAGGGTTAGAGGGACAAGGGGTAATCTCATCGTCTCAAACGCCACTTAATATACAACTAAAGAATCACTACAATGCGAAAGAGAATTTTGTCCAGAGACTATAATTTAGGGTTGGAGATCTTTAACATGCCGGAAAACTCCCACACTGGATACAGGGCTTAACGTCCCTCCCGGAGGACTTGTGCTCCGGATTTTTGTCCTGAAAAATCTATCGATCCCAGCCGGGTTTGAACCCGCAACTTTTTGCTGTAGAGGAGAGCGCTTTACCCCTAGACCACTGGGGCGATACACTGAAGATTACGGATTGATAATGACGGAGTCTAATTTATGTGGCCCATGCAAACATGTATGATGCGTGTGTTCCAAGACAGGATCCGAGCTCAATGGTATAAGCACAGTCTAGTATATACAGTCACGAAGCTCAATATGTAGTAAATATGCATCCATAGATAGTTGCTAACCACTAGGATCGCTACTAACGCCTCATTACAGACAATGCGAAATAGTACCTGCACAGTTTATTGTTCCTAGTACCCTCAAAACTCAAGCTTCGCGACTGTGTATACTAGACTGTGGTATAAGTTATACATGTTTATAAAACTCGTTCTCTATTCGAGTTCTTATTGGAGCTATGTGAACAGCTAAATACTATTAAAATAACATTTCACATAATGGTTCCTTTTTTAAACACACTGTGCTATGCGTTTAGTTCAATGAACACAGCTTTTGACATCTTTCGCGTACAAGGGTAGATCACTGACAAATTACTTTACAGTGTGATTCTCTCTGTAATCTGTTTTCTTTCGAAAATACTGCCTGTAAAATATAGGTCAGTATCATTTTTCATATCACTGGTTTTTCCATCTTGTTAGGAAAAAAAAAAGACGTTAGCAAATTGCACTGATGTTTCTTGTGCCTCGATCCCATTACTGTAGGATTACCTGAGGGAATTCCAGCCATGAATTCACCGAGCCAGAGAGCTGTGTCCTAAGAAGGGTGATGTAGCAGAGCAGTTTCCTTGCAGCACCTGAAACTCTGAGGTTATATGGAAAGTTATTAATGTTACGTGGCGTGCTATTCGTGGCTACCTGTCAATATCTGAGCTGTGTGAAAGTGAATATTTGAGAGAGAAATTTCTGACATTATTCTCCTTCGAATATTGAATTTCCACCTTCACACTGCAGTACATTCGATAAATCTAGACTTCATAGAAATTGAAGCAAACTTTCTACATAATAAGATGTTTTGTCCCTTCATGTCTGAATATGTTTACATTAAAGTTACGCAAGAGAATCCATCATGACAGCAGCTTTCAAAGTCTGTTAGCATACGTGATTTCTCTTGAGCAAAACAGATGACTTTGAAACGTTTAAAAAAGAACATGATGAACTCTCTTCAAACAATCATTTCTGCCTTCAAAACAACTAAGTAGACAAATGATGGGTATACAGAAGCAAAGTATGGGGTGGTTATTATTAAACTGTAAGTAGCTGTAGATCAGACGGAGAACTATTGACCCCAGGCGTACCAAATTGGGAATATGGAAGGTGCAGACTACACTTTCCAAAATTCTTGTGCTTACAGAACACATTGAGCAGCAGTGAACACGTGTTGACTCGCTTTTCGATTCCTTGCAACGAAAGATGATGACTGTAGCCTTCGAATATTCTGTTAAGTGACAAAGCACACTTTTCTCTTACTGCTAGGATAAACACTAAAAATTTCCGGATTTTGGTATCTGAGTCGCTGAAGTTTTCCTACATAGTGAACGACTCGCACGCTGTTCGGTGAGGTTTCACGGATTGTTTTAATCCAGCCCTGAACACAACGGGGAAATGGAACGGAACTCTGAAACCCTCGCCCATGGCCTTTCCGCTTAGAATGGAATGGAATTTACGGGAAGGGGGCACTATGGCCTAGCATTGCGACTTATTATAAGTGTTGGCACTTATGAAGAAAGAGAAAGTTAGCAAGCGAGGCTTTATGATGGTAGTTCTGTGCAGGGTTGGGTCAAACAAAGGGACTTGGGACGAGCAATGACACTAAGGAAAAGTATGCTCAGTTGTTTAGAAGAAATCTACTTGTAGGCGAGATGTCGCCGATACTTTTAAAACTAAAATCCTAGATCATATATACCCAGATTGCTTGGCCTTATAGGCTTTGAATGTAACAACTTTCGTCAGGTTCACTATGCTGCCATCTAGTTATTACATAAGGAGTCACGTCATAACTCCCATTTGAATTGCATTAACGACTGTACTGCCATCTCTTGTTCGTTTACGGCGGACGAGTTGCGATCCTAGCGGTTGTCTCTTCAAAGTGCTGCTGATTTTAACATAGGGATGTTACATATATGATCTAGGCTAAAATATAGTAGAACTACTAAAAGCGGATGAACAAGAGGCATCGTTCTCAATGTATACAATTTTATGAGTAGAGTACAGAGAATAGCATAGGCAAACGTGTCTCTAACAAAGGTGAAGAGGATTTTACCTAAACAAAAATAACATGAGCTGAAGGAATATCAATGAGTGCATCAGAAAATAAGTCAAAAGACGAAGTTATTACCCATTCTACGTGAAATCATCGATCATTGATTGGGCAGCACTAGTTTAAAGAATATTTTGAGAGAGAGTTCAGGTGTAAGAGAACGGGGAAAAATAGAAGTATACTGTTCGAGAGGCAAAGAATATTTTAGTCATAAAGTTGAGAGAGAAAAGCCAATCCATCATCTACGGAGAAGGTAACTATATACATAGAAGTGTCCACACCTGTGGAGTAACGGTTAGCACGTCTGGCCGCGAAACCAGGTGGCCCGGTTTCGATTCCCGGTTGGGCCAAGTTATCTGGTTGAGGTTTTTCCGGGGGTTTCCCTCAACCCAATACGAGCAAATGCTGGGTAACTTTCGGTGCTGGACTCAAGACTCATTTCACCGGCATTATCACCTTTATCTCATTCAGACGCTAAATAACCTAAGCTGTTGATAAAGCGTCGTAAAATAACCTAAAATAAATGCATAGAAGTCACAATGATAAGAGGATAGGATGGAGATCATAATAGTAACAAATTACAATGGAAGCAGTAGTGGTAGTGTAGTGGAAACTGTTTCTAACAATAACAATAAACGCATAGTCTGTAAGGTTTTATTAGATTTGACGTTCGTGACTTACTGGCATTATAGGTCTATTTGCACGAGTTCTGAGTGTACTTCTACTGTCACGGCGATTGGCAGGCGGGTATCAGTTGGGGCCTGCAGTTGGTTGGGAGACAACATGCAAGTTGGATAGTGACTCGCCTCTTTGCTAAACATTTAAAATTTCAGGGGCCAAAAAGATCTGCAATACTTATACGATCCATTGCGCTAATCCATACCTGTTCACTACACTAAGGTTCGCTGCATATCCAGGTTTCGAGCAGGCAACCCTCCTCGTCCCTAGGCCTGCCCCCTCCGTACTCTTAGGTTGTCAGAAAAACTTGATGCTTCAAAAGACAAAATACATCACCACATTAAGACGCTTACAAGTTGTAGATCTGTATCTCATGAAATGACACACATACAAGCTCAACTCAGATGAACATTACATCGGATGATTGATTTATCAGGAGAACTGTCACATGTAATTAAAATGGTTAGGCATATATTACCGCAACCCTGATTTCTCAAAACAGGAGCTCGATTTCGGCTAAACTGCCAAACTCGTCGTTAAATAAAATCGATTGTGACCCAAAGCAATTTTGTGATTCACTGGGAGTTTGTTCCAAATGGACGTGCAGTCGAATCGAATTTTATTCTCAACAGCTAGAACTAGTTCATGAACTTCTGAGAGAAAGGTACCCGGCATTAGTTGATCGAAATAGAATTATCTTAGAGAGGGCAATGTGAGACCTCATACAGCTTGCTCCTTCAGATTACCATCTGTTTCGATTCATGGCTCACTTCCTAAGTGGAGAAAATTTCAATCACTTGAGAGTATATGTACGTGAACGACCACAAATATTATCAGAAAATGCAGGCTCTAAATTTCTAAAATTTTATAAGAAAATGAACTCACAATTTGACAAAAATTACAAGTTACCACAACAAGACTTAATAGAACTTAAATATCTGATGAAAGTATAAAAAAGTTACTAATAATATTTTTCAAACCAGTTTTATCAAAGTATGAAAAAAAAAATTCTTGAGTTACATCATTTGGTAACCACAACATTGTTATGGTCTCTCTGACATCTTTAATATTTTTCCTGCATGTAATAAACACTTATTTCTGAAAAGTAGACTACTCTCACACCTGTTGAGTTATTTCTTTTAATACAATTAATTTTTTATTTGTCCTATATAAAATTTACATAATGTTTTCTGACCTAATTTTTCTACTTTTGCATAAATGCATGTTAAATCAGTGTACAAAATTTCAGAATTCTATCTCTAATGGTTGTGGAGTTACGAAATAATATGTGTGAAAATTTTCAAATTTTGGAAAATTTAATTTAAAGTTAAAAATGAATTCTAAAAAATATTATTAGCAACCTTTTTTATACTTTTATCAGACATAAGTTCTAATAAGTCTTGTTGAGGTACCTTGTGATTTTGTCGAATTGTGAGTTCATTTCCTTATAACATTTTAGAAATATTAAGATCATTGTAGAAAGGTACAGTATTTTGTCTACTTCAGTCATAAATTGCGTAAAGCAATTGAGATGAGAAAGTTTCTAACCTGTAGGTTTTTCTTTTTTTATTCAAGCATAATTTTGAATACTCGTTCTTTGGAAAGACTAGCTAAAAATCTAATGTTTGCAAAAGTGCCAAGTTTCACAGTAGGAGTCTCTTAATTTCACACACTAGATGCTGTTAACTTTTTCAGTCTTCACTCACTTTATTGCTACTGAAGGTCTGGTAGACGTCAAGAACATATGATGCAGTAAAGACTTCATAACAAACACTTGCTCATTCTGAAAATAGGGATTCCTCATAACTTGTTCCAGTTTTCGAGTAATTCTGCTACACGTGTTCTCACTATTTTGGAGATTAGAAACACTTTGCACTTGGGAAATATAAGGAATTAGAAGAAATGTCACCTTCAAATCCATCTTAATGTTTTCTTCTTCTTCTTTCTTATAGCTCGCAAACAACTGTATAAACACTAAAAATGCCTTCAAAATTTACAGGCGATAATAAACTAATGTAATCAATAGAGTGCAAGACATCTTGGGAAAATCAAGTCACACCTCCTACATGTACGCTTTTGTTCAACGGATGTGAATAATTTTTGTGAAAAAAATTCTTTGGACTACGTACTGTTTTTTTAAGCACTCATATTTTATCAATGCTCTAGATGAGGAATTTTTAGTGCATTTATGAAAGTCAACATTATAGTTAAATAAATTATAGTCTAGTAAAATACAACGATATAGAAAAAATAAAACTAAATCATTTTTACTAACGACGGTTTTTGAACTGCCCTAGTACGGTAACTATTCCAACACCGGGGACAATTTTTTTTTAATGTATAGCTGTCAAGAAAAAGTGTCCGCACTCGTAAACAGCGAATATTTTCTAAGTCCACTTCGGATAACGGTGATGTTACATGATGCAGACGCTTATAGAAGCAGTTTCGGAACTAAGATGTTTTGAAGTTATCATTTTATTTATTTATCGTTCTTTAGCGATATAAATAATATTCGAGTTATCATTTATATTCTGTTATCGTTCTTTAGTGATATAAATAATATTCAAGTTATCATCTGTATTCTGTTATAGTTCTTTAGCGATATAAGTAATATAAGTTTAATGTTAGATTTGAAACAATACAGTTGCATAATATTAGTGTTAGTTTTTTCTTCTTATATTATGATATTGTACTATCCTGCAAAACAATAAAATGAAAATGAGTATAGAGGATTTGAACTTGAGACGTTGACATCCAAATTCCGACGTTCTTCCGACTGAGCAAAGGGGACACAAGTAAAAAAGCATATACCGAAAAATTGCTCCAATCCCCCTCCAAGACGTAGTGATGATTTGTGGAAGCTCGTCCAGGATGCCTGGGATGCCGTGGCTGAGAAATGAAAAGACTAGTCGATTCCATGCCCACTCGACTGCAAGATGTGATCGAGATAAAAGGAAGATGGATTAGCCTAAATATTGAATCGAGGCTTTTTTGGGGTTTTTTGTTTCAATTTTCTAAGGCAGATGCCAGTAAGTTTGTTTTATTTATTCAACGAAAGATAATTTTGTTTATAATATAATCTTTCTTTTTTTCCATTTGCAGCCATAATGTCATAATAAATAATACTAAAGTCATGGCATAATACATTCATTAACCTTATGTTAATTATTAAGACAGTCATAAAAGAGACAGGAGCAATTATATTTTCTCTCTCTCTTTAAAAAAAACATAAAAAGCACTTCGTTGTGTTTGAACGCACGACCTCACGAATACAGCCCGAAACGCTACCATTACGCTATAAAGGTTACACGGAGAACACTTTAATTATAACTGTATATATCAGCAAACTTGGTCCAACAACATGTAACATCGCCTGTCTACGAATTTTAGCGGAGATACTCGAAAGGAACTTAGTTTCTAGAGAGCGGCCACTGTTTCTTTTGACAGCTGCGCTTTAAGAGTGATAGTTCTAAACTGTATCATTATTATTATTATTATTATTATTATTATTATTATTATTATTATTATTATTATTATTAAGCATAGATGATACAATATTGAATGGCACTCGAGGGTAATGACTACAAATAGTGAATACATTGTATATTGTCTGAAATTCTCTCGTTCAGTGTTAGGATTTTGTTCGTGCTTCATAGGATTACATGGCATTTGTCTTACATTTTGGTAAATCCCCAGTCAGATTATCAATCCAAGCAGAATTCGAATCCACACCAGAGCGCAGCTTCAGAACTCGAGTCAGGCTCGCTATTTCTATATAATTCAGT
The DNA here is from genome assembly GCF_040183065.1 of Periplaneta americana. Lineage (NCBI taxonomy): Eukaryota > Metazoa > Arthropoda > Insecta > Blattodea > Blattidae > Periplaneta > Periplaneta americana. Next base: position 137,361,199 of record NC_091118.1, read on the forward strand.
CGATATGTAATTGACAGATGAGAAGTTAAGAATTTAGCGAAAAGAAGGTCGACAGACCTTTAACTTCTAGTGAGTTAGCCACATTGTTTTTCAACGGCGAATGTTTACATACTGTATTTAGCCCTTTTTCTCACCCATTACAGTTCTCAATTTTGTTCATTTCAATAATACAGGCGTTTGTTCTGTCAAATTTAATATGGGTTTTGAAGACATAGGTATAGGCTAATATTAAATACCTATTCTAATTTATTTTTACATAAATATGTTCTGCAATACTCCTTGTCTAGAGAAAATGTTACAGCTCCACTATTCCTATCCCTCTTCTTATGGTACGTGCTGGTCAGACTGCTAGATCAGTGTTTTTTTTCTAATGCCACCAGGTTGTCTTTTCGACATTTCTGGTCTTCTCTCCTGACCATGGCTTAATTGTAACCCACTTCTGAGGTTGGGGCGCCTGGAAGGCGGAGTTACATTACCCCGATGATGTGATAGGATGATTATGATAATGTATTGCCAGGAGAGGTCTTAAATCTAAACTTAACATAAATTCCAGACCATGGACGAACACAGGAATAATCCCCTTTAAGGAAAAATTCCTGTGCTCTAACCGGGAATCGAACCCGGGACCTCATGAACTATAGCCAGAAGCTCTGTCCACTAGACCACGAGGCTGGCCAAAAATTATATTATGTAAAATTTTATTTTGTGATTCCTTATGTTCGGTTTTTATGCAGACGAGCAAAAATTACCTAACGTTGCCCCGTGTTATTTCCTTGACCTAAATGTGCATTAAGAGATACAAACGGAATTATGATTGAGAAAACGCCAAGTTATTGGGTAAGTTGTGCACTGATTTCAAACTACTGCAATAAACAGAACTTAACGCTATCTTAATCTACAGTACTGAAATTAGGTATTAAAATTTAAATTTCGTACGCTTAAAAATAAATGTGTATACAATGCGTAAAATGGGCGTAAAATGTGTAATTCATTATACATGTAAAACATGTAATAAATTCAAAACTTTCTCCAATAGGCTACATTAAATGGGCCTAAATGAAGTGTTAAATCGAGTTCCCAGGCTAACAACGTACATTACTTGGGTAATTCATTTTAGCTCTTCATATTAAGTCTTGATTTCTTGTATCCTTTGAAACTATATGCCGACGCCACACAAATGTTCGCGCGTGTTGCTTAGCTACTCGCCGCGCCAATACAGATCCCAGAGATCACCAGTCATCGAAGACTGCCGACAGTTTTAATCATTTTGTGTGTGTTTCCCATGATTCCCATCGGTATCTTTTGTCTTTATTTTTTTGTCGAACTCATATGATTGTGGTAATATATAATGTCTTTGTGCGCAATCCTACTTCGTTGATTTCCCTTTGTCCGCTGACAAAATAAATCCTGTTCACAGAGGCTAATATTGAAACCGAAAGTATAATTTTTTTATCCTTTTGAGAACTCTCTGGGGATATTTTCCCAAAGGTGGCACCTTTGACTTTTACTACACACTTATCACTTATTGTGATCTGATAGTTTAAACATTTTAAAAGGATGAAATGACATAAAAATCTTCAGTTCAGAACACAGTTACGGAGCGTTTCACTAATTCTGTAGTTTCATAATCAGTGATTTTGAAGTTAGTAAGATTCTGTATTAAAAATAAAAATTAAAAAAAAAAATTGAAAACATTTCGTAAGCAGAAGGATCTTTGAATATCAAGTAAAACGAACTTCGTTTTATTCTTACAGAACTTGAAAATCAAAACTGCTCAAAATGTCATTTCGTGTCTCGATAATTAGAAACATAGTAAAACAGCGTCTTCAAGCAACTAGTAGAGTATGTAACTTATTAATTTACTTCCATAAAAACGATTTATTACTCCGCGTATAAAATCATGAAACAGTTACTTTTTCTACGAGATATAAATTACGTGTAATTTTAATAAAATATTTAGGTCTATCTTGTAATTTACGCTGCCAACCCAGGATTCATCTAAACCAGGCATGCCAGAAATCAGATTCTAAATGTGCAGTTTTGTGCGCGGATCGTCGGTCTGTGCAGACTGCATCATTCGAGCGTTGCTCTTACCCTTTCTTAGCTGGAGGGGTGTACAAAAATCTATTCTGCGCTTCTAGGGTTGGATTAAATAGGCATTTGGACATTATAAACACACTTAACAGAAGGAAAAAAACCACTGTTATTATCAGTGTCTATACTTGACAATTGTAATACAAGAAACTTCAGGCTTACTCAGTTATACTTCACAAAGTAGTGGTTTGTAAAGCATAATTTATTAATATAATTTTTATATAGTATTTGAAGAAAAAAATATTGTAGTAATTTCGAAACAACAAAAAACGAACAAGTATTTCATTTTGCGTAGTAGGTACTAATTATTTTAAAGTAATAGACCCTACTCTTTCATTGTTCATCGAGCATTATTATTTATTGGGATCATTGGTACACAAATGTTGAAGAAAATATTATATTCCCAATTAATTAAATGCAGTATGACATTGTGAAGTTTTTACACTGAAATCATTTTCTTGCTGTATGTCAATATAAATTAACATTAATATTATTAATATTAATAAATGATATAAATTAAGCTTAGAATTTAAATTCACATATAGTTTATTTGGTAAACGTTGAGAGCAAGTATCGACAAGTTGGAAGCGTTACTGAAAGAAATTAAAAGTGTAGTTCACAAGGTGTGTAGCGACGATATTCTATTTATGTCCGGTTTAAAAGTTTATTAATGTAAGTATATTAGCATAATATAGTGACGTGAGATGGAAAATTTGCCATTAAATATTTTTCCAGAAAATTTTTCCGCCTTGCAAATAGTTGCTTTCTTCGCTCCTTACAACCTCAAGAGCCACGTATGTATTCGTACTATATTCTCATCACTTTCCAGTTTATGAGATGAAAGTCGTAAGTCGTCTAATCTTTGATGGCTGTGTTAGTACAGACTCCAAAACAATGCCATTGTCAAGTTCGTTTTGTCGTGAAAGTACTGATTAAGAAATAAGCGCTGGCAATATCATATTTTGAGGACTTTACTAATCTGTATAGCCCTGTATCGTTCCCTTCCAAGGCGATTCACTCCCTCCAGGTAGGGGAATAAAAAGTGCACATCGCACAGAGACTACTGCACAATGTGCGCGACTGCACAATGTGCAGGGCATGTCTGATCTAAACTATCGCGCATTATACAGACCCAATTACTATACCGATGGCCCACATGCTTAAAAATTTCCATTACAGATGAACATGTTCCCTCTATTCACGAACAAACTGTAACTTAGCTTTTGAATCAGACTGTATGCAAGCTCGAGATGAAAACATACCAGAGCGCCATATCAGGGACCGCACTCAAAACAATAAAAACTTGTGCGAAGAGCCGAAGAGGCGTGCTTGCCGCCTTCTAGCCACTCCTTGCCAACTACTGTTTTCCAAGAAAGGTCTCGCACGGTCGAACATGTGGCAGTGGTCCACTTGTATGTGGTCCTTGATGTGTTTATTCCTTCGCTCATTGACAGATTGCGACACTCCACTAAACAAACCGTCATTCTTGGTGACATGTAAATAAAACTGCAAGTGTCGTGCATCCTGTACACGTCACCCTGGAAATTTATACTGCCTTGTTATAGCAGAATTCATAAAGCTGTTGTATGTATTCTGAAACAGTGTCGAGAATATTTCTTTACCTTGAAACTCCTTTTTTGAAACTTCGAGAATATTTTCGTTATCATACGATGTGAATACAGAAACATAGTAACAAAATCAACAGAAAAGTACCTTAATCTGCAATTTTGACAAGTACATCAAAGTATTAAGCCTACGTCACAGGAAGGCTTATATCATGTGTTTTTGTAGCAGAATAAAGATGGAATGTAAAATGCTATATTTTGTCATATATCTAAAGCATAGTTCAGTAACTTACGCACGAAGAAACAGGAGTTCGACATTCGTGTAGGAATAAAACAACTGCGAGTGTCTTTCTTGGGACATTTTAATTTTGTCTTCCGTTCCCACTTTACCATGACCAGTCGAACTTATTTCTGTAGCATGTATTCATTGAGATTTTCAAAGTACAGTAAAGTACTTCTTTCATACGCTTCGCATATACTGTATGATGTCCCGACAAAATTCCTGTACTTTCCATGTTAATTTATTTCAGACATAAGCTTTTACTTTGGTTTTTACACTTATGCGATCGTATTTGAAAGCCACCGGCGTGGCTCAGTCGGTTAAGGCGCTTGCCTGTGGGTCTCCAGTTGCGCTCGGGCGCGGGTTCGATCCCCGCTTGGGCTGATTACCTGATTGAATTTTTTCCGAGGTTTTCCCCAACCGTAAGATGAATGCCAGATAATCTATGACGAATTCTCGGCCTCATATCGCCAAATATCATTTCGCTGTCACCAATCTCATAACCTCATAGTTGATACAGCGTCGTAAAATAACCAACTAAACAAAAAAAGAAATGCAAGCAGTACAAAGGAATTGACTTTCTTTTTGTAAAATAATAGCATATTATTAAATCAATGCTATTTCAGACGTTATTAAATGCCATTTCAGTTACAAGTTTTTCTCAGTTAAGCGTTTTTTCCTTCAGACTCCTAGAAAAGCGTATAAAAACGCGCTGTCACATATTACTTTATTACAGTAGCCTACGTACGTCAAAAGACCCGTGCATTGGATTTAAGAGAAAATTCTGCTAGTGTAGTGCGTCTGTATGTATAATATTGCTGAATAAATCCATCATCTATAATCTATATTACTTTATCCCTTTCGCGCGCAATATTAATAATGGCGAATTTTAAGCTGTGTCATTTGCTAGAGCTAAAAAAATATGAAACTGGCTTTACAAAAACGAAATTCATAAGTAAACTGTTTCATATGTCACCTATCGCTTTAATACTATAGCGGTTTTAGAATAAGAAGGCATAGGTATGACCTTCTCACCTGACGATATGTGTCAGAGGAAGAACATCTGAAATCTGACTAGTGTATATGTAGCTATTCGGCGATGTATGCAATGGAGGGGGAAAGGAACTGGTCACCCTACCCCATTATCTCCTGGTCTAGTTGCCTCATAAGTGGTGCCTTCTGGATATCACTTGTGAGGTTCAGACCCGTCTTCGAACAGTTGACTAAACAACAGGTATGGCCTAAGCCAATAGGGTGCTCGCAGCAGTATAGCGTTGACACATGCTTTAAAAGAGGTGAAAGATAAGAGACAGCATACGTATGACAAAAACAGAAAATTTACGTTACAGCGCAGCGTGCGTCGTGAACGACCTGTTTCCATCATTATGTTATGTTTAGGCCTAAATATTCTTACTGAAGACAGTTTTTATTATTTATTGGCGTCGGCTTGGGTAGCGTAGCCGGAATAGCGCTGGCCTTCTGTGCTCAAGGTTGCGGGTTCGATCCCGGCTCAGGTATGCTTAAATGTAACAGGCTCATGCCAGTAGATTTAATGGCATGTAAAAGAACTCCTTCGGGACAAAATTCCGGCACACCGGCGACGCTGATATAACCTCGGCAGTTGCTAGCGTCGTTAAATAAACCATGATTTAAAAAAAAAGTTTATTTTTTGGCTTAAATGTCTGTAGATATTGGAGTCACTAACCAGCGATATAAAGTGATAGATATGTAGGAATTTACTTAGTTAATGAAAGACAAACAGTGCCTTAATTTGAAAATGTTGAATATTATTATATTACAATAATTCACATGTGGAAAATCTCGCCTGAAAAACTGTAAGAGAAGAAGTTTACCGGTACTTAAATGTCCAGTCGACCTGGTTGGCGAGTTGGTATAGCACTGGCCTTCTATGCCCAAGGTTGCGGGTTCGATCCCGGGTCAGGTCGATGGCATTTAAGTGTGCTTAAATGCGACAGGCTCATGCCAGTAGATTTACTGGCATGTAAAAGAACTCCTGCGGGACAAAATTCCGGCACATCCGGCGACGCTGATATAACCTCTGCAGTTGCGAGCGTCGTTAAATAAAACATAATTTTTTTTTTAAAATGTCCAGATTTGCTTGTACGGCACAGCAATTCTGAGTTTAATATTATTGTTAATTTCTTTATAGGAAATATGACATATAGTATATTTCTAGTGGCGGGCTATGAATCTGGTAATAAAATCAATATACAATGTAAGCATATACGTAATTTGAAGCTCATAATGAAATTGAATATTTTTTCTTCTTCTCTGTAAAAGTTGAGCCTCTCTAATTTAACGTAATGTAATATAATTTAATTTAGTCCAATCTAATCCTCCAACATACATACCTATACCTACAGGATTCTATATTCCATTGCTGTGGTCTGTGGCATAATATTAAGCCTACAAGAGAAAGTGGTTGTACGGAAGTGAATATGAAAACCGCCGCAACCCAATAAAATCGTATTGAAATATTGACGGTAAAAATAAATTAACATTAGAAAAAAAGTGTATGGAGTGCAATAGATGTAACTCGAGGTTTTAAAAATACAATTTAAATTATGGAATTACAAAGTTTCCTCGTTCCTACCATGGAAGTATTTATTTTAAAAGTGAATTACAATTAAATTGTTTCGTTTAAGTAGGCATGTTCTTAATATTCTTCGTTATATTTTTGATAGAGGAATTTTTAAATTGATGTTTTACACATAAATTCCCTGATAATTTTAATGTGAAAATAAAAATAAATCTAATGGTACTAGATTCAGTTTGTTTTATTTTACTTTTTGTTGTTGAAGTGTTTATACAGTAGGCCAACTTCTGATAATAAAGTATTCAAAATGTTCAGTTTTAATTAGAAGTTACTGTTCTTCAAACACTCAGAAATTTCTGTTTTCAGAATTCAGGATCCTTGTGGTCTGCCAATGTTATTGGTCTGATGTTTAAATTTAAAATTTGTAATATTAAAGTAATGTTTGTTAAGCAGACGATACAGTTTTCATAGCAGAAAATGGGTGAGATTTATAAAGAATATTAATAAAATTATTACCAAACTTTTAATCCTTTCTAAGTTTCCATGTCTTAATAATTTGATTCATAACCATACGAAATTGAAGAAACTAAATTTTTACTGGAATTTTCTTGGATAATGTTTCCTCTCATTTAACTATTAATATATTCATAAATATTTTTAGATTGAAAGTTTTTGCCCGTCAGGTACGTTATTTTTATTTAAAGTTTGTATTATTGCATGTAGCTAAGTTTTATCGACGCCTTTTTCTATATCTAAAATACATGAATAGGCTGGTTTATTACATTGCAGTCATTTTTAAACAACTTTTCTGTTGATAAAAATTACATCCGTACAAGAACGTCCTCTTCCGAAATCCTTCTGGTCATCGCACAAAAAGAAAGGGACTTCGTTATGAATTCTGTAATAATGTTACATTTACCTTGACAAAAGGCCTTCAATTTATTAGTCTACCAATTGAGTGAAACACGGAAGATGCTGAACATATTCTCATAATTAACTAAGCTATTCATCTATAAAATTTTGGATAATTACAAACTTGCACATAAGACTTAATTAAAGCGAATAACTTGAGAGCTTTGCATATTCTGCCGAAATCATGGTGTCGCTGTGGCTTCGGGTGAAGTTTTGGCTTCAAGTTTCTTGTATAATTACAATGTCTAGGAAGTCATTGCTCCTATCTCTGAGATACTTGTATGTACCTAGTGCAGAGAATCTACATAAGTGGATTTAATTTACTCTATCCAGATTCATCAGAGCTTCGAATTACACATGAATGTAATTCAGTTCTCTTTGAGAGATTAATTACATACTAGACAATGAAGCAATAGCAAACCGCATGTTTCATTAAAGTAGATGCTGTTAGTATTTGGTGAATATATCAGGAGTCCATTATCCCCTACTATAATATGGAGAAAACAACTTCCACAAGTTACTATTTCTAAATAACATTTTAAATTCTATAACTTTCGATCTCTCTGGTCGAGTGGTTTCCATAATTGCTATTACATCCGTGGTTCGCGGATCAATTCCATTTGAGTGGCTGTATTACAGGCGAGAGTTTCGTGTGGCATATTTACAAACAAAATATCTGTTATCTGTATCAGAGAGAATCTAAAAAAAATAGCCTACTGTTTCTCGTTACGTGGATATATTCTAATTTTCTAATCCTCATTCTTGCTTATCAGCTTTCCAGAAGCTCCGAACTCATAAGCGACACTAACTTACAAAAAAAGTTCGATTATTTAGTCCTGACAGTGGCCGGCGACGTGCGCCTGAGTCAGGCGAGTCCATTTAGTTACGCCAAGGGGTGTTTGGGTTACTTACTCGCTTGCCTTCGGAGCGATCGAATATCATGCGTGCGGTAGAGCGGTATGTTTCCAGTACAATTAAGCTGTACTACATTCCTTTACCGACTGCTTGCCCTTATCTCTACTACGGAACTCTTCTCACTACTCCTATTAGGGTAAAGTTGCATAATTCCGTGATACTCCTAATTCCGTGATACGTTTTGTCACTGAATGTCACGGAGTTGGATATCTTGCTAAGAAGTTCACCGATATCTGAAAAGTATGCGAAAGATATAATCTTTCGAGAAAGATGTCTGGTGCTATAGTCGAACGGCAAAACTTTGACTGACATTCAATTTTTAAAAAGTATCACGGGATTAGGGGTATCACGGAAATAGGCAACTTTACTCTACTTCCCCTCTTTCGCGTCGCTGAGCTGTCAGGACTAAATAATCGGTTTGTACTAGTTGCCTTGAAGGCGAGACAAATTAGAACTTCAGCTGTTGAAGTTTGTGATGCGAACTGACGAAGGGATAATGGTCATCATCATCGTCCTTGCAAGTATTATGCCTAGTGGCCTGTTACTGTCTCCGTCCAGGGATAATGGTATTTACTCAATTACACACTTTTATGCCTGTTTTAGTTTAGGATATATTATATAATATGTTTTGTCTGTTCCATTTACATTTTAATCTGTGTGTTCTTTTGGAGAGTGGTTGGATCTGATCATAGGTGAGGGAGGTGAAACGTACAAAGTAGGACTTGTTTTAGGTACAAAGCACGTACAGTCAGAAGACCCGTGTATTGGATTTAAGAGAAAATTCTGATAATATAGTACGTCTGTATGTATAATATTGCTCAATAAATCCAACTATCTACCTTCTAGTTGCAGTAGAACAGTGGTCGTCAGAACTCGCTGAAATGGGAAACGGGTAAACGGTGTATCGCAATATGCACCGTCGTGCAAAAGGCAGAGATAGAAAGCATACACGCCAGCAGCCACGAATGCATGTTAGTGCGTCTCTTATTCGCGGATAAGAGATGCCAGCCCGAGGGTGCACTGTGCTGATGACCGCCGCAGTAGAATCTATAAAATCCAGATGTATGTAGGTTTTGTCCTGCTAAGGCAGTGAATCTCTTGCCGTTGATCTGAGGTGAGCTTCAGGCTGGAAAAAAGGCCCCGAAAGATGGCAAGGGGTTATAGAAATGATCAATGGTGCTTCACGATCTTCCGATATTACGCTGAGAGCGTATCCATGTCCAAATTATTGCTTTTTTTTTTTTTTTTACGAAACTGAATCGAAAGAAAGAAGACCAATTCGATGTAGTTTTTTCATTTTTCTACTGGATTTGCGAAAGTACCAAGTACATCAATTCACTCAAGGTTGACAAAAAAGCAGTATGCTACTGTATACTCAAAACAATCTATGGTGAGATACAAAATCAAAGATGACTGACACTTCAATGCTACCAACCTTGAACTTAAACCACTAAATGTACTTAATGTTGCTAAATAAATGTTCGTGGCTTAGGAAAGTTTTCTTCGTAAAATGGCATTACATTTCATATGTTATACTAGCCATATCCGTGCGCTTCGCTGCACTATTACAAATAAATATTATTGACTTGGGTCCTAAATCTATTATATTTTCGACTATAGTGTTATTACTCAGTGAATAAATTGGCTTACAATAATTTAGAAGTCATTTGCTCCTGAATTATTTTCTAAATTGTATTTAAAACTACTAATGTAGCTGTTATTGTCACGCAATACTCTCTAAAGTTGTTAAATTCTACTTTTAAGATTAGTATTATATTAGACCTAGCAGACAATTGGCCAGCGTCTGAAACATAATATATTTGTAACCTCTGAGAGTTTTAAGAAAACTTCCAATTAAATGATAAACCCGTCCTTGAACTTCGAATGTTGGCATAAAATTGTCTTCGTGTATTTTTTTTTTTTGCACCAAACAATGCCATTTGGAATAAGGTGTTTTGCTATCTTATAACTTTGTTAAAAACAGCTCAACATATACGTTTGACTCATTAGCCCATTTCTTTTTGCAATGCATTTATTTTATATTTATTTATCTTACCTATTTAAACATCATTGAAAAGAGCATGATCAATATTTGGATCGTTATGGAATGCTACTGTACTGTTACTGTGTACTAACAGTAGACGTTCTGGTTGTTCGTTAATTCTCAGAGAGCGTTCAGACCTGTTTTCTCTTACTCCAGCCTCTTACGTTCGAACTCTGTTAACGGCAAGTTGCTCATAGCGTTCGATTCTACAGAGCGTTCGCCTACGGGTGGGGCCAGGAAAGCGGCCTGCCTGCGGTGTCGCTTGCGGGAATCGTCTATCCGTAAGCTTCCGCTTTCTATACAATACTCTGTAGAGTTTTAATTTTAAAAGTTTAGCAGCAGTAAAGACTGATGTTTTTGAAACACTAACTTCCTGTGAAACACGTCTTAGAGATTTATTAGGAGAGCGTGTAAATGATGCACTGATTTCATTAATTTTTTCTCCCGTCAATACTCTTCGTTTTCGCTTAGGAATTGTAGCATTTATCGACCTTATTGTCCTTAATTTGTTAACAAGACGTCTAACAGTTTCTATACCCTGAATTGGAGCACCCGAATATTTCACTTCAAATTGCCTACGCACCTCTCTACATGACTCTGTTTTCACATATGCAGCATACATAAAAACTCTCTGTTCAAGCGTGAATTTTGCGTTTTGCATTGTTAACAAATTTTACACACACTCTGAATATTTAAGCAACTGTGTCAAGAAACTGCACTGTACGTGGCTTATAACTTGTCGACCTTGATGTCCTTGATTGTCGAGCGTGTCTCAACAACTGCGCGCACAAAGCGGCGTATCAGTAAATGCCGCTTTCCTGGCCCCACCCATAGGCGAACGCTCTGTAGTTTCTCTTGGTCGAGACACTGAAATGTTTGCATTATTATTTCGTAAACGATTCACCCGTTGTTCTTCCCTCTTAATAAGTCTTCTAATTTTGTTCTTCTTTGATGCAGAAGTGTTTCGGTATAACCTGAGACTTTTGTTCGGCATTTTGAAGTACATAAAACAAATAGACCTATCTAGCTAACGTACAGTAAGGGACATAATTATTGAGCGGCTGGAGTACTTTCTAAGTCAAAGAATGACACACAGCACATGCTCCGGGCCAAAACCCTGCTTCATACCATGAACAGACATTCGTTTCCCTTTTCTGTTCAAATATTATATATCTATGCTGTGGAGACATTAAAACATGAGGGGTTATTATTTAAAATACATATACAAATATACAGACGTAAAATGTTATAGGTTTTGAAAAAAAATAACAAACATGAAGTATCGAGAAGAGTGGGAGCATTCTATCATATTATGAAAACATCTACACGATCAGACGCATTCGATATTTTTAAATATACACCCTTTCCATATGGCTTCATTTTAATTTTAATTTCTAAATGTTATGGTCTATTAATGTTATTTATAGCATTTATATTTCAACTATTACTTCGCTTTAATTCTATGCATAAATTAACTAATTCCAAAGACGTTACAATAATCATTCATATTATACTGTAATTAATACTTCGAAGAAACAATCCCTATATAAATTAAAATAATTATGTAATGCCACATTGTTTTTTATGGCCTAAAAGTAAACTTACCATTATATCTTATTACTTCTATACACGACGATTAGTAGCCAGTAGCTCGATGGTAAACCTGTAGCGATCTAACTCGGGGTCTCAGGATCTTTTCTCGGCTCTGGTATTTTACATTTTTTTATTCACATAATTGTAATATGCTACGTAATGTTTCATCTAATATCAAAGATATTATGCAGTACAACATATTATTATATATTATTAATCGACAGGGTGCATAATAAATAAAAGTTAAAATGCAGTAAACTTTATATCCACATGACTTTGTAGGCTACATTTTAATCAATGAATGAATGGATGAGGGAATGAGTGAAGGAGTGAGTGAGTGAGTGAAAAATAAATTTGTGAAACAAACGAAAAGAGGCACAGACTTAATACTTCGTCCATATGCCACATGTCAGCTCTTAGTCTTCGAGGTATAGAGTCGACGAGGTTCTGGAAAAAGACCTGGTGCACGGAAACTTCTTCCCAAGTTTCGCAGACCGAGGTCCATAGTTCATCCACAGTTTTGGCAGGACGATTTGGTCAATTTGACCGCAGTATCCTCTTGAGTTAATCCAAACATGTTCAATGGGAATCAGATCTGGGCCTTTGGAGGCCATGGAATGGTTTCTGTTTCATTCCTCCTAGTCCAAAACCATCTCTGAATCCTCCCGGAAGTACGAACCGCCTTAAATAAACGCAGAGTCATTTGTTTTCATTTTATTATAATGACTGATTGAGGCAGCACTGATATAAAACGCATTGTTGTTTTAAAACTTGCATATCTCGTTAAATGTCAATCCTATTAAAATTTTTCTTGGAGTAAAACTTGTCGGAACTATTTCTAAAGAGACTTTTGATATGTAATATTCTCCTAAAATCGATAATAAGATAGATATTTCGATTTATGCACTTCCGACTCCTTATAATTCCTCTTTTAAAGGAAGCATTTTGAATGACATGTAGCATAACTTCTAAGTGGTGACTAAATTATTTTATGTTCCAATTTTCATGGAAATCGGTTCAGCCATTATGGAGTGAAAAGGTAACAAACATGCAGACATACAAACAAAAATTAAAAAATGCGATTTTCGGTCTCAGGATAGTTAATTATACATGTTAACATCAATTATTATTTTTGTAAAAGCTAAAATTACTAAACAAATTTAGGTTACAGTTTTATTATTAGTATAGATTATAATCGCGATATAGATCATATAAAGAGACAAGAGGAAGGCATAAAATAGAAAAGTCTGGAGAATGCTGGGTTTGCGCGAATATATTGTTGCACAGATCTGAGAGCTGGATTAGTAGCTCCTAACTAAGCGCCTAATATGTCGAGGGTGGCTTTTTCCTTATTACGAAAGCTAAAATCTTGTATATGTAGTGAAAAGTTAGTCATAGCGCAATATGATTTCTCCCCACAGTACGGTCCATAAACGGATGTGCGCCTGGAAACAGGTGTCGCAGTACTACTCCTTTCGAAAAGTGATAGGGGCAACTAACTGTTCACTTAGCGGTTATTCAACGTGTCATCTGTCGGCAATATAATTTTGTGATTAATATGTACTGTATGCTTTGGTCCATTGTGCACCCTTAATCCAGGGCCGGGCATGAGAGCGGCTCCGTACAGCTGGCCAGAGCTACTTTCGCTCCGCAAGGCACTTCAATTCCAAGCCGGAGCAGAACGTTCGCATTTCAGTTACCTTCCCCGCATTAATATAAAAAGAGACACGATTGTCCTATTCATTCTCTCACTACATAATAGTTTAAGGATATTAGGCCTACATCAGTTCATCGTACAGTACAGATTTTATAACATTCTTATTAATTTAATGAAATAAATTTCGCTCTACACACACGTACACACACGCACGCACACACACAAATCATTAGGCTTATTTACACAATCTATATTCACAGTGCTTTAACAATTACATAATGGTATTAATAATGTAAACATGTGAGATAAAGGCTTTCAATCAGTAACACAAGAAGAAAATTATTAATAAACATTCTCTTACACTTTTCTTTTGCATTAATAAACTATTGAAACAAAATCTTACTTCTATCGATCTGAAATCAATAAATTTTTCTATACAAACAAAACTATTTGAAACTCAATAACCAAAGTAACTATGTGGTTGTTTTCCGAAACTTATAGGTCGTTTCATTTGCAGAAGCCGTGCAATGTTTGGAACAAGTGAATTAATCATGTTCAATCTCAAAATATAATTTAGATTTTGGTCTGACATACAGCTTCTCAGGCGGATGCAGTTTCAAAGTTCGCCATCCTACTGCAGAGTCAACCACTGCAATGGCAGCGAGTGACGTACAGTATACAAACGTCACACCGCTCGGGAGAATTGCTCTTCGAAGTAAACAGCGCTCATTTCTCAGAATCACGTAATGTGCCCAGCCCTGCCTTAATCGATTATTGTCCAAGTCCAACAGATGACCTAGATGACAGTCGTGACTCTGATGCTGACAGGTGGGTCATCCTATTTCAGTTCGTAGTAGAGCCAGGTCCCATACGCAGATGAGTAGTCTGATAAACCCCAGGGGTCTGGATCCCCAAACCATTCCTATTAATATACCAGCGTCAGAAATCTATACCACCCCCAAGACTTCACCCCAGCCTACATTTACTGTTGCAGATGATAGATGAATTGAGGGGAAAGTGAAAACTATTGGTGGAATCAAAGAGGGAAACGGGAGTGACGATTAGACTTCCCTGATAGATCTTCATTCCAGCATTGCTCCATTGCCTAGGAATCAACATCTTATTGTTGCAGTGGAAGAAAAATTTTAAGCGTAGAATTGTCAGTTATAACTTGTATTGAATTCCAACTAACTAGCGAATTATTTACTAAATAATTTTATACTGGTATGTTTATGTCGACAACAATCTTACATAAGACGATATTTTATATACAATGATTACGTATTATGCAGATGATGTCTTTGTTACTTGTTGTACAGTTTCCACCAAGTGTTTTATTAGGTCATTGAATCATGCAAACTAATGGGAATCGTATTTATAGTTTGCGGCTAATAGTTTGCGTTATGTGTGGTTATTGATGCAGTGTAATGTGGGATGTATGGCTGTATCGACTATAATAGAGTTGTTTAAACCACCATAAATTTAGTTCGTGAACGTTATCCACAGAAGCCATTAAATATGGTAGCCTACCTTGATTCTGTCATAAGTGGCATAGAACGTCCATCGTATAAACACAGATTGATTCTTATCAACATTTATATAGTTCGAGAACTGTACCTGACCAAAATGAAAATGTTAATAGAACAGGCGAGAACAAGGATGAAAGACACGATTTCAACATTTGGATATAAATTCTGAGACAGAATCAGGAGTAAAGAGATCGGAAGGCAATCGGAAAAAGAGAAAATAACTAAAATACGGACATTTCAAGAGAAATGGAGACAACATATATAGCGGATGCCCACCAGTAGATAACCACAGTAGTGCCATACTGTATAGGCCAAATGGGAAACATGACTTAGAACGTATGTAACTACTTAATGATTGGCTTCGCTTTTCGAGAGTCAAACCAGGGATGGAATTCAAGCACTTACGAACTCATAAGCCTGCGTGTCTTACATGTGCGATGATTATCCATGTACGATGGATGGCCTCAATAAAATTCGTGAGTTTGATGCCGACAGGTGGCCTATCCTGCCTCACTCGTAACAGAGCTAGATGCTATCTCTAGTGATGTGAGAAGGAAAATTCTCTGGAGAAAATTTTCTGAAATGGAAATTGAACGTCTATTGCTCATCCCATATTCCCATTAATAACTACTTAGGTGTAAGCTTATCGAACATAATTCATAAGTCAAAAGCAAAATGTCCAAAACAAAAATGACCAAAGTATAAAATGTCCAATACAAAAACGCCCAAATTGTAAAATGTCCAAAGTGAAAAATCTTCAAAGTGTAAAATGTCAAAAGCAATAATGTCCAAAGTGCAAAGTCGCAATGTTCAATATGTATTGGACATTTTTGTGTTTGGGCATTTTACACATCGAACATTTTTGTTTCGGACATTTTCATTTGGACATTATGACTGCGGCTCTCTTTGGTGGCTGTATCAATACTGAATCCAAAATTAGCACCGTTCTCATATATGCGTTACCATAGCATTAGAAAAGCGCTGATGATTATCATTTTCTAATATCGTCTAATCTAAATTGTCATAACATTTATTTGCCCGACGGAAGCTTCTGTACATAGGGTGACCAGGCGTCCTCTTTTGTCCGAACATGTCCTCCTTTTTAGGCCTTTGTACTGGGTCCGGGCTGACTTCTAAAAAATAAAAAAAATGTCCTCCTTTTCGTAAATTGTGTGCCTGATATTTTTAAAATTATCTGCTTTGACGCCTTTTCAAGTAATTTGCCTGTAGGTGGCAGCAGAATCGACGGAATATGCTCTTTGCCAACGATCATAAAACTCCCTTTGCTCCTTCTTGTTATGGTCGTTGCTCAGAGGTAGCTACTAAATCGATGTGCGAATGTAAATCTAAATATATTTTCTGTTCTCTTTAATAATTTTATTATAGTTTCCTTGACTTTCATATGTAGCTGACTGTAAAATCATTATTATTAAGTCTTTTCATAATTGTTTTCTAATAAATTAGATATTAACATACTTTTAAGTATGATATAAGCCTAAATCTGTACTGTAAAAATTGTATAATAAAATAGATATTGACGTCATTTAAAGTATAATATAAGTCTAAGTCTAAATCTAAGTAGGGTAGGCCAGGGTAGTTGTAAACACTTTTCACTGATTTCAAATATATTTCAACATTACAGAACCCTCAGTAATGTTAAGCATGACAAAGAAACATTGTGTTATTTTTAGATCTTTCTTTTCCCTGAAAATGGGTTTGAAATAATAAGGTTGATTTTTTTCATCTTCTAATTGCTAGTTTACATTTACCACACCTGTTTACATATACCCCTTTCAGAGAGGGGTAATTGTAAACACCAATTTTCGCACGTGCTATAAACACTGAACATTTTTTGTTCTGTTTCAGAAGAAAGAGCTGTACTCCTTCCAACTCCAATTTTGGTCACTGGTACATTTCGTCCTGTTAACCTATGATATATGACTGATATAGGAACTCCCTACCTCTCCTGAGCTTCACGATAAATGTAGTTACCATTTTTCACATCCCTCTCTAAATTCTCCACAGTGTAGTTGGGTGGGGGTCTCTTTGATTATTGAAAAGTACGAAATGCAACCATAGTAAAACATGTTTACAATTACCCCAAGCAATTAAAACTATGGGGCAAATATAAACACGTCATAATTTAATGAACTGAGGTTATGGGAGATCTCAAAACTATTGTAATAATTGTAAACTACTATACATTACCCATAAAAACAACATATTCTTAAAAAATAGCACTGTACGTTTACTTACAATGCCAAAAATGAATGTGAAGCAAAATTCTATCTCAACTTTTTTTTAATAGGCTCTTACAAAACATTCGTTCATAACTAAGCAGTTACTCCTATTTGGCGCCAAACTGCTTTGTAGGTTATCCAACATGTTAATTTAAATAATTTCCGAATTAAAATTTTTATATTGACAGTTTTGTATTTCTCACAGCATTTGTTTACAATTACCTCCTGTTTACAATTACCCTGGTCTATCCTATGTATTTTTTGTCCTCTTTTTTTTAATAATGTCCTCGTTTTTTAAGCTTTGTTTCCTCTATTTTATCGATGTGAATCTGCTCACCCTACCTGTACACCTATAATTTTAAAATAATTCATTATTATTCGCTTAGTTATATCTGTGGACTGCTCTTTTATTTCATACTACACATTCATTTCTCAGTCAGATTCAGTGACACAAGTGCGAATTTTTACATTATATTGTATGTGGTTTATGATTTAGAAAATACGTAGTTTCGTGTAGGTAATTTCCAGATCAAATTTATTTTCACTTCCTGATCAGTTTTGAATTGCGCTTGCAGTTTTCATGTGTTTGTATTTTAGTACAAAGAAAAAAAATGCGTGTTGTGTATTTGAGTCGTCTATGCATGCAGGACTTCTGTGCGCGTTTTCGACCGAGAGCCGAATAGGATGCTGTTACTTATCACTTGTTTCTCTACCTACTAAAGGGTTAGGATTTCGTTAATTTCTGTTTCAGTTGACACTATTTCTTACGTAAAAGTTCAAGAAGAAAATCGTCTGGGCCATTTTGAAACAAATCGCATAAGATTTTTCAATCCCATTGACATGTTAGGCCTCGGATTTTTAGGCTGGAATAGGATAGGTTGCAACAATTTTATGTAAAAATCCCTAAATGTATGCAACAGGAGAAACTCTCGAACGATGATATTGCCTAAAACTAGGTGTATTAAAGAACTTATGTTTCAGCCTACGCTAAACGAGCCTAAAAATCCGAGGTCTATATTATATAATAAACATTTCAGGACGAATGTGTATTTCACTTCAAACTGACAGAATTCTTATTATAACACAAAAATCTAGAATTCAATTGTTTACCTACTTAGAGTCCACAACAAATACCTAAAATGTTCTCCATGCACGTATTTCTATGAACGTACGCTGTCCGATTTCACATGGAATGGCCCATTTACATGATCTAGAAGTATATTTAATGTGGTAAACAGAATTTGTTCAATAGTTGAGTTGGAAAGACTATACATAGACAATAATCATAGTCGACAACCCATTCCGTTCATTGGTGAAAGTGTATGCTTCCGTGAAAATCAATTATTTGTATAAGTATAAAGTAAAAAGTTGAAATTTTAAGAAGAGAGATTTGAGAGATGTTTTGTTGATTTATGTTACCGTGTTTCTCCTCTAGATGTAAAGAAAGTGCATTGGCTTGTGATAGCGTAAAATGACGACTATCTAGGCTTGCATTAGGATTTAGTCAGTTTTTATGATTGATTTCGCAATCGCTAGTGGCAAAGTTATTTGCAACTGAAAAGCTTATCTCCGATTTCAATCCGTTTTCACTTTCTTCACTATAGATAATAACCTTCCACCGTTCTCCATTTGTGAACAGACATAACATTGAGCAATCGTTTAATGGTTTTCCTATACAACGGAAAACTTTGGAAGTTACTTTCTTGTCGGAAGTTGAAATTTCTTTCAAACTTTCAGATGATGCTGATATTAAGACTTCAGTGCTGACACCCAAAGAAAAATGTTAGAAATTTCAATAAATTGACTTCGTGAAAGTTTTTAACCTACCTTCTCCCAACTTACAACGGCATTCAATCACTTCGTAGACTCCGCTTGCGGTAATAGCAGAGCAGCCATTGGGTAACCCACATAATGTTTATTTCTGAGCAGTTCATGTCCAAACTCTGCAGTCACTTCTTATTTCCCATGACATCAATATTTTCAGATAGTGTTTTATAGATATTTAAATACTTCTGAGAGACGCATTAAATGACATTTATTTTCTATTCTGGTAGTATATGCCTCAGAAAATGAAGCAAACGTTGCCAATATCAACAGCCTACTCTCTCTCTCTCTCTCTCTCTCTTTTTCATATATGACGTTTTTAGTTCGTGTTCTCTTTCAGGTTATGGTATTGTTTGTTTGTGTTTTTGTTTTTGAAAGAATTTTAGATAAGGGTGCAAATAGCCATAACCGCTGATGAACCCTTTGACAGTTGTCAGCAGTATGGATAAATGGAAACAAGGCGAAGATCATGGTTATCGGAAGAAAAATAAAGCAGGTAAACAAGCGAATTTACAGACATGGACAAATTATTAGACTGAAATGCTTTTCTTAGAAACAATATAATTCGTCATATCAACTGTCAGTATAATTCACATAGTCTTTATTGTTGTAAATATAATTGTTTACATCTTCTGGTATATTTTTCCAATGGTTAAGTATATTTTTTCTGGCTAACTTGGTACTATTGGTATTTTAATTATATACTGCAGAAGATATTATCCCATGGCCTGCAAGAAGACCGGACATGAACGAAATTGAAAATCTGTGATCTATACTGAAGAAGAAAGTAAAAAGAGGCTTACAACAAAACATGGCCTCATTTAAACAATGTCTGATATTTGGCTAAATGATGCTGATATTCAAAGAAGTTTGGTCTCCAGCATCCCTGAAAAAATCAACGTGTTAATAAAGAATAAGGGAATGTTCACAAAATATTAGTAACCTCCAGACTCAATTTTCTGTTCATTATATCTGTGCAAAATACATTTTTGTTCATCATTTTTACCGATAAATAGGCTACAGCTTCGTTGCGCATATAATTAATTTAGTCTAATAGTTTGTCCACGTCTGTAAATAAGGCAGTAGAACAACTGGGCAGCTTCAAATATTTGGGATGTACGATAAGTGTTAAAATGAGGTACTGCCAAGAAGTCAAGAGGAGGATATCAATGGCAAAGAAAGCTTTTAATAGAAAAAAGAGCATTTTCTACGGACTTCTGGAAGAAGAACTAAGGAAGAGACTTGTGAAGTGCTTCGTGTGGAGTATGAAATTTTGTGGACAGAAACATGGACATTACAACTGTGTGAAGAGAAGCGAATAAAAGCATTTGAAATATGGATATGGAGAAGAACGGAGCGTGTGAAATGAACAGATAGAATAAGAAATGGAGCTGTGCTGGAAAGAGTAGGTGAAGAAAGAATAATGCTGAAACTCATCAGAAAGAGGAAAAAGGAATTGGTTGTGTCACTGGCTGATAATAAAGTGCCTGCTTAAGGATGTACTGGAAGGAATGGTGACTGGGAGAAAAGTTCGAGACAGAAGATATCATATGATAGACGACATTAATATGTATGAATCATATAAGAAGACTAAGAGAAAGGCATAAAATAGAAAATATTGGAGAATACTGAGTTTGCAGTGAAAAACTTGCCCACGAGAAGAAAGTATAGATGGAATAATGAATATATTGGAAGGAAAAATATTTGGGAGAAAGGAAAAGGAAGGCGGAAAAGAAAATACATCAAAGACATGACCAGTAGGTAAAGTACAACAATTGTGCATAATTTGAAAGAACAGCGCAGAGGAAAGAGAAATACGGTTATTTTTTATTTGGTTATTTAACGACGCTGTATTAACTACGAGGTTATTTAGCGTCGATGGGATTCGTGATAGCGAGATGGTATTTGGTGAGATGAGGCCGAGGATTCGCCATAGATTACCTGGCATTCACCTTGCGGTTGGAGAAAACCTCGGAGAAAACCCAACCAGGTAATCAGTCCAAGCGGGGATCGAACCCGCGCCCGAGCGCAACTTCAGATCGGCAGGCAAGCGCCTTAACGGACTGAGCCACGCCGGTGGCTGAAATACTGTTAAAACGACAAGATGAAATCTTCAAAATTAAAATCGATCATTGCCTGTTTTTTTGGCTGACAGTTGCAAACAGGATTTGATTCATTATCTCCACAAACAATACAGTTTTTTTTTACTAGTAATAATCCAAGAGCTCAAAAAAAATTGTTGAATGCGAAACCTCACTGAAAGAATTACATACGCTCTACTGTGACAATAGAATCATTTTCTATATGTCACAATACTCATAATATTGCAACATGTTTTGTTTATATTATTTCTGTGTTGTTGATTTTCCAGCTAAAAATGGAACGCATAGAGGTCGTAACAACATTCTAAATCCGGATAATAAATAGCATGAAACAATACAGGAACAAAAAATTATCCATTCTTCTCTCATAGTATAATGTCGGCTTCAGAAGTATTTTTGACGTTCCAGAGCATAATGTAAACGCAAATATAAAATTTTCAAAAGAATTACACAGGTCTAACTCTGTAACTATCTCATAAGAAAATACTGTAGGCCTATATCTAATTTCAGAAATAACATGATACTTGAAATTTAAAGTACTAAATATGAGGTTAGAGAAGGTATATTTGTATTTATTCTTATAATTTGAATTTGATTTAAAAATGACCTTCACTCGTTTTCTTTGTTAAAAATTTCAGACTACTTATGATAATGCACACATGTAACGATATTAACGATACTACCACAGTCTAGTATATACAGTCACGAAGCTTGAGTTGTTGAGGGTACTAGGAACAATAGACTGTGCCGATACTATTACGCATTGTCTGTGATGAGGCGATAGCAGCGATCGTAGTGGCTGGCAACTATCTATGGATGCATATTCCCTACGTATTGACCTTCGTGACTGTACATACTAGACTGTGATACTGTTATTGAGTGAGAAAGCCAAGTAAACAGGTAAAGGGCCATTCAGATTGAATATAAGCATTTCAAACGTTAATAACGTGGATATTTTCGTAAATAGCAGTATGCGGTATTTACTGATTGTAAAGAAACTCTACAAATTTCATCTCGCAGAACTTCCATGTGTGCCTCTTCGATCACACTGTACACAAACATACGAGTGACAAATTCGTCCTACACTCAATCCAGTGTTCCTTGTTATTCCGTTATCCCTTCCATGGCTCCTAAGATTCTGTTAAACAGTTCATAAGAATGTGCGGGTGTGGGTTGTACAGTATGTAGACGATGTCATTCATTTAGCCCCACAGAAATAAATCACACTGCGTTAGGTTAGGTCAGCGGTGTAGAGCAAAGTCATGGACAAACAACATTCTAAACTTCTTTAAGACATTTACGAACTTCACGATAAGATTGGATTGAAGCGCAGTTGAGATAAAAATTGAAAAAATTGAAATCATTGTGTGAGGTAATAACCAGTTTTGTAATATGTTAAGGTAAGGGAGTTCATTTACCGTACTGTCGTCTCCTCAAAGAAGAAAGATCCATACATTTTTCGCTGAAAAATGGTAAATTTTGTTTGTGTTGTGTGATTTATTCTGTTTTTTTTTTCTGTGTCCCAGAAACGCATGTTTTGATTATGTACTCTTCCGCTTAAATGGAATGTTGCGTCATCTGATAACACTAGGCGGGCAGCGAAATCATTATTTTCAGTTTCATGTCATTGCAAAGTTGTCATGAGTTGTAGAGCTTGTATCGTTTTCAGCGTATAACCTCTCATACTCAACCGTTTTTTCAAAACGCTCCACATCGTTGTCTAAAGAATGTAACTCACGATTGATATTGTATGTAGAGAGTTATTTCTATTAATTCATTACTGGTACTAAAAAATTGAGAAACAAATGTCATATAACTTGCGAAAATATCATCTGTTGGAAAGCACATAGGCCTCTAATCATATTTTTTAAAATGTCCTTATTTTATATTAAATGAGTACATTGATTTGAATAGCTTCGTATTTGAAAAATTATTTTTACATTCGCTATTAACTTACTGGAAGATTTTCCAGGAATAATACTTCATTTGACGTAGTAATAGGTAGATATTAATGTTGTCATCCTTTTCTTCATATTATGTTCCTCATATACAATAACTTTAACAGTCCAAAGTCAATTATGAATTGACAGTGAAGATTGTGGAACTGAATATTGAGGTTCTGGCTGATATGTAGATCTATTATCACTTATCAGGCAGTACATGTGTCAGAGGAAGAAAAATTGTTTGTATACATCTGAAGTCTGATTAGTGTAATTTGTAGCTCGTTAGCGATGTATTAAATGGAGGGGAAAGGAACCCTAACCCATTATCTCCTGGCTTAGTTGTCTCTCATAAGTGGTGCCATGTTGGTATCACCTGTGAGGTTCAGACCTGTCTTTGGACAGTTCACTAAACAATATGTGAGAAGCTCTTTTTCAAAACGACCCTTGTCCATTCCCATAACTTGGGTGTGAGAAATCACGAAAAATGTTTTAGGTCTTAAATTTCTTACCAGCTAGACAAGAGACATTATGAAACCAAAGAGGTTGGGTGCATTTCGAATAAAATGAAAGCATCAGGATCTTTGATTTCAAAGTTGGAACTAATATTTTGTCGCAGTTTTGCTGTGGAAAAGAGTCGGTCACTTTTGGACACAGAAATCTCATTTTCGTTATCAGGTGGACTAGAGACGTTTTGAAAATGAGCTCATCTTGTAAACGTCGTCGATTATTAAAATTAAGCCTGTGATGTCGGATATAAAAACCCGCTGCATTATACTTCTAGATCATGTAAATGCGACATTCCATGTGAAACCCGACAGCTTCAGTTCTTAGAAATACATGGAGAACGTTTTAGGTATTTGTTGTGAAATCTAAGTAGGTAAACAATTGAATTCAAGATTTATGTGTTATATAAGAGTTCTGTCAGTTTGAAGTGAAATATGACATTGTGTTATTGTCGTTGGATAATATTATTATAACTATTATAATCTTTCGATTATTTTTTATTATACAGGGACATCATTTTATTTTTACTTCAATTTTTATTGTACCTGAGTTTTTGAATGTACTTCACTCCCACCCCCTCTATTAGTAAACTTCCAATCGTCCTCTACACAGAACCAAGGCCGCGTATGCAGTCAGTCGCCTTACGATCATAGTAAACAATACTGAGTTAGTGAGTATAGTACGTTCCAGAAATATGTTCGCGTGTTCCTTTGACGAAAGAGCTTCCAATATTGAATCGTATTTTCGCACAGGTATTGTCGTCCGTTTGCCTACGTCGCATTCCGGTTTCCCTTACCCGCTTCTGCTCGTCCTCCTGTAAAGGCTAGTGGCTGGGCTGTCTTAGCTCTTTTCTGAAAACATTAATTACTGTTAGGAATTGGACGTCTACGTAATATTATGAGCGTATTCCGAATCTCAGCGCTGAGCAATCTGATGGCATCACGGTGTTCCGAATTTCACCGATGCCGTCACTGATGCTCCACCGTTGTGGCACCAGTGCCATCAGCTTGCAGAGGTGGTGGCAGTCTCCATCAGCCGCCATCAGTGAATCTGATTGGTTCTTGTATAGGGTGGGAATTAGCAGACGAATGACATCGTGCACTGCTGTGTCATGGCGGTGTGTTCTGCTTTAGTTCTGCTGTATTGTTTGTAATGAGCACAACGTAAAAACAACATTTAATAGCTTATGAGCGAACATGTTAACGGACCAGTTATTACTACCGGTTCAAGATATAAGTTGTTTATGATCTCTTTTCTTTGAAGGAGATGGCAGTACGGAAATTTGGCAACATTTTGCTAGCATAGCACAGATAACAACTTACACAGTCGCCATGACATCCATCGATCCTTCCAGCAGTTTTGTTCCTATTCCGCTACAGCGTGACGACATTGTTGTCCACCGGTCCGGTGAGATTCGGAATACGCTGTATACAACTGTTTAAATAACTTAAATAAATGGGCCTCGTTAAGTAATTAAGTGTCACGTGATTTCCTCCCTTTCTACGACCCTGCGACAAAACTACTTGGACCGTGAGTAGATAGCATATCTGAGAAATTTTATCTTTTCGGATCGGGCAGAAGTGAAGATTTAATTTATAGTACATATGGTACTCTTTTATAGAGTAGGTACAGAATTATTTCAACATGAGTTACTGATACGAAGGACGAAACTGCCTGTATCGAAATGGACGGGCACCATATTCAGAAATGTGTTAAAATATTCATATTATGATCATTTTTTCAAATTTAACTTCATTCTCTAAATTGTACGCAAAAGTGCTGTAGACAGTATAATATACACTGCATAATGAATACGTCCGAAGGGATAGCTCAGTTCGTGAGTAAAAACACTTATTGTTAATACAGTACTGTATTTTGATTAAACAAAAACCCAATGAAAATTATCAAACTTAAAATCGCGATATTTCCTAGTTTACGTAAATGGCTGAACTACTTTTCTTCCCTCCTATACCTAGTAAAGTGATTTGTTTGTATTTTACGCCAGTATCATCGAACTCCAGTCGTGGAAGGGGGTAGCAAACTGTGTTTCCGGTTCTCAACCGTTAATCGAAAGGTATATCCAGGTTAATATTAGAAATGCTAGGAAAAATAAAATGATGTCCCTGTATAATAGACGTTTCCGGATGTATGTGTAGTTTCACTTTTTTTCTTGTGTAACTGTGCAAAACTTAACTCCAAAATGTATCAAATATATTTTCTGAATCACCCTGCATACACAATATCCAATGGCTCATTAACTCCATCCGAAGCCTTGCTTCCCGCTTTTTATTTCCTCCCCTGTCGGGAAAATAACATGGAATCGTTACTGTCTACGACAACGCGGCTCATAGCTTTGTGTTGTACACGATAATACGTAATATCCTTGAATAATGCTATATGATCCAAAAATCCGGCATAGGGTTAGCAAAATTCAAAGGACATCATTGTTTGTAAAATATGCACACTCAATTAACATTCTGTGGACTGAATATGGACAAATGTATATATATTTATATTTATATATAGCAAGAAACAAATCACATTGAGATTTCGTAAAGAAACATATTCAAAAGTTCTTGTACTGTATACTTATCGTTATATTTATAAACTAGATACAGGTTTGTAATCCAGTTAATCATGTTATAAAATGAAATAATTTTTGTGCGAGATCGTGCGTATTTGCTTGGTTTCCTCACAGAACCAATCCGCGGAAAGTCTAAAATTCCACATTCAGTATTCCCAACCTAACACACACAACAATTTCCCTCTTCTTACCGCTTAAGTGACATATTGACTTTACTGCTTTAGGCTTTTAACATATTATTTTTAGAGACGTTCAATATAGTAATAATTATAAATTGGAAACTTACCACTGCAATTTCACCTAAATTGCACTGCTAATTATTGTTTTTAAATATTTGCAAAAATTAAGTAAACTCTAAATCATTACATAATCTTACCATTTGTTTTAAGTTCGCATTTATAGACTGAGGAAAAAAAGACAGACGTATATCACGGCCTGCTGGAGTATAGTAAACACAGAAAACATTTTAAAGCAACAATGTTGAAGATAGATATTTTTGTTTTGCAAATTTGCCGTCATTGAACAGAAACCAAGATGGAGATTTCATTGCAACTAATTAGAAATTCCTCTTTCAGGTACAGTATGTAATAAACGATCTTCGCACAAAATAATGTACGATACACGAGCGGTATGTTTTCTTTCAATTCTCGGAAATTAAAAAAGCTCAACTACGTTTCGCTTTTTCAAACTTTTACTCGAACATGAAAACGTCAACATACCGCTCTTGTAACGCATATTACTATTTTATATTCAAGGATCCCTTTACACTAATTTAGTGGTCAGAAGAAAGTGGTCACATGTGCTAACGGTTATTTTTCAGAAGAAGACTTGGTTTGGTGGCCACGGAAGTCATATTAAATTAATTTGTTTAGAAATTATGTTAAGACCTACTCGTCCAATACGAATTTTGTACTTACTTGAACTTTGAATTGTTATTTAACTGCACCTTTGAATAATTATTTCTGATTCAAGTAATATTATTATTCAAATAAATTTCGTGTTTAGATAATTTCATGTTCGTGAATTCAACTATAGTACAGTCGAAAGTGATCAAATGATGACTTTTTACCAGAGGGTATAGAAGTTTGGTCATTGGAAGATCTTTGTTTTCCTCTACCATATCCATTTTGCCATATTATTATTATCGCCTTATTATAGCAAAGGAGTAACTTCAGCCCAGATTAACCCTTAAATTGGCAAAAACTTCATTTATCACACTAGTTTATTAAACCATGTCGGACTGTAAAGAAAACAACTATTGCAATGTCCATATTTTATATGTTGTACAATATTATAGTATTGTGAAATTTTGGTT
This sequence comes from Periplaneta americana, assembly GCF_040183065.1. Classification (NCBI taxonomy): domain Eukaryota; kingdom Metazoa; phylum Arthropoda; class Insecta; order Blattodea; family Blattidae; genus Periplaneta; species Periplaneta americana. Next base: position 137,388,857 of record NC_091118.1, read on the forward strand.
AAATTTAATTTTTCTACCAATTTTTTTCTATTCTTCTATTAAAATTATAGCATATAGCCTATTAACCTATTGTATCCTATAGGATACTTTGTGAATTTGAGGGTTAAGGAAAGTTCCTTCTAGTCAAATTTTTCTCCTTTTTTTATCGATTATATTATTGATATTTTACATTAAATATAGGTCTATACACAGAGTGGAAGTGAAATAACCTTGCGGATTCAAAGGGAAGATGGGGTACACGTAAATGAATAGAAAACGTACCGGTATATTACGTTTTGTGATTAAATGCATGGTTAATTATAAAATTAAGTATGAAATTTCAACAGTCCGGCAACATCGTCGCTAACACTCTCGTGATGCAGATGTGAGAGATAACGAACTCTGTGTGTCTACGTAGGTGAACTGCTCTCTGCCAAGACGTTATCACTTGCTCGCATCGTGAAATGGCTTGAATTGAGAAGTTTCTAAAATTAAATTTACACGAAAACCGTGCACGCTATTGAAATACACCAGAGGGATAAATGATTCTTTATTAGATTTTCTATCGACGTGGAAAAAAATCACGATCTTACTCGCAATAGTTACCGAGTAAGAGATTGTTAAACATTTGGAAAAAAAAAAAAACATTTTTTATGAAAAAAAAAACTATGAACTTTCCACCAATATGATAGGTTATTACAGTTTTTGTTACATACAACATGAGCTATTCGCTCTGGAAATCTGCAAGCCTATTTCACTTCCACCCTGTATATTTCCTGAATGCCCATCAGGTTGGCTGCTTATGTGATTCAAATGTGAGCGCGCTGATCTTCCATCTAGGTCATACCTACACAAACAGCGCTCAACGAGCGCGCGCACTCCTTCGAAGCGGGAGAGCTATGTTTACCGCTCGCCGAAACGGAGAGGAAGATACGTCAGAATGACATAGAATTGCTTTAGGTAGAGGAGAGGGAAACGACCACTCAACTATCTAGTGGAGTGCAGTGTGTAGGCCTATTCTCAGTAACTGTTTCACGTTGCTTACCTACCGCTACAGTACAGTATGGAGGAATCTAAAAGACGGAACATAACATTTAACATTTAACGATTTACAGCTCGAACTTATTAATCTTCAATGTGACCTAAGGGCTAAAGATCGTTTGAATAATACTACTAGCCTGGTTGAGTTTTACAAGACTAAACATTAGCAATAATATCCACGACTACACAGGCTGGCTGTGAAAATGATTGCTATGTTTGGCTCAACATTTATATTTGTGAGCAACTGTTTTCTATAATCAACTTTAATAAAGGCAGGCATCGAATATCTGTAACTGATGTTTCATTACGATCAGTAGGCTACTGTTCCTTTCAGCTGCCAACAGGATAAAACCTCGTTTTGATGTATTGATAAATAAAAATATAACAAAATGATATTGTACATTTAAGTAGCTATAGAATTTTTATTACTTCTGTAAAATAAATATTTCTTTATTAATTAATAATAGTCCATGATAGTTTTGCAAACCCTGAACGGGAATTCATTTCATAAACACTCGTAATAGTACTTCCTTTTGTGTATATTTTGTACGAGGTCACCCCTTCTTCCAGTCCACTCTTACACAGAGCGCAGCTAATATCTGCATTCCGCTCATGAGTTGTGAGCTGGCCCGAAGAGCGCAAAACTTGTGCAGGCCTGATCTAGGTGGTGTGGGTTCGATTCCCGGTTACGTCGTGATGGAATTTGTGATAGATAAAGTAGACGCTGCAGATGGTTTCTCTCGAGGTAGTACCGTTTAACTCTATCACTACACCAACTCTCTTCTCCACCTCCTCCTTTGATCTATCATCTGCAGTAGTAAAAATAGGCTGGGATGAAATTCTAGGAGTAAAGCAGATTTCCGATTAAGGTATAGGAAGAGCTTGGAACTCGGGGCCCCTGGGACTTATCAGGCTACTCGTATGCGGATGGAACCTGGCTCTACCAGAAGCCTGAGGCAGGATGATTCATCTGTGATCGGATTCACGAATGCCACTCAGGACACCTGTCGGACTTGAACAATCATCGCATATACAGGATGTTTAAAAAATACGGGGAATAATTTCAGGTATGTATTTCCCACATGTAGACAATCAAAATAGTTCATTACAACATGTGTCCGGAAATGCTTTATTTCCGAGTTATGACCTTCATAACATTGAAATTCACCGGAACGTTTTTCTTTCCGCAGGTCGTTGCCGTCAAAGGAGACATTAAGAGGGCACTCTGACAGTTCATACCGAGGCGAAGGTTACATTCAGTGTTGTGTAGGCGTTAGACTGTGCGACATGTATTCAAATCAAGAGCTGGCAGAGATACACTTCATGTACGGTAAGGCGGACGGCAATGCTGCGCTGGCTCGTCTCGTCGTTTGTACCAGGAGAGGTACCCACAGCGACAATGTCCAGATCGGAAGACATTTGTACGTCTCCATTACCGTCTGTGCGAGTATGGAAAATTTAACTCTCCTGGTTTGGGAAGGGGACGACCAAGATCTACAACTCCAGAATTACAGGAGGAGATTCTGGAGGCTGTGAACATGACTCCTTCCATCAGCACACGAAGGGTAGCGTAGCAAGTCAATGTTCCTCATACGACTGTCTGGAGACTGTAGAAAGATATCAATTGTATCCTTATCATTTGCAACGTGTACAGGCCCTGTCACCAGCAGATTACCCTGCACGAGTTAGGTTCTGTCAGTGGTTCTTGCAGCAGTGTGGTGTAAATCCGAACTTTCCTGCCTTAGTATTATTTACAGATGAAGCACAGTTCACACGAGATGGCATAACAAATTTCCACAATCAGCATGTAGGGGCGTATGAAAACCCACGTGCAACTGTTCCATCTCATCACCAGGTGCGGTTCTCCCTCAACATGTGGGCCGGTATCATTGGTGATCGATTAGTTGGACCCCATGTACTTGTAAACAGACTTACGGGGCAGGCGTAAACAAACTTCCTGGAAAACACCATACCTCATGTTTTAGAAGACACTCCACTGATCAATCGTCAACACATTCACTTCTTGCATGATGGCGCTCCTGCACACTTCAGTCGTACGGCTCGCCGGTACTTGGATTGAAGGTTTCCTGATCGATGGATAGGTAGAGGTGGCCCAATTGCTTGGCCTCCACGCTCACCTGATCTGAACCCTCTCGATTTCTACTTGTGGGTCCATTTAAAATCATTGGTTTATTCGTCTCCGGTGCCTGATTTGGAATCCCTTCGGAATCGAATTGTGGCATGTTCTGAGGACATACGCAATACTCCTGGAGTTTGGGATCGTGTTCGCAGGTCAATGAGACATCGATGTGAGGTTTGTATTCAAGCAGGAGGTGGACATTTTGAACATCTTCTGTAATGACAACGACCTGCGGAAAGAAAAACGTTCCGGTGAATTTCAATGTTGTGAAGGCCATAACTCGGAAATGAAGCATTTCCGGACACATGTTGTAATGAACTGTTTTGATTGTCTACATGTGGGAAATACATACCTGAAATTATGCCCCGTATTTTTTAAACATTCTGTATAGGGCCATAATGTGCCAAAGCTTGCCTCAGTGTACGACGCCGTACCGGTTCCAGTCCTCCTAAAGCGAATACAAACTAAGCCATCAGGATGTCTTTGTACATTTTTGGTCTTCTCTTCTGGCAATGGCTAACTTGTAACCCACTTTTGAGGCTGAGAACCTGGAAGACGGGAGTTATGTTACACCGATGACATCATAGGACAGTGATGTCAACTGATGCCCATAGGAGCAAGCGCGCGCTTTAGAGCTTAAATGCGACAGGTTCATGTCAGTAGATTTACTGGCATGTAAAAGAACTCCTGCGGGACAAAATTCCGGCACATCCGGCGACGCTGATATAACCTCTGCAGTTTCGAGCGTCGTTAAATAAAACATAACATTAACATTATGTACTATGTTGGTGTACAGCATAAGTATTGGACATTTGTTTACTGCCTGGCATCGAACTGCTGAACAAATTTACTAACTTGCAGCGAAATCCGAGAACAGTAGGCTATACACTATCAGTAATGACTCTTGTGGTAGAGTAGAAGTAATTTTACCTATTAAACAGTGAAAGTCATTTGAGGGGAAAAGAAACAAAACATCGGCAATATAGTTTCTACAAATCACACATAAGCCTACCCTTTCCTTTCTTTAACATTTTCAGAGATTGTCTTTCATTATTGGAATCGGGCTTTAACAAATTTGCAGAATGATCATTTATAATACGACTGTGGGGTTTTACTTTGTGTCTACTACCAAGATTAATTTGTTTGGCAATTTTTAGACAGCCTATATATAGCCTACATATACACAAAATGATGCCTTCTGTTGCGAAAATGTAATACAACGCACCACTGAACTGTAAGTTACAAGTTGTCGCACAATCCCTCGTTGACGTATCTGCTACAGCTGCATGAATCATTTACACAAGTTGAGCTCTCTCTTCTATCGTGGAGCTATACTATTTTCTTCATAAAATCTCAAAGCAAAAATTAAATGATATATCAGGGGACTGTGCTGACTTCATATTAGAGATGGAAAGTCTGATTCATTCGGAAGAATTAATTTAGTTGTAATGATTTAGTAAAGTGATTCGTTCATTTGACTCACAGTTGTTCCGATACCAGTATTATGAATTGATAAAACTGAATGTCCATTTCTATTCAGCGATATCGTTCGTTCTTGCGTTACTATTTGCTTCACATTCACTTCTTGCTCATTATATGACAGCTTACAGTATTACAGTCGACTGAAAAGGTCTAGTGAAGAATTAACGCGGTATGAAAAGACGACGGTTGTGCTCTGTGGTGGGTCGAGTTAATTGAGGTACCGGGATAACGATTGGTTATTTTTTTTTTTTTTGCTGTTAAAAATTCATGAAGGTCTAATTGGTGTATATGTCCTTTTGTAATTGTTTACATTTGAATACCTGAAAATGTTCTAAAAAGTATCTTTAATTTATGTTTTAAGTATCCACAAGTTTTTTTTTTTTCTTTTTCATTTTCTGTAGCCTAAATGGTTAGAGATTTTCTCTTATTCTATTTAGCTCAAAATGCTAACCTTCTTATCCATATGAATATGTTATATGTGTAAATATGGACAAGCTGCAGTATATAAATTCACGGAATATGTATTATATGTCTTTCTCGTGTTACATTTTACCGTACCTTGTTACCATGTTTCAGCCTGTTATGGGGCATCCTCAATACTGGTTGGTGCTGGTCTTGGCGCCTTTTGTTTGTTTTTCCTGTAGGGGTGTGTTTGTGTAGTGTAATGTGGAATCAAAGAATGTGAGTGTATTCTGAAATTGAGTTTTGTGTTGAGAATTTCATTTGTATGTGTTTTTGTGTGTCTATATATTTCGTATTGTTCCAGTGTGTTTAGTTTCTGACTTTTTGGTTGAATATGTAGAATTTCCACCCCTGGTTTATGTCTCTGTAGGTGTGGTTAGCATTTGTGATACGTTCTACATATGTGGAAATGTTCTGTAGTTTTGTTATGATGTGTTCTTTGTAACGTGTTTGAAATGATCTGCCTGTCTGTCTTGCCTGTACAACTTCTACATAACACAGACAGGCAGATCATTTCAAACACGTTACAAAGAACACATCACAGCCATAACAAAACTACAAAACACTTCCACATATGCAGAACACATCACAAATGCTAACCACACCTACAGAGACATAAACACAGATATGGAAATTATACATATTCAACCAAAAAGCCAGAAACTAAACACACTAGAACCATCACACACACACACACACACACACACACACACACACACACACACACACACACACACACACACACACACACACACACACACACACACACTCTTTGACTCCACATTACACTACACACACACACACACACACACACACACACACATCCCAAACAGGAAAAACAAAAAAGGCGCCAAGACCAGCACCAATCTGTTCTGAAGATGGCCCATAACAAGCTGAAACATGTAAACCAGGTACAGTAAAATTTAACAGGAGAAAGACATGTAATACAAATTCCGTGTGATATAGTGTTAAAAGTTGTGTAATCAAGATGTATATAAATTCAGTTGACTCAAGTGGCAACTTAAAAAAAAAATGAACTCTGAAAACGACAATTTTATTTTCTGACCGTTTCAGACATTAATAAAGTTGATATTCTGCATCAGCATTTCGTTTAAATACTAACATAATAAGTATTAACAAGTTCTATTTTACGTCCTATAACGATTAAAAAAATAGCTGATTTTAAGAGAGTTTCTCTATGAGCCACCTGTTCTCAAACACCATAGGGCACGTTGTATCGCTTCCCTCAACATCGTCTCCAGTCCGCAATCAAAAGTGATCGACTTCTATGCGGTTTTCATAGAACGAAGAAGTAACTTGATTCAGAAGATTCATTGTAGAAAATGATTCATAGCGAGTGAGCACCGAGAAGACGAACGACTGAACTTTGGATTCAAAAAAGAATTTATTTGTTTCGTTTACTGAATCATGATTCCTTCATTCAGTTCAATGATTCGTTCCTTATGAACGACTCGTTCGCAATCATCTATCTCTACTTGGTAACAATACCTCCCCGTCGACTCCAGCGTGCTGGGAAATGCTAGTCTAACCACTGACATATCGGCCGTGTGAAATGCGCTAGAGCGCCATATAATTTGATCCATATTCGTTGGTGTTTATATACACACATAGTGCCAAAGTAAGGGTAGTGATGTATCAAGTAAATTGACTGAACCTTATAGTATATTGAGATATACGTTATAAATATTGTGACCAAAATAAAGTGAATTTATCATGTCCTCTACTAAGCATCGTACCCTTTCGTATTTACTAAACAATACCGAACACAAGAAAAGTTCACAGACATTGCTTATTCGACTGACACTCTTCTTTCAACTCTAGCTGGTTGACCTTACTTTTGAACCACTCTATATCTGTGTGCTTTCCACAAACATTCAAGAATGTCTCGTGTACTGAGATTGAAAAGAAAAGAAATTGCATTGTGATAGAGTCACTTGGAGTAGTTTACTTTATATATAGGCCTAATCGTCACCAAACAAATTGCTGTGCACGTCCATAACGTTGTTTGGACTACTCCGCAATATGTCACACTTTATGACTAGTACAAGGCCTTAGATACATCCAACAAAAAAGTTTAGAATTATAGAGGCTGAAGTATTCCTTACCAAATATGGTTTATACAGGGTGGAAGTGAAATAGCCTTGCAGATTTTCAGAGCGAATGGCTCAAGCTGTATATGACAAAAACTGTAATATCTTGTTGGTGGAAAGTTCATAGTTTTTTCAACATTTATTTTCTTGGGTTATTTTACGACGCTGTATCAAGATCTAGGTTATTTAGCGTCTGAATGAAATGGAGGTGATAATGCCGGTGAAATGAGTCCGGGATCCAGCACCGAAAGTTACCCAGCATTTGCTCGTATTGGGTTGAGGGAAAACCCCGGAAAAAACCTCAACCAGGTAACTTGCCCCGACCGGGAATCGAACCCGGGGCACCTGGTTTCGCGGCCAGACGCACTGACAGTTACTCCACAGGTGTGGACTTTTTTCAACAATAATCTTATTAGAGGTTTTGATTTATCTAGAGAAAATCAAAACGCGAGTGGGAGTTAATTGACTATTACACGATTAGAAGACAGTATATACAGATTAGAAGAAATAAAGTACTCTAATACAATAAAATATTAATTGACTTGTCCACACCTGTGGAGTAACGGTCAGGGCGTCTGGCCGCGAAATCAGATGGCCCGGGTTCGAATCCCGGTCGGGGCAAGTTACCGGGTTGAGGTTTTTTCCTGTGTTTTCCCTCAACCCAATACGAGCAAATCCTTGGTAACTTTCGGTGCTGGACACCGGACTCGTTTCACCGGCATTATCACCTTCATATCATTCAGACGCTAAATAACCTAGATGTTGATACAGCGTCGTAAAATAACCCAATAAAATAAATTAATTGACTTACTAAAATCCTATTTCACTAATGCAAGCTTCAACAAAACGTTTGAACGGAACCGCCATTTTCAATTGACTGTCTAGCGTCTATGCGGCAAACAAATGACGATTGCAAAGCATGTTTTATAGTATCGTAAAGAATTTGCAGTTTGAAATGTTGGTAAATATAGAAACAAATGGTAGGAGGTGATAATAAAATAGATTATGAATTGAATTACTAGAATTCTGTTTCCCTTCACCAAAACGTTTCAACGGAGCCGCCATTTTCAGTCGATTATCTATGCGCGAAACAAATGACGATCGCAAAGCATGTTTTATAGTACCGTAAAGAATTTTAAGTTTGAAATGTTGACAAACAAAGAAATAAATACAAGGGAAGTGATAAAACAAATGCTAGGGAACTGACAAAAATAAACAAATGCCAGGAAAGTGATAAAATTGTGCGATAAGCATCCATGATTGATTGAAAAACGTCCTTTCGTACCGTTTTATTGGTCAAAAGTAATATGACGTAGTGAAAGTGTAGTAGAAAAAAATGTTTTTTCCCAAATGTTTAATAATCTCTTATTCGGTAACTATTGCGAGTAGGATCGTGATTTTTGTCCATATCGATAGGAAATGTAATAAAGATTAATTTATCCCTCAGTCGTATTTCAATAGTGGGTACGATTTTCGTGTAAATTTAATTTTAAAAACCTCTAAATTCAAGCCTTTGCACGGTGCGAGTTGGTTGCAACACAGCGCCAGAGAACAGCTCATCTAGCGAAAGACACCGAATTCGTTGACCTCTTAAATCTGTATCACGAGAAGAGTGTATTAGCAACGATGTTGTCGGACTGCTGAAACTTCACAATTAATTTTATAATTAACCGTGCATTTAATCACAAAACTTAATATAGGTTTTCTATTCATTTCATAGTACCCATCGTCCTTCTCAATTTGCAAAGCTATTTCACTTCCACTCTGTATATGATGAAATATTCTGAGAAAATCATTTCATGCTTTTTAAGAAACTGAGGTATACGGATGGCCTTCCGGTATATGTGCATTTATAGTCTCGCTCCACCTGCGTGATCTAAGGTCTCATACCCTAGGCTAGCAATAAGAGATGGACGCTAGATGGAGATGAATAATTTTTCACAATATTTCGGTTAGTTTGTATAGAACCGATGTCCAACCAGTTGTTGTTTAGTTGTTCAGTCAACTGTCCAAGACAGATCTGAACGTCACAAGTGATACAAAGAAGACATTACTTACGATACTTATGAGAAAATTAGGCGAGGAGATATGGTGTAGGGTGACAGTTCCTTTCCCCCTAGTATTGTGTTGAATTTGGAGAGCTACAGTCAGTAGCAAAATCCGGTTTCGTAAGTCAGCCATAACGGCCATGGATATGATCATTCTGACCACACGTTACCCCGTATCGGTTGATGATCGTTCACCTCTGGTGAGACACGTGAACGTGATGCCAGTAGTCGGCTGGTTGGTCTTGGCACTCAATGGTCTGTTGCTCTACGGGTTGTTATGTAATCATAGCTTCATTCTTGCGTATAATTATAATCTCTGTTGGCCATGATGTACATTTCGTAATGATTAATAAGCAGAATGTTGTCGGTGAAATGTTTTATTTTGCATTAGGTTGAGATCCTGCTTTGTGCCGGTCTCTTATTATAGGAGTTCCAGTGTCTCTCGGTTTAGAGTAAGACGAAGGAAAGTTGAGATACAGCACGACATTTCGGACTGTAACAATGATTAAGTTAAACGGAAAATTGTGGGATTCCAGTAATGGTTTGAGGTATGATTTCTCCGACGTTTCGGATACACTTAATTGTTCCATTATTAACGTCATAATTTGGAACTTGTTATAAATTGTTCCGAAACGCTGAGAAAGTTCTACCTCTGAACACGATTGAAAAATCTCAAGATCTTTGTAACAACCAGATACAAACTTAGGTCAGTTGTCCTCAAGGATTGTAAACGCCGAACAGTAGTTGTAATGTAAGTTATACTGTATGTAGGCCTACATACCTGTTTATATTTGTAAAATATTTCGTTATCATAAAATTGTTAGAAATTAAAAAAAAAATCAACTTGAATTTTACTTTCTTGTTTAAGCTTTACACAGAGTTTAAAATTAGTACTTATTATTATTGTTGTTAACATTAACAAGCGTATAAAATTGTATAGACGTAAACCTTTATTAAGAAAGCGGTTGGAAGTGTCTCTTCATCTAGTCAAGTTTATAGCTGAAATGTCTTGTTGTGTATCTTAAACGAAACATGAACATTTTACGTGTTATTAAAACTGTCAGACTTGTAACTTCTTCATAACTAGCGTGCGGTGGTAAATATGCCCGGAGGGTTGAGTTGTATTAATATCTTAACACTGTGATTCACACATAAGAAAATTCCGACTCCCCATGGACGACTACCTTCTGACCGCTTTAACTCACATAAACGTTATATGAGTATTGTTTAGCATAATTATTCAAGTCCAGGGAAATAAAAGAGTTAAAAAATATGTTCGATTTATCTGTAGTAATGTCACGAGAGGTCTGTGGATTTATCTGGGAAATCTCAGGCTTGAGTGACATTTATTAGGACTGTTTCGTGAATAAAATAAACATGTAAATAATATGTCCCAAAAATTCGATCACAAAATGTTAATAATTGTATATTAACGAATACTTAACCTATTCAGACATTGTGAAGTTTAAATACTCGTAGATGAATATCAATTACTGCAATAAATAAATTCGATGTTATTATTCAGTAATGCCAATTGAGAAAAGCGAAATACAGGTTTAACAATGTTAATTACATGTACTGCACTTTTCTCTTATTATTATAAGGTAAATACATTTTCATTATCTGCTGAAATCATAATTTAATTTACAGTAACCGAATTTTATTACGCCATACGGAAGGCAGTTTGATCAAACACCTTATTATTACTATGCTAGGTCTTTGGGTTTGGTATGCGATGATGTTACATAAATTTGAACATCTGACTTTCTATTAATTGTTTAATTTCATTCACAAAATACAAATCTTATGGGCTACAATTATATGTTAAGTTACTCGTACCTGTTGGAGCAGGACCAATGTCAGCTGTGTCTTATTTCGACCGTTACAATCAGTGCTACACGAAAGCATTTTTGATAGCTCGACAAACGCATTCTCGCTGTAGTGTGTAACGGAACTAAAGCTGCATCTACACAGTTCAATATTCCAATCGCGTATGCGAGAAATGTGGGAAGAATAGAATCAAGTTTAAAAGGTACGTTCAATTAAGATGCATAAAGATTTTGTGTCTACATGGTGCGCCGTTTTGAACGTGGTCTTCACTGCGTAAATATATTAATTAATATTAAATATCAATCTTGCATTCATTGCTTTAAAGTTGAAAGAAAAGTTTAACCGTGTAGTTGCATCTTAATGTATTCATGATCATCAATTTACGAGGAAACAGTTGGCGACAACGACTAAACAAAAGAACGACCATGCGATAAATTGATAGCGATAAATCTAGCTGCAAAAATTATCGCAAAGTGTGACTGTGATTGGTTGGAATTCAAAATTTCATTACACTTCATTGGTCGAAAATGGAATGACGTCATATAAACGAAATAGTCGTAATAATTTTTTCTTGGTTGGTTATTTTATAAGCGTAAGTATTTTATAGTCCCTAATCTGTATGCTAGCATGTAAATATTTTTAGAATACTTCAACGAATTAAATCTGACAAAATTTGTAAATGTTTTATTATAACGAAGAATTTAAATTCCTCTGAGAACAAAACTTTTCTTAGGTAACAGAATCATAGACTAAGTTGGCAACTTAAAGTTTTACGAGCATGTTGCTACATACGAGTTTTATAACTTATATCAAAGAAACTTCCGTGAGAAATGACCTCACGCTACCTTTTTGTGTCATAAACATTTCGCTCACAAAATAATGGTCGATTTAAGCCACTTATACTTAAATTGATCATTAATTTGTGAGTGATGTAACAGGAACGCGTAACACATATAATGAACTTTCAGTCACGTGTAATATACAGGGTTGTTTCTGATCTCTGATAACGAATTTTAATGACTTCTTGTGCGTCAGGGGTCACACGACCGCTGAACTGTGGCGCGAGGTAACAGGCCAGTAGTGAGTGATCTCATAGAGTGCACGGCGACTCACAGCAGAAATTCCCAAGAAAATCAAGCCTTTTTGGGAGGGATATATTACGACCCTTTTCAATTCCAAGTACAGTTAAGTGAAAATAAAAGAAGTCTGCAATAAACGAGGTTTTGTTATTTCCAAGAAAGGCATCTTCTGCATACTTAATAAGATTGGTAAAGCTCGAATGGAATTAATTTGTATCATCTCGTGGGGTGCGGCGGCTTGTGACGGGGATGGATTTGCTTGCTTTTTCCACTCTGGAATTAATCCCATCCGAGCTTTGCCAGTCTTATTAGGTACACACAAGATGCCTTTCTTGGAAATAACGAAACCACGTTTTTTGCAGGCTCCAATGATTTTCACGTAACTGTACTTGGCATCGGAAAGAGTTATGTACCCCTTCCAAAAAAGGCGTCCACACCTATGGAGTAACGGTTAGCGCGTCTAGCCGCGAAACCAGGTGGCCGGGGTTCGATTCCCTGTCGGGTCAAGTTACCTGGTTGAGGTTTTTTCCGGGGTTTTCCTTCAACCTAATATGAGCAAATGCTGAGTAACTTTCGGTGTTGGACCCCAGTCTCATTTCACCGGCATTATCACCTTCATTCATTCAGACGCTAAATAACCTAAGATGTTGATAAAGCGTCGTAAAATAACCTCCTAAAATAAAAAATCCAAAAAGGCTCGATTTTCTTGGGCATTGCTACTGTGATACACCGTGCACTCTGATTATGAAATCACTCACTACTGATCTGTCACATCTCGCCGCAATTCAGCTGTCGGTGTGATTCCTGACGCACATGACATCATTCAAATTCGTTATGAGAGAACGGAAACAACCCTGTACTACGTTTTTTTCTTATTCTAGTAATTATTGTAGTTATTTTCTTTCTTAAATATATTATTAGTTAGCTGTAATTAATTGTTTGAAGCTCTAGCATGATGTAAAAATTCCTTTGTCGCTAAGATCGAATATCTATAGTAATAATAAATCTGTAGCCGAAATTTTTCTGGTAATTTTCGATTTTCCAAAAATAATTGGTCCTAACATATATAATTAGCCGCTCTGAAACCGAAAATCACTTTTTTGAAATGTTTGTTTGTTTGTTTGTCTGTCTGTCTCTCTGTCTGGATGTTTGTTACCTTTTCACGCGATAATGGCTGAACCGAGTTATATGAAAATTGGAATATAAATAAAGTTCGTTATAACTTAGAATTTAGGCTATATGGCATTCAAAATATTTTATTTAAAAGGGGGGTTATAAGGGGGCTTGAATTAAATATATCGAAATATCTCCCTTATTATTAATTTTCATGAAAAATATTACATAACAAAAGTTTCTTTAAAAATAATTTCCGATAGGTTGTATTCTATGCAAAAGTTTGATAGGACCGATATTTAATGAGATAAATGAGTTTCAAAATTACAATAACGCCATCTAAGGTGGTGTAATGAAATAAAAAACAAATGACTTCGTCTATAAGGGGCCTTGGACAACACCAATCGAAAGCTATGAAACATAGCCTACAGAGAATGTTTCTGTGTTTGTATGAAGTAATGTCGGAAGCTAAATTAACCGATTTGTATAATTAATTATTAATTCACCATTGGAAAGTGTTGTTTCTCTAGATGGACATAATGCTATAATGTTATTACAGTAACTTCTGAGTGAATCGAGGACAGGTAAGATTAAAATAGCTTCTTATGTACAGAAAAGTTGATAGGCTATTCTGTACATTCGTTTCCTGTATTTCCTAAAATAATTTTTATGACCAAATGAGTGGTCTCTGGACCAAAATGATCGCATTTTAATTTTTAATACAATTTAAATTAAGTAACAAAATAAACGATATATCCTTCTATCAAACATGATTGTTCCCTGGATCAAATGTCCTGTTTTAATTATGTAATTACTTTATATTTATTTCTAACGGGTGCAGCGGAGCGCACGGGTACGGCTAGTACTTAAATAAAATGTTCGTTTCTAATAAACAAATTATTTCACAGGTAGAAGTAATGAGCTGTTTCTGACAGTGTACTATTTGTCAACTGTTAGCAACTATGTGACTAGGATAAGGTGAAGTATGTTTAATTAACAAAAATGATGAGAGTGTCTGAATATCTTTATGATAGTGAAAACACATGCCTTTTAAAACAGATGAAGTTGCGTGCATGCTAATGAAATTAGTTTCTTTTAAGTAACGTATTCACACAGAGACATATGTGGAGAAGCAAAATGATCAGATCTGAATGTACGTTTCATGAATATATTTATAAGAATAGGGTATGGTGAAAATTCAACCGATGAATGTTACCCGATTATCAAGAAACATATTTAAATATAAACTGCTCTGTCAAAAGAGTGTTGCATGACCTTGTAAGAAGTGGATGGATAACTCGGACACGCAAAGGACTTGTGTCTATTTTTGGAAGAAGAGGAGGAGAAAGTGAGGGGGCAGAAGAAGAAATATTAACTTAAAAAATAAAGCTACTAACATATCTATAGCAATACTGTAGTGTAAATGGGAAGGTGGTACTGTCATATAGGTATAACGTAGCTCACATACGAGCCCCTGGTAGAGGGGCAGAGAAGGCCTGACGGCCTTATCTCTACCAGGTTAAATAAATAAATCTAATCTAATCTAATCTAACATTCTGCATCTTAATTTAGAAACCCTATAGCTAACAATTAAAACTGAAAAACTCAAAACTAGGCCTATATTTGAAATAAAGCATAAAATGTGCGTTCTATTAATATTTTGATAATGCTTATATTTGTACATCTTGATTACACAACTTTTAATACTATCACTTAGGAATATATATATATATATATATATATATATATATATATATATATATATATATATATATATAAAAGTTATATTTTGTTGGAAAGAGAACTCACATGTGTCCTATTTTTCGCTAGAATTAAAGAATATTACTCGTACTAACTTATGTTATAATTAGTCCTGATTTGGACACTTAAGGGCCGCATTCATATAAATTCTTAGCGCGGGCTTCCGGTGGATGATCAGTGAACTAACCTTTTTTCGTATTCATAAACCAGTGTTAGCGATGTGATATGATATGAATCCTGTACAAGTAATCATTCGATAGCCGGAGCTAGTTTAGCACGCTCGTAGTACGGACTAACGAAATGTCTATGCATAGCACCCTTAGACTCTCCAAGCAACTCGCAACAGTGTATGTATGTAAGGAATATAACACGATGACATCCAATCCTACCTACAGTACACAGTTCAGGTGTGCTGTTCTGCGGATAAGGTACTGAACATGCCAAAACAAAACAGGATAATAGGTCACTGATAAAGTAAAGTTTTCCAATGTGCTTTTAAGAATAACACTGGTTATTCTCTGATGTATGGTATACGGAATTTATTATTGGGACACAGCCACCGGCGTAGCTCAGGCGGTACGCATTTGCCTGTTGATCCGGAGTTGCGCTCAGGCTTGGGTTCCATTTCCGCTTGGGCTTATTACCTGGTGGGGTTTTTTTCCGAGGTTTTCCGGAACCGTAAGACGAATACTGGTAATCTATGGTGAATCCTCGGTCTCATCTCGCCAAATGCAACCTAGCTATCATCAGTTTCATCGACGCTAAATAACCAAGTATTTGATACAGCGTAGTTAAGTAAGCGAGTAAAATAATTACTGCGCCCATTAATATTATTTGTAATTTTATTGTATTTTGCGTTTTGTAGTTGTAATCTCCTGGTAGAGGGGCCAGGTTAAATAAATAAATAAATAATACTACTAATACTACTACGTCGTGTTTGGTAGAAAGAAGTTTTTCTAAGTAAAACTATATTTTTTAGGAAGAAGGACAATTTTTTTTATTTAAACACTTAAAATGTGTGCAGTCATATCGTAATGCGTAGAAATTCGTAAAGCACGTAGTCAGTATAATTTGTTTTTTATTTTAGATTTGTACTGAGATTGATGTTTTTTAATTGCAAATTTTCGTGTTGAAATAATATGCTTTTAAGGAGAAAGCGTTGATGAGGCTTTGCAGATCATCTACTGTTTCTGCAAAATACGTCATCATGATAACGGACACTTGTTATATTTCTCGTCCCCATCATAACCGTTTGTATTTCTCAGTTCCATTAATATTTCGTCCAGGATTAAATTAAATGGCATAGGGTTCAAGGAATCACCTTGCCTTACACCATTTTCAGCTGTTACTGAGTCTATTATGGTTTTGTTAGTCTTTATATTTATTTCAGTTTTGCAGTATAGCCTACATTTAAAATTAATTTTGTAACAAGATTTGAGATGTACCTTTTTCACGATACCTACTATATCTGATAATCTTATATTGTCAAAAGCTTTTGTAAGATATGCAAAACACATAAAACTAGTTTATTAATTTCTATAAATTTTTCTTTGTGGAATTTTCCTTTCTCTCCCCCAATATTTTTCCAGTATGATGAAGAAGGCGTAAGTTTGAATATTTTATTTCGTCTACGGGTCTGATTGACGACAAGTGAGAGGCATTTAAAGGTTTTCTAAAGCCTGAAAAATGAGTTACTCAAAATAGATATTTTAAGCTTGTTTGGAATTGGTTTCTGTACCTTATAGTTTGCATTGGCATTTATTTTTGTATTATTATTATTTTTTTAATTTTAAGGTTCCTTTGTCAGTCATGGCAACGAACCGACCGTGATAGTCTATTAAACAATAAAATTCAGTGATCTAAGCGATCCACTTGATGTAGGAGCTCGTACAACGTACACAGTCTCTGTTCGAGGCTCCGCTTCTTCTCGACCTTGTAATATAACGGAGGCTATACACACAGTATGAAGTTCAACCAGTCCAACAACTGATGAGTTTGCTTCCTGTAATTGCTTTGTCTTTCTTCGCCGCTTATGTAATTGTTAGGACGCAATTCTAAGGCTAGTTGTCGTAATCGATATCCTGTATTTTAATTACGTATACGTACGCCAACTTTTTAATGTATTCCATGTAGGTACTTGATTGGATAGCCTATGATTATAAAAAAAATATATTAAAGAGGTAATTAAGCGCATATATATTTACAGTTTAGGTTCTACACAACATAAATTAAATGAAGATAAATAACATAAATCCTTCAATAACTGTCTATTTTTTAACCTAATGCGTAGTACAAGAAATTACATTAGGTTATACACATAAAACATTTGACTAGCGCTTTCGCCAATAAGGTGGCATCTTCAGGTCTAGTTAGCATATTATGAAGCTTTATACATAAATACATAGATGAAATGCAACACAATAAATTACACATGACTTGAGAAAAAATTACAATATTAAAATAATTGCGCAAATAGAAGGCAAAGTGAAATCATGACTTGAAAACAGGTAAGATGGTTGTAATAATTCAACCTCTATAAAGTCTAGATATTAAATTACTATGCCTTGAATAAAAGTCTGCGAGACATGTGTGCAGCTTATGAAATATAAAAGACTTTTATTCGGGGCATAGATTCTGTAATTTAATATCTAGACTTTATAGAGGTTGAATTACAACCATCTCACCTGCTTTCAAGTCATTATTTCGCTTTGCCTTCTGTTTGCGCAGTTATTTTAATATTGTAATTTTTTCTCAAGTCATGTGTAATTTATTGTGTTGCATTTCATCTATGTCTTTATGTATAAAGCTTCATAATATGCTAACTAGACCTGAAGATGCCACCTTATTGGCGAAAGCGCTAGTCAAATGTTTTATGTGTATAACCTAATGTAATTTCTTGTACTACACATTAGGTTAAAAAATAGACAGTAATTATTGAAGGATTTATGATATTTATTTTCATTTACATGTTAACTTGTCGGGTCAACATGCCTTTTAAATTAGCATAAATTAATTGAGGAGTCTTTGACTTTCAACCTTAAAACTACTAGAACATTGTTATTATTTGACGTCTCTTTGCCACAACTGAATAGAAAGACACGATGAAGTTGATCAAATGGCGATATTACAGCATTTGTGGGCTTTTTGGCAAAATGTTTCACTGTAATTACGAAAAAAAAAATGGCTTATTTTCTGGTGTTGCAAATTTTTGCTGCTGTCACTTAGGAAAAATCAACATTTTTTGCTGTACTTTTAAATTCTTAAAGGTACACAAATGTCAAATTTCAATTTTATAAACTAATAAAGCTAGAAGTTTGAATATACTCCTTACACATAGTGTGTATACCAAATTTCATGTAACTAATTTTGTTTAGGAATGTGTGAATTTTTAACATCTTTTAAAATGTAAATAATTTTTTGAAAAAATTGCTATTACTCCTACATATTTTAATATTTTTAACTCAAATTCCAGTTTTTTAACTCAAATTCCAGTTTTTTAACTTTCAAACGCCCCAGTGTTTTCACTTCTTTTACCACCATTCCTCAAAAAATGAAAAAACAAATATATGTCCACTCTTAAAAGAGCCAAAATATTAGCAACTAGTACAAAAAGAAAAGTATTTTAAAAATGTTACACTTAAAGACATACCTGAGAGTACATTTTTTTACATACACATGCAAGAAGTTTCACAAAAAATTATTCATACGGTACAAATTTTGTAGGAGAAATAGCATTTTTAGCAAAGGAAAAGTGCCAAAAAGAATTAAAAAAAGGGAACAAAAATGAGTTTTAAATTTAAATAAATATAAACACATGCATATGTCTTTTAAAAATAACCACCGAAACATGAAATTGTAGGGACACGAGTGCATGAAAATTCTTCCAGAGCTTCCTTAGATCATATATCATTTTTAATGCTAAAAACTAAAAATGTGTTTTTTTTTTTACCAAAAATGTGTTTTCACCGAAGTGTAATTACCCATAATTGCATCTAAATTCGGAGGTTTATCTATGCTCCTCACTTTCGCCTACGGATATGCAGCTAGTTTCTTTGCTTTTAAAAATTTGAAGGTATTTTGTGAAGAAATCTCACATTATGGAGTGAGAAGGCAAAGAAAACCAAATTGCTGGAGAAACTTGCTATGCAATTACGTACACCCCAGAAGTGTTTCAGCTTTTATTCAGAATGATACTTCTTGACATCGGTGTTGAGTAACTGATTATTTGAGGAACCTATTTCACCTTGTGAGTGCTATTAGGTGGTATCCTCAGGTTTCATTAAGGCTGGTTTTCACATGGACTACTGTGTGGTGACTACGGGAATTACTCGAAGTCTGTGTCGTGTGTCGTCGGTTTTCACACGAGGGACTGTGCGATGACTGTACGGAGGCAGTTTTTTTTCTCATATTTCGCAATTTACAAACATCTCTTCTTCTTGGCTAGTTGTAATCATGGGTACAGTCGTGGAAGGCATTTTCTTAGCGTGTGCGTCCTATCTTGTGTTACAAAAGCAAAAGAAGAGGAAAATTAAGAGGAAAAATACATGAATTCATAATTTGTGGAGGGCACGCGATGAAGAGGAGGCGTTCTTCACCATCTTTTGTCGCTTAAAAGATGATCCAGTGAAGATTATTAACTATTTTAGAATGAGTTATGGGAAGTTTGATTGTTTGTTGTAACAACTTAGATCTATACTTACAAAGAAGAACACAAAGTGGAGGAAATGTATTAGTCCTGAGGGGTGGCTTGCATTAACTGTCAGGTAATTTAATAATTTACAAGAAGGTACACATTGACATGCACAAGTGACGAAAGCAGATATCAGATAGACTATATACTGGTATAGGAAAAATTCCGAAATTGCTCAAAAACTGCAAAGACTTTACCAGGAGCAGATATTAACTCAGATCATGTCTTGCTGATTGGCGAAGTAGATATTCGTCTGAAGAAGATAAGAGGAAAGCAAGTGACGAAATTGAACACGGAAAAACTGAAGAACGAAGAGGAAAGAAGAAAATTTGAATTTAGGATTATGATTTCTGTTTTCTTGGTTTGATTAGCAGAGACCACTTCTATCTTACGTGTTTGCAAAGAAACTTTTCTTAGCGTTATAATGCAAACTTGGGCGAGAAATGGATGCTGGTAATTTTAATACAGTTCTCTTTTAAAGAAATAAATATCAAAAGTCCTTCAATAACTGTCTATTCAAAATACAAAATATTACATTAGGTTACATGAACGTATCTTTGATTAGCGCTTTCGCTAGATGCTATTATAATAGCGAAAGCGCTAGTCAAAGATACGTTCATGTAACCTGATGTAATATTTTGTATTTTGAATAGACAGTTATTGAAGGACTTTTGATATTTATTTCTTTAAATTTGTTAACTTGTCGGACCAACATGCCTTTCAAATACAGTTCTTTTTGTTGAAGAACAGAATTTTACATGTCTCGCATTGAATAGGAAGTATCTCTACCACAATACAATCCAGGATAATGGCGAGCGAATTAAACTGGAATGCCGCATGAATTAACATTATATTTCCTTCGTCTGCCAGGAATTCGAATCAACCTCACTCGGATTCGAACCTCGTTGTCAAAGTTAAAAGTGAACATTTACTTCGGGACTCATCACTTGACTACAGATGCCAATACGTTGGATATATCTGAAAACGTGTTACTGTGGTTACTGTGAATCCTGATGAAATCCTAAAAGCACTGAAGCTGAAATGAACTAACATTCTGGTTGCATACTGTAGCTATAACCCATCATTCGCCACCACATATGACGCTGAAAATATGTTCTCTTAATGCTAGACATTCGTGATTTTGTGCGTGATGCGCATATAATATATCACAGCGCTTTAGTTTGTTTGTAATTGGTGTGAAAACGACATGTTACCACCACATGTTCCGCTACGTTAGCACCAACAGGGCGATGCACTTTCACACAAGGCATTTCGTGTACGCTATCCCGTAAAGTGGATCAGTTTTGAAAAGACTACCGTTGTGTATTCGAAAAAAGTGCCCTTTCCTTCAGATGGATAGATGCATTAAGACGCTAATAGGAGGACAGACAGACTAATGAATAGAGCAGCGGTTCCCAAACTTTTTCAGCCACGGAGCCCTTTTTGAAGCAAAAGTTTCTCGTGGAGCCCCAAGAAATGTTTAGTGCTTAGTTCTATCTACCTATGTTCTATGAAGCATACTACACACGAAACTCATACGGAAGTGTGAATAATAAGGTACATATATTAATAAAGGAAACAATAGTAAAAAAGATGGAGACAAATTATTTAAACTTACAATATGATAATATAACAACTAGTTAAGATATTTAAAAAAAAACTTTACAGTATTACATGTACTCTCGAAGTTCCTGTTTCTTGCGGCAGAGTTTGTTAACGTCCGGTGTCACAGAAGTTAGTTGAAGACGCATATCGTCTTCTGTATCCAAATGAGCTCGATATTTTGTAGTAGCCGTGTACCTCGAAAGGCCGTTTCACAGAGGTACGTAGTACCAAAAGCAGTCAGAGCAGTTTAGGTTTTGAACTTAATATCAAAAGATCCTCCCCTAACTGAGATCAAAATTCGGGAAGTGGTTCTCTTTTAAATGATGCCTGACAATGGCTGTCAGAAACCATGTCTATGAGAACCTCCGTGAATTCGTCAAGTTGTAGCAAAAATTTCCTTTCACTGATACGGGAAATTATGGTATTTTAACATCGTTTGATAGATCCTGGATTCGATTACGCGTAGTATTATTTCATAGGGGGACATCAGAGATTAAGTCTGCAGTTTTTTCATTCACCATGCACTTCACTACTTTCACTAATAATGGTTTTATTAGTTTCAGCAAAGTGTGAGGTTTCCAGAAGGGCCAGATCATGACTAACCAAGTACGACGCTTCCAGTGCTTTCTCGTTATTTGTCTTTACGTGAAATAAAAATTTTGTCTGAACTGCATGGAGTTCGTCAATTTTTACATCTTCATAACTGCCGTGGACGGAGCACACTTTGGGAACCGCTGGAATAGGGAGACTGATGTATGGATGGACGAACGAACGGATGAATGAATGAGCGAACGTGGCCGGGGGAGGAGTGAGATCGAAAAACAAATTGTCATAGTTATTATCAGAAGTGAATCACAGGCGTAGCTCATTGTAATATCAGTCTCTATCACTAGAATGTATTGTAAACAATCTGTGAGGTTTAGTTTTGAATCATGAACAGAACGTCAACTGCAGCACAGACCGATTATTTTAGTCCTGACAGCTCGGCGACGCGAAAGAGGGGAAATAATAGGAGTAGTGGGGAGAGCTACGGTGTAGAGATAAGAGCGAGCGGTCAGTAAAGAAATGCAATACAACTTAACTCTACTGGAAACACACCGCTCTTCGTCATGCGTGACATCCAATCGCTGTGAATGTAAGCGACTGACTAATTTGGCATTTTGAGTTGTTTTTAAGAGTATTTAATATACTAATACTCTACGTAAATCCTAAATGTTTATGAATTGGAAAACAAATGCACACGCAAAGCGCATCTCTCAAAGTACACGCGCGCTATCTGTTGGTGCTAGTTCAGGATATCCCTATATGTACCGTCGCGTCATGCAGAAGGGAGAGATAGAAAGGATACCCGCCAGCAGCCACGGATGCACGCTAGTGCAATGTCTCATCCGCCGGTAAGAAACGCTAGCTCGAAGGTGCACTGTGCCGATGACCGCTGGTTTAAATAATGCGAACTGCTACTAGGCCTCTATATACAAAAGGCTGCCTGTTTAGAAAGGAAGATATAACAAACTGCTACCGGGTTTGTGTTGGGCTGAGCACAGGTAAAGGAGGACACAGAAAGAAAATAGTCCGTTGTGTAATCACTACAAGTTATATTGTAGAAAAAATTTTCACCGCACAACTTTAAAGATAGAGCCATAAAATAATGAATCTGTACTGTGCATAGGCCTAATCGAAAAGACAAAGTATGTCATTATGTCTCGTGACCAGAATATTGTACGAAATGGAAATATAAAAATTGTAAATTTCTCCTTTGAAGAGGTGGAAAAATTCAACAGTAACAAATATAAATAGCACTCGGGAGAAGATTAAACGCGGAAGAAATATGGGAAATACATGTTCTTATTCGGTTGAGAAGATTTTGTCATCCAGTATGTTCTCCAAAAACTGAAAGTTAGAATTTATAAAACAGTTATATTACCGGTTTTTCTGTGTGGTTATGAAACTTGGATTCTCACCTTGAGAGAGGAACAGAGGTTAAGGGTGTTCGAGAACAAGGTGCTTAAGAAAATATTTGGTACTAAGGGGGATGAAGTTATAGGAGAACGGAGAAGTTACACAAAGCAGAACTGCACGCATTGTATTCTTCACCTGACCTAATTAGGACGTTTGAGATGGGCAGGGCATGCAGCACATATCCAGAAATACATACAGAGTGTTAGTTGGGAGGCCAGAGGGGAAAAAGACCTTTTAGGAGGCCGAGACGTAGATGGGATGATATTAAAATGGGTTTGAGAGGGGTGGGATATGATTGTAGAAACTGGATTATTCATGCTTAGGACGTGGACCGATGGCGGGCTTATGTGAGGGCGGCAATGAACCTGTGGGTTCCTTAAATGCTATAAGTAAGTAAGTATAGCCTACTGTGCATAATAGAAAATCTGCGATATTTGTGGCTTATTTACTATCTTTAGATTTAGGTCTGTTACAGTGAATAACAATATAGGCTATATCGTGAAGTATCGAAAGAAAACCTTCTTCGATTATTACCCATTCAATGTTTATGTTTGGAAAAATTCCGTTCCACATCACAGGACGTTACTCTTGCGAAAATGAAAGTAACGTGTGTCATAGGTATCTAGCATATTAAAGTTGCATGCCTTTTCATTATCCCACATTACATACCTGATATTACAAATTGTTGAATATCAAAGGTTTATCTCTAAAACACTCTTTAAGTTCTTCTTTTGCTGATTCATTAGCCAAATTTTTCTCTATTTCAGTGAAATGTCGCGTTAAATATTTGACAAGTTAAAGGGAATTAGACAGTGCTGTATTTGGCGATATAAGCTTATGTCGTTTGATTATTAAAGGCGCACCTTTGAATATAAAGCAGATTAATTGCAAATTTTCATAAATCTATTGTGATATCAACAATTTCAGTAACTATATTACATTTCAATGTGTTTTAGAGTTGCAATGAGTCTCAATAAAAATTCTTCTTATTTTTCAATTCTACATGACATAATTTGTGAAACATTATTTCTTCTTTTATACTGAAATTCGTCCCTCGTCCGTATTCACGTACAAATTAAATCATCTTCTCGTATCTCTTTTCTGCTTGTTTAAACAGATATCAGTGACCGGTCTTCTAGATTTCAGTTCATACAGCTCATGCATTTTGTCAAGACACTGGCGATGTGCAGTAGGGGAACAACGTTTCCGTGGAGGGGGTAGGAGTGGAAGGGAATGTCGGGCGTGTGTCTACAGAGTTCAACCCATTCCCCTATAATTCGTAAGTAGACTCATCCGATCTCGTGC
This sequence comes from Periplaneta americana, assembly GCF_040183065.1. Taxonomy (NCBI): domain Eukaryota; kingdom Metazoa; phylum Arthropoda; class Insecta; order Blattodea; family Blattidae; genus Periplaneta; species Periplaneta americana. The sequence continues at coordinate 137,413,462 of NC_091118.1, forward strand.
GCAGCTCTGTAGGAAGAGTGGGGGAGTATCTTGACAAAATGCATGAGTTGTACGATACTCGTAGTAACAAGTCTTTCACTTGTTTCCAACTCGATGACTGATACTGACAATGAGACATTGCTCGGAATAGGGGATACTCCGTCTATACGTTGTGCATTCAGTTAAGTACAAGGAAATGTGGCGATTCAAAGCTGCTTGACGTTCGGGACTTCGGGAGTGATCAATGAGTGATCAATCTCGATGTCTCCAAACACTCACAGTCCCCACGTCAACGACGCGACGTACACAACACTGTCGTGCGGGTCCTCGGCCTTGCGGGAGCAATCATATATTATATGATATTTAGGCTATTATATTGTGTTATTCTATTACAATCTCCAGCGCCACCATTAATTTAAATTTGACAAGTATGCTCACAGCCATAATATCATAGGTATAGCGATCAATGTTATGAAGTTAATATATCACTTACTGTAAATATTTGAAATACTGTATTTTATATTTTGATGATTTTATTAGTTCTATTAGTTTTATTCCTAATAAATACAACTTGAAATTTAGAACTACTTCTGGATAAATTCAAAATAATTTGTGGCATAGCATGTAGATTATTCGTTATAATGTTTGAATGAGATCCCTCAAACGGAAGTGCTTAGGGAAACCTACCTTATCCTTTCATTGGCCACAAAAAATCTCTGATGACCTGCCAGGAATCGAACTCAAGACTGCCTTTGGTAAGAGCCGTCAGCTAGCTGAGTGTGAAATGTATTTGCCGTCATTTTATTTACTGTAAATCTGAACATCTTACACTGCATATATTTAAATCTATACGAAAAAACTTGAAATCTCCATGGAAGTCTTGTAAGAAGAGTAGACTATCGTAGCGCGACATGATCTCAAGGTTATTATTCAGACTGGAAACATCACGAGTACATCATACGTAGGAGTTGGTGCCACGAAGAACGTTACTATCCATAACAGAAATAACGTAAGGACATATATGGCTCCTGAGTCTTGTGTGTGACCTTACAGGCACCTGATTTGTACTCCTATTAACAGAAGAAAGATTTATAGTAGCAATTTAAATATCAATGCAGCAAATTTACCTGTAAGTTTTGGAACAGCGTTCATTTCTAATAAATTATACTTGCCATTTAGAATAACTTTTATTATCTTCTCAAATTATTTTAGTCGCGTGAAGTCATAAGTTCATATGTGTAGGAATTATTAAATTGTTTCTTCAACCACTCATAACATAACACTGGTCAACAATCAAAATATTACAGACACGAAATAATAATTTAATTATGATACTTTTGTGCTTCTGTTCTGATTGATTGTCAAGTAAAAACCTATGTCGAGTTTTATTTAATTGACACGGAATTGTTAGATTGTAAGGTGTACAGATAAAATCACTAACCCTTCAAAATATAGAGGAGGCAGATTTATGAAATCTTACAGGGTTGCTAACATTCGCAATGGATGTGCCTTTAAATACTTCATTCGAATGCTGTTTCTAGCCTAATGAAGCAATAGTGGGGGATTATGTTGAATTGAATTGAAATTACGGGAGGGGGGGGCACTACGGCCCAACACTGCGACCTGTTACGGTTTAGTGCGCTAACCCTCAAGCTAGGCGCATTCCCAAACCCACACCGGATGACTACACTAGTTGGCCGTGTACCCAGGTGTTGAGCAGGCAACCTCTCTCGTCTTTAAGCCAGCCCCCTCCGTGCGTCGCCAGCCGGCTATCGGGAAATGCTATGGAATGATGACGGAATGATATAAATGTCTAATATGGGGGAAAACGGGAGAACCCCGAGAAAAACCCCAACTGCCACCTTGTCCGCCACAAGTGTCACTATGGATTTTTCAATGAAAAAGAGGGATTATTTTACTTATAGTCTACAGCAGAGGCGGGCAAAATGTAAGGAGCAATTGATTGTATTGTATTGTATTGTATTGTATTGTATTGTATTGTATTGTATTTATTAACATTCCATGGTATTCATACATTGCTTCACAGCTAGAATATGGAAGAAGTCAAAAAAAAAAAAAAAACTTGACACTATTATAAAGTCTTAATTTATAGTCACAGTCTAGATAAAATATATACAGACGAGGTTTACAATATAGTCTACTAGTACAACACAAAGTTTTAGTATCAATTTCATGAAGCGTTATTGAATGTCATAAATTCACTTACATAATAGAAGGCGTGAGAAATTAGGTACTTCTTTAATTTGGCCCCAAATAATCTTATGTTTTGGGTTTCATATTTTTTCTTGATAGCGAGGCTATCAAAAATGTTTACTGCCATATAACACACTCCTTTTTGATAGCACTATAGACTTGCCGATGGAGTCTACACCTGTGGAGTAACGGTCAGTGCGTCTGGCCGCGAAACTAGGTGGCCTGGGTTCGAATCCCGGCCGGGGCAAGTTACCTGGTTGAGGTTTTTTCCGGGGTTTTCCCTCAACCCAATACGAGAAAATGCTGGGTAGCTTTCGGTGCTAGACCCCGGACTCATTTCACCGGCATTATCACCTTCATATCATTCAGACGCTAAATAACCTAGATGTTGATACAGCGTCGTAAAATAACCCAATAAAAATAAACTTGCCGATGGAGTATGAAAGTCATTTTTGACGTGTATTTATGCTATAAACTGCTGAATTAGTTACAGAGTTTTCGTGATTACATACGAGGAAGATTATTAATGAAAAATATACTGAGAAGCCAAGGGCATTATTTGTAGTTTTTTGAAAATAGTCTTATACGATTCCCTAGCTTTGGCACCTACTGGTATTCTAATTACTCTTTTTTTATAGTAGGAATATATTGTTACTATCTGTGGAATTGTTTTTTTTTTCTATTTATATAACCATAAGTAATATAATATTATAATAGAACCAGAATATTTTGATAACTAAGATACTGTTCTGTTTTGTCTTTTTATCTCAATTAAACATCCATAATGTTATTTACTTCAATGATGTATATTATTGAAAGTTACGAAATCTTTCCATGCCGACCAAATGCTATTTCGAGAATGATGAGCGAGACTCGAAGTGCACGAGAATGACGAGTCGAGACTCGAAAGACAAATGCAACGAACACAGCGAGCGAGAGCGGCAGTTAGTTTTGTTCATCTCTAGTACAGACTTTATAACACTCATTAATTTAATTAAGTAACTTTCAAATATAGGTAACTTAGTTTATCTTAGATGCTTAATTATATCAAAATTGAATTTTTTTATTAGGCATAATTTCTTTAAAAATCTACAATATCAATCGAGTGAACTTCTTTTCACGAAACATAGTGACTATTCACCAAACAACATACTCTTTTTCATAGCAACCTCTTTCGTTATTGTTAATAACGAAGGGCCGAGGCGATCTATATGTAATTAATTTTGTTGTTAGTATTATAACGAGATAAATCTCGACATCACCTGAGACCTTATCGTTGGCAGTCTGTTGCTTTATCAACTTACTGAGCTGCTACAACTCGAACATAGTATTGGTCGTGAACTCATCACATAATATAGCTGTATCAAATATTGAATCTAGTTACAAATCTACTAATAGAATATTTAATTGAAATTAGAACACAATACCTGTTGGTTTACTATTCATTATCGAATGGGAAACGAAATGTTGTTCGAAATTGTAAATGTCAACATCCACGAAAGATCAAAGGTCATATGAAGACTTTACACCAGTTTTATGTCCCTGTCTGTGAGGCGAATGTAAAGTTTACAGCAAGAGTTTTTAAATCTTTAGAACTTGAGTGACTGTAGAGGGATCAAGTAGCTCAGTAGGCAACCAATATCCGTCGGCTTCTCCTATTGATGAAACGCCGCGATAATGTGAACCTGCGATGATATGAAACCACTTGAGCTAAGTATTATCTAAAATATACATATAATCCTTCTTCGGTTACACAGATTTTTTTTTTGTCACGGATATGAGCCGTTGTGAAGTACAGATTTGGCAGCGTAAATTACATGGCACATATTTTATGTAAGTTGTATCTCGTATTAAAATATACATCACGTAGAGAAACTAACGTTCTACATAGTTTTTTTACGAGGAGTTACAAATTATTTTCGTGGAAGTTAATTAATAAGTTACGCACCGTACTCAACTAAGTGCATGAAGACGCTGTGTTGCTGTGTGTTTAATTATCGAGCAACAAAATGTACATTAGGCTATGGGCTGTTTTTATTTTCAAGTTTCGTGAGAATAAAACGATGTTCGTTTTACCTGCCATTGAATGGTTTTCCTGCTTACGACATGTCATCTTTTTTTTTTTTTTTAGTAGGTTATTTTACAACAGCTTAGGTTATTTAGCGTCTGAATGAGATGAAAGTGATAATGCCGGTGAAATGAGTCCGGGCTCCAACACCGAAAGTTACCCAGCATTTTCTCATATTGGGTTGAGGGAAAACTACGGAAAAAACCTCAACCAGGTAACTTACCCCGACCGGGAATAGAACTCGGGTCACTTGGTTTCGCGGCTAGACGCTCTAACCGTTACTCCACAGGTGTGGACTACATGTCATCTTCAACTTTTGTTTTTAATATAGAATTTTACTGTAGCTACTTGTTTTTTTTTTAAAGATGGGACATGACAGGAGCGTTGCGATCGGAAAAACAACAGAATGTCACATAGCGTGGTGAGCCTATTGCTATGGTAACAACGGTTGAGTTGCCAGACTTACCGTTCGCACGTGACGTGTCTTGGCGACATTTGTTGTGCACACAATGTTAGCATTAGTACGTTTAGTGTTTGATTCTCTGTCGATTTTTGTATTGTTTTCTTACCTTCGCGTAAATTTGTCACTGAATGTTTTAACTTCAGCCATCTTAACGCCAATTGCTAGCTTCCATCATTTGGCAGCATGGTAGTCCATATTGATAACATAGCACTGTAGTTCCAAGCTCGGCCGCTTAACTGTCTTGTCCCATCTAAAAATAAACAAGTATAAGTTCAAAATCGCTCATTATAACTCTTACTGAACGCTTCGGAATTATACTCTGAATTGAAGACTGGAGATAAAAAAAAGGCTGAAGTGACAATATCGTTGAAATTAGTCCCTCCTCCTCCCGAAAAAAATCTATGCTCCAGCCTCCACTAAGAAAAATGATAAGGCCAATTGTAATTTTATTTAGGTCCTAGCTTTTCCTATAGATGTGCAAAACATAGCCTATATTTCATTGCTTGTCGCACAAAAAAGCTCTGTTCTCTACGGTTTGTATCTTTGGTATTTACAGGCTTTTTATGTCCAGTATTCAATTATTGAAGTTAATTATGTCAATCCATCCTTTTAAAATTACAATGATATCAGATCACAATATGATGACGAACAATCTAGAAGTGTGTAGTAAAAGTCAAAAGCGTCACCTGTGGGGAAGTGAAAACAGAGAGATTTTAAAAGATAACAAATTTTGTATTTTCTCTTTTAATATTGTCCTCTGTGAACAGGAATTACTTGGTCAGAGGATAAAGGGAAATAAACGAAGTCGGTATTATACACATTACCAAAATTATATAAGGCTTTCGGAAGAAAATATAAAGGTAAATGATGCCGGTACGAACCATGGGAAACACAGTAACAATGTGATGAAGACTCGGCAGCCGTTGATGACTAGTACATAATCTCTGGGATTTGTATTAGCGCGGCGAGTAGCTAAGCAACACGTGGAAACACTCCGTTTGAAAGGATAGAAGAAATGAAAATTTGGTATGAAGAGCTCGAATGAATTACCGTAAATAATGCATGCTGCTAGCCTGGGAACTTCAGTAAGAATTTAACATTTTATTTATTTAATGTATCAAAGAAAGTTGTGGATATATTACATGTTTTACATGTATGACATAAATTACGCATTTTGTGCGTCGTGTAGAAATTAATTTTTTACACGTAACTTCCCAACCCTGGCCATGTATAATGCTGTTCCTTCCAACTTAAAGCTGGGATGGCACGACATGAGCTAAACATTGGTATGCGCAGTAGGCTAGTATATTTATATGTATATTTATTTATTTAATTATTTATTTATTTACTTACTTACTTACTTACTTACTTACTTTATCTATCTATCTGTCTGCCTGCCTGCCTGTGTCTGTCTGTCTGTCTGTCTGTCTGTCTGTCTGCCTGCCTGTCTGTGTATTTATCTATGTATTTATTTATGTATTTATTTGTTTGTTTGTTTTGTTTTGTTTTGTTTTATCTATCTATCTATCTATCTATCTATCTATCTATCTATCTATCTATCTATCTATCTATCTATCTATCTATCTATCTATCTGTCTGTCTGTCTGTCTGTCTGTCTGTCTGTCTGTCTGTCTGTCTGTCTGTCTGTCTGTCTGTCTGTCTGTCTGTCTGTCTGTCTGTCTGTCTGTCACAGAGTAAAACCTGAATTATCAGTTCAATAGACAGTACAAATAGTTCCTTAAGACATAAAAATGGACAAAAGAACATGAAAAAGAGAGAAATACAGATACAAATGCACGATACTGGCATAAATACGAATTAAAAATAAACAAAAATAAATACATATATAAATATAAATGAAAAATACAAAATAAAAACAATTAAAAACAGAGGAGTACAAATAGTAGATATAAATAAAAGATGTGAGGTATATAAATGAAAATTACAGAGTAACAGATGGCAATATTGTTTTAAATGAACTGCCTTCAATATTTTATATTTAATATGGGAAATGCTGAAATCTAAATCCAGTGATTTACATATCTATAATATGTATAACTTGAACTGGTAATGGAAATTACGAGAAAACGGCTGAACGGATTTTAATGAATGACTCCTCATTTTGAAGCTTGGAACCCAAATATTTCCGGAAGAATAGTAGTTTTCAGTGAAATATCAGGTTTCCTAAATAATTTTCTTATTTTCCATAATCCATCTGTCGTAAGTTTTCAGAACTAATAGCTTTCCAGAATAAGACAAACACTCTCGCGATATGACCAGGGATGTTAAAGCGAGTATAAATAACAGAACAAAAGACAAACCCTAAAATAAACATATCATGGAGGTCATGACCCCAGAATTGCCAACAGATTCTTTGTCATAGACTAATGCCAATAAGTTGATCTGTATTTGTCTCCATATTGGTTACTGAAAACTTCAAAAGATATTACGAAGGTATTATCATAAATAAAATTTACAGATCTGATTCTCTGTTTTATAATATTCTTAGTAGAGCTTCGTAATGAGTATAGACTATTAAAAACTACAAAACTCAAGAAGGTTTTGTTGACATTATTTCCATTAAAATGAAATATTACAGGTAATTGTGTGTATTTGTCACTAATGATGATACACATTAATATTATTATTGATGATATGAAAATGAACCCTTTGGGGTTATGTAAATAAACGTAGAGAATAACATTAGATCTTCATTTCTGTAATTATCTGAATAACGGCTATACATACACAGTACCTATGCTACTAAAAGCTACAAATCTTACGTAAGACATAAATATTGTTATTAAAATGAATTATTTTATAGTTATAAATCAAGTGATATGAGTCTTTTTCAAATATTAATAGGGGTGCTATGTAGATATTTGTGTGTGATTCGCTAATTATTCTAGATAGAGGCATTCTTAATTAACTGTCATGCTTCCTATTCTTCGTCTTTAAACTATATCAAATTTATATTCCTTTGGTTTAATCGATCAGATTCGTGAAGGCTACTAAGTACATCATTTTAATGTATGAAAAATAGCAGGACATTTCATTTCTTGCTGACATGACGAGTTAGTTTATTGCCCACAACCAGCAATGAATAAAACGTGAAACAGCTAAAGATTTTCGATGAATAATTTTATTTACGATTTACAGATTATACACCGTGTTCCGCTTATAAGTATAACAAAAGAAATAGCTATAACTTCTGAATTAATACAAGTATATAGTTGAAACCAACTGCTACAAAGAATGAAAACTGGGAATTTTTGTTACCTTATGTTCCATAAAACTCAACATGGCTTCCATTGGTGGCACGGGAAATATCCAACCGGTATTCAACCTCGACCCAAGTGTTATGAAGCATCTGTGGTGTAACATTGTTGACAGCAGCATAAATTCTTTCTTGTAAGTCTGCCAAATCACGTACTGGCGGCCTGTAGACCTGGTCCTTAACAAACCCCCACAGGAAAAAATCAGGTGGTGTTAGATCTGGTGATCTGGCAGGCCATGTGATGTACGGTGATCCTCTTCCGATCCATCTTGCAGGGAATTGTTCGTTTAGGAATGTGCGAACCATGTTGGCAAAGTGTGGTGGAGCCCCATCTTGCTGGAAAATTGCTCCATCTGGGAGTTGTGGCACAGCATACAGTTGCAACATATCCAGGTACGTGTTTGCAGTGACTGTCTTTTCAGCAAAGAAATAGGGACCAATGATTCTGTCACGCATGATCCCACACCAAACATTCCATTTAGGGGAATCCCGTTGGTGTTCAATTACGACACTTGGATTTTCCGACCCCCAGATGCGACAATTGTGTCGGTTTACTTTTCCACTGACGTGGAAGGTTGCCGAATCTGAGAAACAGACTCGAGTTAGAAATGTGTCGTCATCGTCCACTTTATCCAACATTGTTTCTGCAAAGCGTTTTCGTTCCAGTTTATCATTCGGCGTAATCATCTGATGAAGTTGCAGCTTGTACGCTCGCAAACGCAATCTTTTATGGAGCACTGTATGCACTGTTGTTGGTGGGATGTTCAACTGCACACTAGCCTGTCGAATGGATTTCCGCGGGCTTCTCTGAAATGCCTCGCGAATGCGTTCGACATTTTCGTCAGACACTTTACGCTTGGAATGTTTACCTGCATTAGACAACAAACTTCCTGTTTCTCTGAGCTGCCTATCCCATTTCATTATTGAGACGTACGTCGGTACAGCTTACCTCGGTCTAAGATTGTACTGACGGCAAAACAAGCGCTGTACACGAATTATGGATCTATGTTCTGCTAATGACAGCACACAAAAGGCTTTCTGCTGTGGCGTCCACATGCTGACTGACTAAAGATACGATACGAATTCTCTTATTTAATGATCTGCGCATGCGTGAGTCTTCTAAAAATAAGTAACAACAATGGATTAAAACTTCCCAATTTCCTCTTTACAATGGTACCAATCTTAACCCATTTGCATGCATTGTTATGAAATTATAACTATTTCTTTTATTATACGTATAAGCGGAACACGGATTATTCTACAACTCTGCTACGGCATTCGCTTCATTTTCAGCATCTCAACAATGGATTCCCCACAACGGCCTCTACTGTTTAAAATACGTGGGAAAATACATAGGCTACATAACTTACATCTCTGATCTTCAGCGAGTACTCATTGCGAGCTTATGGCAAATAAATACGTCATTGATTGAATATTACAGTATTATGCTAGCGTTTTAACGTGGCCAATGTGATATCCAGCATTTACTGGTATCTAATACACTCCAAAATGTCATATTCTTGCCAACAATTCGCAATGATCTTAAATAGCTACTGTTTAACTCCCACATGGAAAAACCGCTGATCATCTTTACATTGATACTTGAGTTTCAGCATTGAAACTCAAACAAATGAAGGTGGGTATGTCTAAGAAAAGCATTTGGCATAAAATTCATTCTGAAGGAAGTTTTTTAAAAAGAGATATTTTTGACAACGTTAAAATTCATTGAGTTATTACGTTGCTTTCAATGTTACGTATTTCGCGGAATATGTTTCATTATTATGGAAGCAAATAACTTTTCAATATATCTGATATTCTGTCTGGAAAATGAATCTGAAAAATCTGTATTTAAACTTCTAATGAACTTAGTCAGCAGAATTTGCTGAACAAGCTACTAGTATCGTATTTTGAACACAATTTAAACACATTATGACATCATCTCCTCTTAGTGATTGCCGGAGAAGAGTAAGTGCATTACCCCTGCGCGTTTGACTCAGATCTAAAGTTATCAGTTATAGAATCCATTGCGATGTATTATCTTTTGACAAACACTTGACAGGCACATATTGCAGATCTCCTTGGTCGTATGGCCAACATAAGACTGCTCATGACAGGGTACGGCTCCCAGTCCATTCGACGGAAGATGAATCTCTTATATTGCTCATGCCGGGATCCAAACTACGAACCTGTTGAATGGAAGGCGCATATGCTGTCCACATAACCAAGGCGGCGAACCCTTGTACTTTTCAAACATGAAACACGAAAGTTCTGCGTAATGCTCTTATTATAGTAAAATTAGCGCACAACCCTTCTGTTTTAAACAAAATTAAATAGGTAAGAATGCTTACAGTGTTTCTGAAATTGCCGTTTCCATCTTTGTTTATTCTCGGAAAACTTGAATGTAAACTGGAACAAGGAGGCTTTGTTTTCTCGACTGTTTTTTAGGAAATGTAATAGAATATTTTGTCATTTTGTGTATATGCCACGAAAGTGAAATGCAATATTTCTCTTGACTGTCACATATTCCAAGAAATGTTTTGACTTGTTTATTTACATTAACCTTTCGTGTCTTCACGTCATGCACAAGAATTATTCTGAGAGGCTCCTAGACTCTCTTCTCCAGAATTAATTCCAACAGTAAGAAGCGGAATCTAAAGACGTAACACATCACAACTAGCAGCACAACTCAACCGTCCTCGTACTCCGCATTTGTCTTAATATTCAAGAACTTTTGAAAAGTTTTGCTCTTATAAATGTAACTTTTACATTTTCTCATAAAAAACTTGTCATATTATGTATTCGAAACAACTCCAGAATATTTTATATCTGGAAAAATTAAGTTGAATACTATTTTCAGAAAGTAAGACAGAAAGAAGTAAAATAATTCAGAAAATCATTTTGCTTTGATATCTACTGCAGTGTTTGGTATCTATTAGGAAGAAGATAAATGTGTTGAATATAGGTCAATTTGCATGTCTATATGATTCTAAATTACAATGCAGAGAAGAAATAGGAAGAAGAGTGCTGAAAATTTTGAGGTAGAAAACTCAGTATCTGTCAGGTTAAGGAGGTAAGGAATTTAATGTGAGAGTAAGGTCGGAAGGATGAGATACCCGTGGTAATTCTAAATGACCTTGGAATAGTTACTTCCATTATTGTTATTAGAACATTATATTATCATGTTCCTAAATTAATTGAACAGTTCATAGTTTTTCACTGTACAAAATTTGCTCAAACTATCGGCCACCAATCTCCATACAAGCATTAAAAGGGCGTATTAAAGTGCATTGCAAAATGATAAGACCAACTGACAAAATTCGTCATGTATAGAGAAAAACTGAAATCAAATACATATTTTAAGTGAAATACATGAAATTATATAACCTGTATCATATTCTTTATAAACAAATACAATCCTTTCAGACACTGCTGAATACAAAAAAAAAAAAAACAGTCCTGTTGCGAAATGAAAAACCACTCGTCACTCAATATCCTATAAATGAACCCTTTTCCAGAACTACCTGAAACACACGATCCGTCATACTCACTCCAAGATTCTGTAACACAAACAGTTCCAGTTGTTTCTATGCAGATATAATAGACGTCTTCAATTTCTGCACATCGCGATAAACAGACTTGGATAAGAACGCCATACGTTCTCCATTGGGTTTAGGTCCGGGGAATTGGCTGGCCTATGGACAACGTATACACCTTTTCGGCGAAACCAATCCCTTGTGGAGCCGGTAGTGTGGATGGTTGCATTGTCCTGCTGAAATATCCCGTTTCCTTTCCAATTCTCTCTGAAATAGGTAAAAAGTGTTCTTCAAATAGTGTCTGCTAATGTATGGTTTTCATACGACCTGCAGGGAAAAGAAGATGTGCTTTTCTTCCGTATCCGACATCGGATACTTTTCTCCTGACTGCCTCTTTGAAAACACTTCCTCGTCTTTCCTGAGCTCATGCCAGTAGTATGCCCAGTCATCAGGACCGTCCAAGTTGAAATTATTTTTATCACTGAATATTACATGCTTCCATTCTTCCTTCCAGACGACGTGTTCCTTAACCCAGTCAATACGTGTCTGTTTATGGTGGATCGTCAGACGGGGTTGCGTCTTCCTCTTCTTGTATTTCAACGTGTTTTTCTAGCCTTTACAACGTCGATTTGTGAACATTGATATTGGGATCACAAAAAAGTTGTCCCAGCGATGATCCACCTGCATTGAGCTTTCTGATCACATACCTCTTTGTGGAGGCGTAAGTTCTTGAGGTTTTCCAGGCGATTTTTTCGTTCCATAATTATTTCCAAGTTTGAGGAAGATATTTATTACACATGGTGACCTGCCAAAACCTTCTTGCTGTTTCGCGAGACGAACATCCTTCTTTGTAGGCTTTGACCTAACCTTTATCGAAGCTGACAACCGGGCCCATACTACTTAGTAACTTATTTATTCGTGCACTCTACACAAACACAATAGACACAAGGTTGCTCACTTCGCAGATGCAGCGAAGTGTATGAATACGATCACGAAGTATTCAGCCTGGTCTTATCATTTTGCAACAGGACTATTTTCTGTCTTTCGACCTGTGTGCAATAAATGAGTATGTTTCTAACCCTACGAAACAGATAATATAATTTGATGTACTTTAGTTACAATACATTTAATTTCAGTTTTTCTCTATAGATGACTAGTTTCACAGTTGGCATTATAATTTTTCAACGCACTTTATATTCTCTTGTACTCTTTCGAAGGTCCCTGACGTGTGCTGAATCATATCACAGACAGCTATGATCATCCTAAGGTCGGTCTCGGTAGCGTAGTTGGTATAGCGCTGGCCTTCTATGCTCGAGATAGCGGGTTCGATCCCGGCCCAGGTCGATGGCATTTAAGTGTGTTTAAATGCGACAGACTCATGTCAGTAGATTTACTGGCATGTAAAAGAAATCCTGCGGGAGAAAATTCCGGCACACCTCGGACTCTGATATAACCTCTGCTCTTGCGAGCGTCGTTAAGTAAATCATGATTTTTAATCGTCCTAAAACCTAATTTTCCTATAGTGTTCATGAGGATTCAGGTCAAGTGATCTCGCAGTCGATGGAACAGGACCTCTTCTTTCAATTCAGTAACCAGGAAATGTAGCGTCCAGGTGAAGTGTGGCGAAGTTGTAGCCCACATTCTCGCATGGATGATCGAATAACTAGGTCTCAGATCTTTATATTTTCATTTTTTTTTTCCGTTACATTGAACATCACTGAAATTTCATATGACAATTTATCATATGCATATGAAAGTAATTCTCAAGTTTTAGTTAACATAAAAATGCATATGTAGGACGTCACAACATAAAGCCACATATTTTTTGACGAAAATACATAAAAAAAGTATTTCTGGCTATTATTCGTTTTTAAATAGCAGCTTATTCTTAAACGAAAATGTATTTGAATCATATTTTTAAGTGAAAATGCTGTAAAAATTACATATTTTTACTTCCGTCTTTTTGTCTAATGGGCTCTTTTCATAACCAACGATGCGATATTGCAGCTAGAGGGCTCTGTAGATACACATTTGAGATGTCATAGGCCACAGACGAACTTACAGCCATCGACTTTCTAGTTATTAGAATTATTTTAAGGCCATGAGGCTTCTCTTCCACTTCACCATAAGTCAGTAGCTGTAGAACTTATGTAATATGGATGTTGCATAGTGCATTTTATAGTGTCCGCCATGCTGAAAGTGCGTTCAAGTTTAGCAGAGAAGCAAAAACGATATGTTATCGAGTACCGAGAATTATTCACGAGCGATGGTAAGTAATTGTCAGCCATGCGGAAACCTGTGAGACAATTATTACTCGACCAAGACCAGTGGAGTCCTGCAGCCCGGAGCCGTGGCGCTACTGCTACTGCTTTCGTAATACCGTATCGCGATAGTTCACATTACGCCCGCGGCTCCACTCGCCTTGGTCGAGTAATACGTACAGGTGTATAAGCATAAAGAAGCAGAGGCGTTTGGAAATACTTCACAGAGTGAATCACAAGGTACACCTTACGTTATGAACTCGTAGTAAGTGAAGCCTTTATTGCAGCAGATCCTGTATACTCTACTACAGTAGAAACTACACAGTCCTATTCGGAACAATTTTCTGTGACAGTACACTAGACTGAACACATCTGAGGAATCAATCTTAAGAAAGATGTGTCTACTTAAATGTTTTAAAGGCAGTATAGCTATAATTCGTGAACAATGTGGCAGTGGGAACATAATTATGGGCAAGTATAGACGAGACTACAGACCCGACAGGACGAAAAACGGGAAATATGTTTATTTGGGCTTTAACAGATAACGGGGACTATTCAAGGTCCTTTCTGCTCAATAGCCAAGAAATGAACTCTGTTAACCATACCACTGCGAGATTATTTAATGAATCGATGCAGCTTTATTGCCAGACGGAATTCACTAAGATGTGCTTCTCCTTTTAACAAACGGACCCAGCATACTCGTACATGAAGAAAAATTCCCAGGGGCTGAGTGTGAGTTACCCGAACTTGATTAATCTTGTGTGTGTGATTTATTATTTGCACCATATAGGAAACAATACATGCGATGTTTCCATACGTCGACAGTTTTCTTGTGAATGGTAAAAAAAGCATTTGTGAAAGTACCACTCCGACATGAAATTTTTTTAAGGCAGGACAAACTCTTTTCAGGAACAGCAAGTAGATTTGGCAGATGATCCGATTGATGATGGTTCAAATAATGCTCGTGGACAGTGCTGATCCAAATAATGACACAAAATAGTACACTGATGGCGCGAGGAATTAATAATAATAATAATAATAATAATAATAATAATAATAATAATAATAATAATAATAATCAAATTAATAATAATAATAATAATAATAATAATAGTAATAATAGTGGTGGTGGTAGTGGTAGTAACTTATGTCATAGCTTTTGGAGAACCCGCAAGTTCATTGCCGCCCTCACATAAGGCCGCCATCGATCCCTATCCTGAACTAGATTAATCCAGACTCTACTATCATATCCCATCTTCCTCAGATCTTTTTTAATATTATCCTCCCATCTACTACTCGCCCTCTCCAAAGGTATTTTTCCCTCCGGCCTCTCAACTAACACTCTATATTATGCATTTCTGAATTCGCTCATACGTACTACATGGCCTGCTCATCTCAAACGTCTAAATAGTAATAATAATAATAATAATAATAATAATAATAATAATAATTAATAATAATTCATTTGGGTATTCCCTCATTTCTGTTTCATTTGTGTAATATTATTCATAATTATGGAGCTGACGTTGTAAATGCCAGTTAAAACATTTGTCACATTGAAAAATAATTTTCTGACATTAATTCTGTGTAGTAAAAAGTATTTAATCGAAAATATATTAGAGTGATAAAGTTTTTACACTATAAATGCACATTAGGCTACAGCTTGTGAGAGAAAGAGAAAATATGAGGTAGAAGAAATACTTATGGGAATATTTAAAATTTCACAATTTCTTTTGAAGTATCAAAAAGATGAGCACATACTCCTACAAAATAATTTACTATTATCAGGAAAGCATAACTTCTGATAGAACTGAAACGCTCTGAATGTGTTGAATTTTTCTCAATCTCCACTGCTCTTTCTTTTTTTTTTTCTCTCCATCATCTCCATCTACCTTTCTTTGTTTTCATTTCCAATTTAAATTGCACGTCTGCGAACAGGACCAGTGCTTATTTTAATTGAAAATTTCTGTACTTCGTACCTCTGCTGCAATTTATTTGCTTTTATTGTGTGTAAGTTGAAGTTAATTTTTTTATTCGATTCTGTCGTCCCTTATACACCCTACTGATTTCGGTTGAAGTTTGATGTTACATGCTTCCTGGTGTGGTTCGTTAAGTTGTCACATCTCATGCACACTTTTCCAAAGCTTTATTTATTTTCTTTCGTACTTGAGCCTAGATATCACCTATATTCCATTTAAAATATGGTGGCAGCGGTGGTTCGTTAAGTTGATGATGGACGAAACGGGAAAATTCCCGAACGTACATGTACCTGCCCCAACATAGTGTTAGTCTGTGTAAAAGAAATTTCACTGTACTCTTATAGAACTCTGGAAAATCGTCTCCAACGTAGAACTGAGTGAATGTTACTTTTGACCTTTGATATCTGTATCCATTTCACTCTTCTAAAAGAATAAAGAAACTTAATATAACTGCTATAATATTGTCAAATTTAATTTTATTTAGGTTTCCATTATCGTTATGTGATGTCTTCTGCCGATCTTGTAAAGTTGTCTTCCCTGAAGTTGGAGACTTTCCTTTCACAATTCAATTATGTCGAGTTAATTGTTTCAGTGTTATGGTTGGATCGTGAATTATGATTGGATACGTGGGAGGAGGAAAATGGACTTCATACAAAACCAACAGGTACAGCTGTACACGTTCCTTCATAACGCCTGTTATATCAAATTACTGTAAAGTTAGACATTCCCCATAGCAATGTAACGAGCAGTATTTTGATCTGTAATAATTCTTACATTGTACAGCAGTGATGTCAAAATAAGCTCATTTTTCTGACTTTGACGTCGTGCGCGGGCATCAAGCGCTTGGTATGGAAGTAGGAATAAGCAACCTGTTGGATTAAGAAAACAGTGGTCCACAAACTTCAAAAGGAACGTGAAATTTTATGCCATTATTTATATGACTTCTTTCTGTTTGATATGTTCTATATTGTCTGTAAAACAAAAGTACTAACACCAATTTCTTAATATTGCAGTTGTGTTTTAAATGTTAACAACATAATAAAGAGTTAAGAAGGAATATTCACTTAAATTCCATAGTAGTACAACTATACTATAATACTAAGTGAATGAAACACATCATTCATACAGAAAGTGATATCCCGCTCCCCCCCCCAAAAAAAAGAGATTTGAGTATAACATGATAAGTTGGAATTTATATTGATGGTATCTTTAACTTTATAAAAGTAATCAATGAACTAATTAAAACAATATTATAGGACAAAGCAAAGTTACCTAGGTACTGCATATGTTTTGACTATAACTAATATTCCATAACAAAACTCTTATCGCATTATGCTTTTAAGGTGTTATTGGTGACCAACTTCCTATCATCAGAATATTAAATTATTTTCTCGAAACCTGCTGTAGCTGTAGAGCTGACATTTTTACAACACATGGGCACATATCTTTTGTTTATGATGTAAGAGTAGTTGCTTTGTTAATTGATTTCCTTACAAACATTATCTATACGAATATTTTCAAAATTTGTAATACGCTATCTTCAGTAATACGTATTTACGGTATATTAGATTTACGAAAACATTGTTTCAGTACCTGTAAGACTACTAAATTAGACATATATCTGAAAATTTCACTTTTCTATTTAAAAAGTTGAGAAAATATTCCGTTTCAATTAAAAAAAAAAACAAACTTGTGAAAAATGAGCATTAAAATTAAAACTTACATTCTTATAATGCATTTATACTTCTCAGACAAATCTAAAAATTAACATGGATAAGTTTTAATAAGTTATCTTCCCTTTATCTATTGAATCATTGCTGGACATCCCTGTACATAGCTCGACCAAGCGGGATATACTACCTCTTTCGTCTGTCTCTTTCCTTTCCACTGTAAAGCGCTCAGGTTCTCCTGAGCTCTAAAGCGCGCGCTTGCTCATGTGGGCATCAATTGACATGACTGTTGTACAGAGATGTAAGCAGCATTAGCATTATCTTCATCGTGCGTTCTAGGCTAGTTTCAAGAGAGATGAAACGGATCTCATTCAGCTCAGTCATTCCTTTCTTCTGTATAATAATAATAATGATTTATTTTAGCTGGCAGAGTTAAGGCCGTAAGGCCTTCTCTTCCACACAACCAGCAAAAAGTGTATATACATATGCATGAACTTACAAAGAATTCAACAATTTGATTTAGATGAGAGTTATATGTATACAAGAGTTATTTACGAATTAAACAACAAAATACTATGAACTATTAATTAAACACTGAAATAAACTGTGTAGCAGAATTAAACTAAAATACATAGAATGTTAATATATTTCAAATTATATTAGATAATAGAAAGAGATTATTATGAGACAATTTTGAAAATGCAGCACAATCAGGATGATGTCTAAAGAAAAAAAGCAACAGTGTAGTCAGTAATATTTTAAATCAGTATGATTGGAGTGAAATGCTAATAAGGTTATCTTTTAAGCTGTTCTTAAAGGTGTTTGTTGTCTTGCAGCCCCTAATACTTTGTGACAAGGAATTCCATTGACGCGAGGTGGATATTGTAAAAGATGAGGAATAACAAGATGTTCTATGAAGAGGTATATTTAGCGTGCCACAGATAAGTGATCTGGTATTTACGTCGTGGTTAG
Organism: Periplaneta americana; assembly: GCF_040183065.1. Classification (NCBI taxonomy): domain Eukaryota; kingdom Metazoa; phylum Arthropoda; class Insecta; order Blattodea; family Blattidae; genus Periplaneta; species Periplaneta americana. Next base: position 137,431,878 of record NC_091118.1, read on the forward strand.
AGTATAGATAAGAGAAACGAGACGAAAGGTAATTTGGTGTTGAGGTGTGCAGAATTCGAAAGAGTAAAGACAAAGAGTGTAAAGTTCTGCGTTCTTTAAGTCGGAGCCACGAGAGACTTGCGAAGGACGGTGATATGTGATCATATCGTCGGATGTTGCACACGTATCTGATGCACATATTCTGAGCTCGCTGTAACTTGACTGACAGTTCAGAACTTAGATCACTTAACAAAACGTCACAATAATCGAAGTGCGGCATTACTAGGGTTTGTACTAGGGTAAGTTTTAGTTGCTGGGGCAAGAAGTTTCTCAAGCGACTCAAAGAGTGAAAGGAGGAACAGATTTTCTTTATCGTTTCTTTAACTTGAAAATTCCAACTTAGATTATTATCAAAAAAGAAGCCAAGATTTTTTACGACAGATGAATAAGGGATTAGCGTGTTGTTAAGGGTAACAACTGAAAGATTACTGTTATTAAGGGAGTTAACTACACGCTTATGTCCAATAATTATGGCTTGAGTCTTACTTGGGTTAAGTGCGAGTCCGAAATTGGCCGCCCAAGTGGAGACAGTGGCTAGGTCACAATTTAACTTGTCAATCGATTCATTGATCGTATTGGGTCTGGAATGTATGTAAAGCTGTAGGTCGTCGGCATAGAGGTGATATCGGCAATACTGTAAGTTCTTTGATACGTCATTAATGTAGATAGAGAAAAGTAGTGGTCCTAATACGGAGCCCTGCGGCACTCCCGCCTTTGTGTATCGCCATTGGGAGAATAGATTATCAAGTGAAACACACTGTTGGCGGTCCCGTAGGTAGGAGTCCATCCAGCTCAAGGTATTGTCTGATAGGTGCAAAGTTTTCATCTTTGCAAGAAGCAAGTCGATATCAACAGAACCAAAGGCATTGCTGAAATCGAGAAGAGTTAGTGCCGTTACTTCACCCCTATCCATAGCTTCACGGATGTCCTCGGTCACTTTAAGTAGGGCTGTAGTAGTGCTGTGTCCATGCCTAAAACCCGATTGATAGTCATCGAGGAGTTTGTGTTCGTCGAGATAGTTCGTAAGTTGTCCGTGTACAATATGTTCTAATGCTTTTGAAAGAGTGGGAAGAATTGATATCGGTCTGTATTGGTTTACTGTAGAAGGTGTGTTAGATTTAGGTAAAGGTTTCACTAATGCCATTTTCCAGAGTGAGGGGTAGGACCCAGTCATAATAGATGCATTGAATATATGGGTGACGGTCGGCAGAATCACATCTATTATTTTATACAGGAGAGTGATATTTATATTGTCTACACCTTGGGCTTTAGATTTCATACATCGCAGCGTCTTCATTACGTCAGTCGGGTTAATGTATTTAAAGAAGAATTTATCCCATACAGGTTGGGGGTAAGATCTGAGAAATTCAAGAGTCTCTTTTTTATGTAATGGTTCAGGTGGAGCAGTGACGAAATGTTCATTTAGACTATTGAGTTGATTTAATTCCCAATATACTCCGTAAATTTAAGAGAGCAGTGTATTATGGTAATAAATGTTTGAAAGAATTTTTAGTTTTTTCGTTTAAATGTGTAGAAATTTGATCCGAACAAACGTAACCTTTCAAAATTCCTTCCGAACTAAAAGTTACATTTGTTCGAATCAAATTTCTGCACATTTAAAGGAAAAAATTGAAATTCAGTCAAACATTTGCTATCACAATACACTGCTCTCTTAAATTGACTGACTTAGCATATTGGGAATTAAATGAACGACTTTCCCAAAACATTTTATCAAATTTTTCATATACTTTTTTCTCGAAAAGCAAAAGCAAAAACGAACAAAATTGTATTAAACTTTATTGTTTGAAATATCTAAAAAATAATCCCTTGACGTTAATGAAATTACATACGGTTCACTTTGTACATGTGCTTTGATGGTCATATAGTCATGTTTTGATTTCAGACATTAGCAGTCCTATCTATACAACTCTTTTTTCCACATAATCTCGCAATCAAATTGATTAAATTTTATCTTTCCCATATTTTTCAGCATCTGCTGGGCAATTAAAGAATTAATATCCTAGTGAAGAAAACGAAAGATCAGCTTAAACGTTTTTGTTTGAAATATCTATTCGTTCGTTCATTCATTCATTCATTCATTCATTCATTCATTCATTCATTCATTCATTCATTCATTCATTCATTCATTCATTCATTCATTCATTCATTCAATTCCATAGATCTTACATGAGCAATGAAGTTTTAAGATGTGGAACAAGTCAAAATTTTACATTATTACAATTACAATTTTTACAAATTTTTACGGTTTTACAATTTAGTAATTTTCTACAATTTTTACAATTTTGTACAATTTTTTACAATATTTTGGCGAGATGTAGTGAGATGAGATGAGGTCCGAGGATTCGCCAAAAGATTCCCCGGCATTTGCCTTTTGGTTGTGGAAAACCTCGGAAAAACTCTACCAGGTACTCAAATCAAAGGGGTTGATGCCGAGGACTCGCCATAGACCATCCGGCTTCAGTCCCACGGCTGGGGAAAACCTCTAAAAAATAATCCCTTGAAGTTAACGAAATTACATACGGTTCACTCTGTACATGTGCTTTGATGGTCATGCAGTCATGTTTTGATTTCAAACATTAGCAGTCCTATCTATACAACTTTTTTTCCACATCATCTCGCAATCAAATTCAATCAATTTTATCTTCCCCATCTGCTGCGCAATTAAACAATTAATATCCTGGTGAAGAAAATGAAAGATGAGCTGAGTTCGAATCGGCAGAGTTTTCATATTTCCATAAATTAAAATACCTTTACGTTTGATACAGCTCATTTTCGTTATTCTTCGGGCAGTGACACACAATATGCGGATGACGTGAATATGTTAGGAGAAAATCCAGGAACGATTAGGGAAAACACGGAAATTTTACTTGAAGCAAGTAAAGCGATCGGTTTGGAAGTAAATCCCGAAAAGGCAAAGTATATGATTATGTCTCGTGACCAGAATATTGTACGAAATGGAAATATAAAAATTGGAGATTTATCCTTCGAAGAGGTGGAAAAATTCAAATATCTTGGAGTAACAGTAACAAATATAAATGACACTCGGGAGGAAATTAAACACAGAATAAATATGGGAAATGCGTGTTATTATTCGGTTGAGAAGCTTTTATCATATAGTCTGCTGTCAAAAAATCTGAAAATTAGAATTTACAAAACAGTTATATTACCGGTTGTTCTGTATGGTTGTAAAACTTGGACTCTCACTCTGAGAGAGGAACATAGGTTAAGGATGTTTGAGAATAAGGTGCTTAGGAAAATATTTGGGGCTAAGAGGGATGAAGTTACAGGAAAATGGAGAAAGTTACACAACGCAGAACTGCACGCATTGTATTCTTCACCTGACATAATTAGGAACATTAAATCCAGACGTTTGCGATGGGCAGGGCATGTAGCACGTATGGGCGAATCCAGGAATGCATATAGAGTGTTAGTTGGGAGACCGGATGGAAAAAGACTTTTGGGGAGGCCGAGACGTAGATGGGAAGATAATATTAAATGGATTTGAGGGAGGTGGGATATGATGATAGGGACTGGATTAATCTTGCACAGGATAGGGACCGATGGCGGACTTATGTGAGGGCGGCAATGAAACTTCGGGTTCCTTAAAAGCCATTTGTAAGTAAGTAAGTAAGTGACACACAATATGTCACCTTTCTTCATTATTATGGGATATATTGATCTTGTATCTGAATACGAAACCAAGAAGATTAAGTTAGAAGACCCAGATCCGGGCTGTAAGTGGAGTGAAATGGAAATTTCCTTGATTTACTGCGTGCAGAGGAAGGCAGTTTGTGACCAGTGTTGCCCCATTCGACAAAGATATGTTCCTTGCCTGAACACTGGGGCTAAGTATATTATACAGCTTACAGCTACAACGTCTACGACTCAGAATAAACGTCGCCCTGCACGATGTTCGCCGATGAAAGTAATGTAGTACTTCCACTGTTTCCTCCCACCCCAAAGCGCATAAGGTAATTAGGATAAACTTGTTGGCCGTGGTCCTCGCTCAGCTCAGATTGCAACATGTACCAAGGGGGCAGAGACAGTATCGGACATCTGTATTGTAGTTTAATTAAATAAAGTTGTATTCTGGCCAACTGCCATCTTCTAAGGTCCTCATGTTTCTTGCAACCGAAACAGTAAATTCACTGCATGGTTCTGAGTCCTCACTAGAGCAAATTGGACTGTGTGTGTGTTAACACTACAATTGGGTATACACTCGGTGACACTAATATAATATACAATACCATAATAATATTACAATAATTACAGTAATAAAATTACAATAAATACAGCAATAATAATTAAATAAACATGAATTTAAATCTAACTATAAATAAATAAATGCAATAAACCTAGGACTATGTTATAATAACGCCTATTATAAGTAAAAGTAAACCTAACTATAGGTATTTGTATTAAACCCCACTAATATGAACGTAAGTATTAATTTATCAGCTTAATTACATATCAACTTAATTATTTACATGACACTGCACCTACATGCGTAGTGTCACATTGGGGGACGACGTGCAGTTTCTCCCACGTTTGATTATATGGTTAGAACATTTAAATCAGTCTCATTTAGTAGAGACACATACAGGACAACAATTTATTTTTACTTCAATTTTTATTATACCTGAGTTTTTTAATGTACTTCACTCCCACCCCTTCTACTAATGAAGTTCAACCGTCCTCCACACAGATCGAAGACCACATATACAGTCATAGTAGTCTTACGGTCATAGTAAACAGTACGTTCCAAAAATATGTTCGCGTTTTCCAGTGACGAAAGAGCTTTCAATATTACATCATTTTCGCACAGGTACTGTGGTGCATTTGCCTACATCGTGTCCTGGTTTCTCCACCAGCTTTTATTCGCCAGCTAGTGGCTGGGCTATCTTAGCTCTTTTCTGAGAACATTAATTCCTCTTAGGAATTGGGCGTCTACGTAATATTATACAACTGTTTAAAATAATTTAAATAAAAGGGCCTCGTTAAGTAATTAACTGTCACGTGATTTCCTCCCTTTCTACGACCCTACGACAACCACTTGGACGGACAGTAGATAGTATGTCTGAGTAATTTTATCTTTTCGGATCGGGCAAAAGTGAAGATTGAATTTACAGTACGTAAGGTACTCTTTTATAGACTAGGTACAGAATTATTTCAACATGAGTTACTAATACGAAGGACCAAACTGGTAATTGGGATTAGGTATAGTAGTCTATAGTGCGATAATATGCACATTAGAACTGATGCCTGTATCGAAATGAACGGCCACCATTAAAAAAAATGTGTTTAAATATCAATATTATGATTATTTTTCAATTTAACTTCATTCTCTATATTGTACGCTAATGTGTTGTAGACAGTATAATACACACTGCATAATGAATACGTCCACATGGACAGCTCAGTTCGTGAGTAAAAACACTCATTGTTAATACTGTACTGTATTTGGATTAAACAAAAACCTAATGAAAATTATCAAACTCAAAATTGCGATATTTCCTAGTTTACGTAAATGGATGAACTACTTTTCTTCTCTCCTATACCTAGTAAAGTGATTTGTTTGTACATTACGCCAGTATCATCGAACTCCATTCGTGGAAGGGGGTACCAAACGGCGTTGAGCCAAAGGTATAGCCAGGTTAATATTAAAAATGTTAGTAAAAATGAAATGATGTCCCTCTATAAGCTAGGTCACTGTATGAAAGAAATACTACATATATATAATAAAAAATTTGTAACACATATAATTTTTACCGCTTGCGTATGACACCCATAGCCTAACATTACTATATAAACGAATTTTTCAAGTTACAGTTTGTCTCGGAGGTGTCTGTGTGAGATAATTGATCCGGAGCACTGTTACGGGTTAAGTGGCTCTTGTGGGAGATGATGTTCTCTACCGAATTCCACGCAAGACCAGCTTGAACGCCATCCGTGATATTTTTTCGTTGATATTTTTATAATGACTGACCGAATGATGTGGAAAACATGCTGGAAATTTGAAAATAAAGTTTCCAATGTGTGTATTAAAATAGTAATATCTGATCTGTGCTCTAGATTGCGGGTTCGATCCCGGCCCAGATCGATGGCATTCAAGTATGTTAAATTTGATTGCCTCTGTGGTGTATTGGTCAGCATGCTGGCTTACAGATCTAGGAGGTCCCGGGTTCGATTCCCGGGCTCGGCTCTGGGTGTCTAGAATCTGGAAAGTTGTATGAATGTGAGTGTGATTGTGAGTGTGCCGGGTTAATATTAATTAGCCAATCATCAAAATATAAAAAAATACTTCAGGACTGTCGCTGGGCAGTAACCTGAACACACGTTTCAGCGTCACATTGTTGACAAGTAACTTCATCTGTGAGCAAAACCATGAAGCACTAATAGATGCTATAGTTACCAACAGCGAAAAAAAGTGTGTTAAATGTGACAGGCTCATCTCCGACGCTGATCTAACCTCGGCAGTTGCGAACGTCGTTAAATAAACCATATTTATTTATAGTAATACGAATACTACCGATAATATTAATAGTAAAACAAGGGAGAAACTGCACTTTCTGTCCTGCAAGAAATTTTCAAAATCCAACGATGTGACACTGCGCATGTTAAAAGCACAGATAATGGCATTTTTTAAATTTAAATATACAATGGTTATACAAATTATTTATTCCTTTTGTTATATAGATGTAGGAAAGCTAATACCTGTTGTTTTTTCTAAATATGCTACTGGTCTTGAAAAAAACATTTCAGAACTTTTACTGAAATATACAAATTTTTCAAAATATTTTTGTTAATAACTCGGAAACTAATATTAATTCAGTGTTCTTTCAGTCGGCCTACGTACATTCACATACTACGTTAGCAACATGAAAAATTATCATTGAATTGCTTTTTGATATGTGTAACATCTTTTTTTTTTTTTTTTCCTATTTCTTTGTATAAAATATAGTTGAGAATGTGAAAAACACGGAGTTTTTAAGCTAATGTCTGCAACTTTGAGCGACAATCCTTGAGCATAATTTTAATATGGCCATTACAAATGCTAGTCGCACTGAAATTTCTGTTACTCAAAATCGAAAGGCATGTTAGTGGATATCACAGGAATGCATGGCAAAAAAACAAAAAACATATTTTCCTTTCGTTTTGCCAGTTAATATTGTCACATATATTAGTTTTGCATGAGATTTTCACACCAATTTTTGTTCCATTGCAAAAATGTGGTGACTACATATTTCGCAATAGTACCATTGGTGATTCAGTATTAAGTATTAAATTATGTGGTAGCAATCATTTTGGTTTCAAAGAATTCAAGAATTCAGTTGGTTAAAATACAGTCTGCTCACTATCTACAACTGCATCGAAAAATTCATTATACGGTCCTGGACTGTGTAAAGATATGTATTGCAGGAATTATATAGTTTTAGCCTTCATGATGTGTATCAACAATGTTATTTATTTTAGTGTCGTGTTATAATTTCCATGGCCTCGTGAAAGTCGATGTTGAATGAAACAGACCACCGCCGACTTGATGCTCGCTTCTCGAAGGGAGCATCAAGTAGGCTGTGAACAGACAATAATAAAAAAAAATTGACTACAAAAGATAGCATTTTAATAATTATGAATGAATGTTTGATCGTATTTATTTTTATATGTTAGTTAATTTAACGTCCATTTGTACAATTTTAATGTAGCTTATGTTTTACTCATTGTTATGAAGGTTAAATGTGCAAACTTTGACACACATAGGTCAAAGCGTGTCGATTTGTATAGAGAAAAAAAACACACACATTAAGATCAGTGTCTCTCAAAACTGGTATCGATTCCTCGTTTCCCCTTCTTCTGTGCGTGTAATTATGAAACCTACCCCAGTTATTTTCTTCTTCTTTCAATAAATTTTGCCTTTTTCTTTCCCCCTCCGCCTTTTTCTTTTCCTTTTACAAAGTAGTTTATGAGTCATTAGTCTTTAGCTCACAAATCAGAAGGCACATTAAATTCCAATATTTTCACACTTGAACAAAGAGGATAACAAATATGAAATAAACTGATGCACTGTCAAGTTCACAAGCAGCATCCCAGCGAATAAGCAGGTATAATTTTTTTATGCAATGCTGTTAATTACATAATTGCCAGAACTCAAAACATTTGCATCAATTTTGACAATAATTAATAATATATTCCAATTGTGGAACTTCAAATATACACACACAGAGGAGATATAGTATAACGAGCAGAGAACAGAGTGAGAAATTATAGAAGAGAGTAAAAATAAATGAGAAAGAAGACTATAACAGAAGAGAGAAGGGAAGAGAACAAGAGAAATGAGAGATAGGGAAGGGAAGATAACAAGAGAAATGAGAGATAGAGAAGGGAGGGGAACAAGAGAAATGACGTAGGGAAGGAAAGAGAACAAAAGAAATGAGAGATAGAGAAGGGAGGTGAACAATAGAAATGAGAGATAGAGAAGGGAAGAGAACAAGAGAAATGAGAGATAGGGAAGGGAAGAGAACAAGAGAAATGAGAGATAGAGAAGGGAAGAGAACAAGAGAAATGAGAGATAGAGAAGGGAGGGGAACAAGAGAAATGACGTAGGGAAGGAAAGAGAACAAAAGAAATGAGAGATAGAGAAGGGAGGTGAACAAGAGAAATGAGAGATAGAGAAGGGAGGGGAACAAGAGAAATGACGTAGAGAAGGAAAGAGAACAAGAGAAATGAGAGATAGAGAAGGGAGGGGAACAAGAGAAATGACATAGAGAAGGGAGGAGAACAAGAGAAATGACATAGAGAAGGGAGGAGAACAAGAGAAATGATATAGAGAAGGGAGGAGAACAAGAGAAATGACATAGAGAAGGGAGGAGAACAAGAGAAGTGACATAGAGAAGGGAGGAGAACAAGAGAAGTGACATAGAGAAGGGAGGAGAACAAGAGAAATGACATAGAGAAGGGAGGAGAACAAGAGAAATGACATAGAGTAGGGAGGAGAACAAGAGAAATGACAGAGAGAAGGGAGGAGAACAAGAGAAGTGAAATAGAGAAGGGAGGAGAACAAGAGAAATGATATAGAGTAGGGAGGAGAACAAGAGAAATGACATAGAGAAGGGAGGAGAACAAGAGAAGTGACATAGAGAAGGGAGGAGAACAAGAGAAATGACATAGAGAAGGGAGGAGAACAAGAGAAATGACATAGAGAAGGGAGGAGAACAAGAGAAATGACATAGAGTAGGGAGGAGAAAAGAGAAATGACAGAGAGAAGGGAGGAGAACAAGAGAAGTGAAATAGAGAAGGGAGGAGAACAAGAGAAATGACATAGAGAAGGGAGGAGAACAAGAGAAATGACATAGAGAAGGGAGGAGAACAAGAGAAGTGACATAGAGAAGGGAGGAGAACAAGAGAAATGACATAGAGAAGGGAGGAGAACAAGAGAAATGACATAGAGAAGGGAGGAGAACAAGAGAAATGACAGAGAGAAGGGAGGAGAACAAGAGAAGTGAAATAGAGAAGGGAGGAGAACAAGAGAAATGACAGAGAGAAGGGAGGAGAACAAGAGAAATGACATAGAGAAGGGAGGAGAACAAGAGAAATGACATAGAGAAGGGAGGAGAACAAGAGAAATGACATAGAGTAGGGAGGAGAACAAGAGAAATGACAGAGAGAAGGGAGGAGAACAAGAGAAGTGAAATAGAGAAGGGAGGAGAACAAGAGAAATGACATAGAGAAGGGAGGAGAACAAGAGAAGTGACATAGAGAAGGGAGGAGAACAAGAGAAATGACATAGAGAAGGGAGGAGAACAAGAGAAGTGACATAGAGAAGGGAGGAGAACAAGAGAAATGACATAGAGAAGGGAGGAGAACAAGAGAAATGACATAGAGTAGGGAGGAGAACAAGAGAAATGACAGAGAGTAGGGAGGAGAACAAGAGAAGTGAAATAGAGAAGGGAGGAGAACAAGAGAAATGACATAGAGAAGGGAGGAGAACAAGAGAAGTGAAATAGAGAAGGGAGGAGAACAAGAAAAATGACATAGAGAAGGGAGGAGAACAAGAGAAATGATATGGTGAAGGGAGGAGAACAAGAGAAATGACATAGAGAAGGGAGGAGAACAAGAGAAATGACATAGATAAGGGAGGAGAACAAGAGAAGTGACATAGAGAAGGGAGGAGAACAAGAGAAGTGACATAGAGAAGGGAAGAGAACAAGAGAAATGAGAGATAGAGAATGGAGGAGAACAAGAGAAATGACATAGAGAAGGGAGGAGAACAAGAGAAATGAGAGATAGAAAAGGGAGGAGAACAAGAGAAATTACATAGAGAAGGGAAGAGAATAAGACATGAGAGAAATAGAGAGAAGATACCAAAGAAATGTGAGCAAGGGAAGAGAACAAGAGAAATGGGATGTTGAGGGGAAGAGAATTGAAAGAAATGAGAGAGAGAGAGAGAGAGAGAGAGAGAGAGAGATGCTCCGAGAGAAAAAAAAATATTTTGACTTTAGTGTCATCATGAGAAAGAAGATGAAACCCCAAACCACAGTTACTGACTGGAAAGTCATGTTTTGGTTCTATGCTTGCTCACACGTCGCCACATGTGAATCTGGGTCGCTGTAGGTGTTGATACTGTCTCATGCGGATTGTGTGTAATCTTCTCTCATCCTTTTTGCTGAAGTCAGCTCTGCCTGGGAAAATTGATTTTTTCTTTGTGTAGCGAATACTCCATCATGCAATCTTGTGCCTTCGATGCAGTCAGTGACGCTAGTTCAATACCTTTTCATTTTATTCTCTCTGAATTACGACACCACTAACGGCAAGGAACGACGTGTGATAAGTCTTAAAATTCTATAGCTTTAATATATTGGAACGAAAGTGCTAGTCTGTATCTGGAGTAAAGAGTTTATGGCGAACATTTAAAAAATTTACGACGTGAAGACATTTTAAAGTGATATATAAATTTACACGACTTACTATCACTCTGTTATTGATTTTAAAGCTGCTAATTATTGGCAGGTCGTAGTGTTTGCAGCTGTTAAAGGGAGAGTTCTGATATTGCGTGCAGGTAGGTACTCTTGTTTGTTCAAATTCCTCTTGGCCATGCGTGTTTATTTTAAAATGGAGCGCTTTTCTGCGTACCACTCGAGAAAAATTGTAATTAAGATTACAGCAATGTCCCTTAAGGAATTAATTAAATTAAGTTGATCAAATGGAATGCGCAGCCTATGCTAATTATGTTAGCGAGTCCATCCTCATTTGTTTCTATATCTCAAGAGGTTATGTGCATCACAGCCAGACGTCCGGGACGTCGTCTATTCCAATCCCCATAATGACGGTAACGTTCTAATTAATAAATGAATAATGTATTTTGATGTTTCTTTATTTAAGTTATAATATTTGGGAGCTGTGTTAAAGAAAGTTTCTGCAGATCTGGGATTTCGTTAGCAGATGATTTAGAAAAGATTCACGTGTAACTTTTTTTAAGGTGTGAAGACTTAATAAAATATTAGACTTAATTTTAAGTTAATCAAAAATTATTATTCTTACATAAATGGAGTGTCTAATAAGTATGTGGAGTATAAAGACCAGTTAATTTTAATATAGTGTAATTATGGAAGAGAACCTTGCTAAAACAGTTGCTGTAGATCTGTAATATCGCTATCAGATGACTTGAAAATGATTCATGTGAAACATTTTTTTAACGTGTGGGAAGTTAATATAATATTAATATTAAAATTGATTTTAACTTAATAAAAAATTACTGTTCCTAAGTAAATGGGGTGGTTAGTAAATGCAGGGAGTATAAAGATAAAAATAGTTGACTATTAATACATTGTAATTATTTTAAAGTGCTTAACTGTGCTATTAATTTCCAAATCGACCCAGTTGTCTGAAATGACATTATTATTTACTATAATATTAATAATGTAAAATAAATAATATTATAATTATTCATCTCATTTATTTAGATTCCCTTAGTATCATCAACTCTTCTGCTAACACCGCCATATCATTAGTAAATCTTATGCACTTTATTTTTCTTTCTCCCACTATCACTTGTCCCATTTTTGAAAACAGTTTTTTAGTAAATCATCCAGAGTAGATGATAAAGGGCGTCTTTGACGTACTCCTCTCCATGTTTCACTTCCTTCTGACATATCTTCTTCTATCCTAACTTTGGCTCGTTTCATACAAAGATTACTGAAAAGCCTTCTCTCTTTCCAATCCACACCAATTTTCTTTAGGATTCCCATCAGTTTATTCCAATCACTCCGTCAAAAGCCTTTTCTAAGGCCACAGATACTACATACACTTCTTTATTTTTCTCTAGGCATCTTTCGCCGATTGTTGGTTGTAGTCCAATTGCATCTCTTGTGCCTTTCCCTTCCTGAAGCCAAACTGCTCTTCTTCCAACTGTTCTTCCATCTTAGAATACAAACGTCGATCCAGTATTCGGAAGAGAATCTTCGCCGAGTGCGATATCGGGCTAATAGTCCTGAACTCGTTATATTTCTTGGCATTGTTTCTCTTCGGTATTGGAATCAACATTGTCTCCGTAAAATATTCAGGCTATTCGTCTTTTTCTTATATTTCATTGCATAATGAAAATACTTTTTTGTCTTTTGATACCACTTCTTCGTCTTCTATGGCTAAGTCACGTGGACGATTCCTTGTCTCATATAAATCTATATATTTCGTCCATCTGCTTAGTATTCCTTGTTTGTCTGTTATTTCATTTTCGATATAGTCCTCTATCAACCACTTGGATTTCCTGTTCTTATTTGTGAAGTCCAAACATTTTATTCCGCGGTACATTAAATCATATCTCCTTTTTTCCTCTAGATCCTCTATTTTCTCACATTACTCTTTCATCTAGTCTTTCATTGCTTCATCAGTTTCTCTTAGTTCGTTGTTAAGTTTCCTATAGTTTCTTCTACCGTCTTCTGTGTTGATGTTTTCCACTTTCTACTTTCCTCTGTCTTCTCCAACATTTTCTCTGTGACCCAAGATTTCTTAATTCTCACACTTTCTGTGTATCCTATTGTTTCTTCTGCTATTGTCTGTATACAACTTCTTATATGATTCCAGTACTCATTACTATTTTCAGATGTGGATTCTAATGTAGCAGCTTTCTCTTGAAAATTTGTTTCAAGTTTTTTTCTTTCCTCTTCGTTCTTCAGTTTTTCCATGTTCAATTTCTTCGTCACTTGTCTTCCTCTTATCTTGTTGAGAAAAATATCTACTTCGCGTATCAGCAAGAATGATCTAAGTTAATATCCGCTCCTGGTAGAGTCTTTGAATTTTTTAAGCAATTTCGAAATCTTTCCTATATCAGTAGCCTATATAGTGTATCTGATATCTGTCATTGTAAACGTTCTTGTTTTCTATGAATTCTGCAGTACACTGTCTTGAAGATGTATTATTGTACCATCTCGTCATTACAAATATTCTACTAGATGGCAGTAGTATGTTATGATTAGCTGTTTCACGGTCGACTCTAGTAGAAGGTCGGAAGGTGAAAACTTGGCAACATGTGCATAGGCATCAATCAGTCTTCTTATGAGCGCGTGGTGTATACGATTTAAGCCTTGCTTTCGCGTATTGAAGAGTATTGACCAACGAGCTAGAAGTAGAATATAGAGTGGCGATCGCGCCGCCATCTTTGAAACTTTTGAACCTATGTCCGCCATGTATTAACTAGTCAAGAAGTGGGCGTGGTTCCTATAGCATAATACAGAAACTGACTGTATAGAACATCTTGCAACTCACGAATCTTATTTTATATCGCATTAACCTATATATTCCATTTTACTAACATTTCTTTATTTTAACAGCTTTCAGAAAACTCATGCAGCAACAATTTATTCCATTCACCTTACATTAACATCGAGTCTTAAAGATGTGGATACAAGTGGACATGGTTCCTACAGGACGAGGCTGAAAGAGAATGTTTAGAATATTGCATCTTGTTAATATTATTTTATATTGCAATAACTCACATATCCCATTTTTACCAGTGGGAAGGAAAAGCCACGCAATATTTTCTTCTACACATCTCATACGGACATTGAAGTTTTAAGATGTGTAACATGTACAGAAGTGGGCGTGGTTTCTATAGGATGAAACGGAAAGGATAGTCCAGGATAGTTGCATCTTATAAATCTTATTTTATATTGCAATAACTCGTATATCTCATTTTTACTAACACTTTATTTTTAATAGTCGTCAGTAAACTCGTGCAGAAACATTTTATTCCATACCGGTATATCTTAGGTTAGCTAGATTAACATTAAATCTTTTAGATGTGGAACTAGAGTTACACAATTTTTTGGCGAGATGAGATGAGGCCGAGGATTCGCCATAGATTACCTGACATTTGCCATACGGTTAGGGAAAACCTCTGAAATAACCCAACTAGATAATCAGCCCAAGCACAGTTCCAGATCACCAGACAAGTAAGTCTGCCGACTGAGCTATGTTGATGGCTCTACAAAAATATACAATACATAGCAAGCAGCTGAACTATACAAAAACATACAATGTACAGCAAGCAGATTAATTCAGTTTGAAAGCATAAACAATTCAACCAGTTGAGCTATACAAAAATATAGAATACACGGTAAACCGATTAATTAAATTTAAATCATTAACAATTCAATCAACTAAGATATAGCGGTACAAAAATAGATAATACATATGAAGGAGATTACTATTCAGTTTACAAGCATAAAAAATCCATGAGGTAAACTAAAAAATAAATGCAATACACAGCAAGCTACAATTGAGGGGTCCAGTGGAAAAGGAGCCCATGGCATATTCCTGTTGACTTTTACATGCTTTCAGGGGAAGACACGTAAGCTCCAGTTTCATCGGACAGACATAGACTGCTTGAAGTCGTATTCATGTCAGTATGTTTTACAATCCTGGATTCTCGTGGTGTTCTATTGAATTTTCCCCTGCCACAGAAAAGAAAGCTTCTTCGAAACTTCGCTGCTTTGGTGGATGCCTAGAAGTCTCTCTTGTTTTCAAATGAGCTGGAAACTTGAAAATAGTTGGTATTGCATTGGGCAACAAACATCTCCTCTCGTTCACAAAATACATGTATTTTGTATCGAAATGTGCAGAACACAAACACTATGTACTTTGGGAAACCATTTGTCTCTCTTCATTTGTGAAACCCACTGCTTAGTCAACAAATAATTTTTCAGTGGGAATCTGTAAAAACAATGAACATGTTACAGAATCTTTCTATCAATTTATAATAACAGTTATAACTCTTATTATATGAATAGTAATACCAAATTATGGCAGACTACTTACCTGATATATGAAATATTCTTTGTTTTGTCGCTTCGGTTGCTACAGTTGTAAGACGAGCACACAAGAGGCATCTTAATAGAGAATTTAAAAATCTCCACGTGCTTATATGCCTACTTCTGCTATAGCGAGATACTAGTTAAAACATGGCGGCCGGTAGTTCAAGCTAGTACCACAAAGAGCGCTGATACAGACGTGAACGCCACTCTATATTCTACTTCTAGCTCGTTGGTATTGACAATTTATACTTAGTCTTTCTTTTAAAGTTTTGGCATGAACTCAGCCAAGTATGGATTTCTGAAATGGTCCTCGGAAACATTTGAAACAGCAGACCAGAAATAAACGAAATGGTAGATGTACCGATAGCTCTATTTTTTAAAGTTATCCAAGACCGTGGTAATTTGTAGTTTTAAAGCTGATAATCCATCCTTTGAATCGAGGAGGACTTTACTCTTCCTTCAGATTTTGTACTTTACACTGCAAAAATTGCCTACTGCATTGTAAATGCAGTGATTTCAAACAGTGTTAACGAAGAAAACAATGTATAATGTCGATATCAAATGAGTTGTTGAAGTTAATCTCAAAAACAGTCTTGTGTAGTGATGTTGGCTTTATAAACGATCTATGTCCACGTGAGATGGAATAAGTTAAACTTCCTGATAAAATACTTTGTCATTATGAACATAGTTAAATAATATTTTTATTTTATTAGGTTATTTTATGATGCTTTATCAACATCTTAGGTTATTTAGCGTCTGAATGAGATGAAAGCGATAATGCCGGTAAATGAGTCCGGGGTCCAACACCGAAAGTTACCCAGCATTTGCTCATATTGGGTTGAGGGAAAATTCCGGGAAAACCTCAACTAGGTAACTTTCCCCGACCGGCAATCGAAGCCGGGCCACCTGGTTTCGCGGCCAGACGCGCTAGCCGTTACTTCACAGGTGTGAACAATAATAATATTCAAAGGCATGGAATTATATCATAGCTGCCAGTAAATCAGTGTATGATAAGAGAAATTTGCAGACATTTTAGAATAAGATGTGAAAATTGTAGACCTAAATAAGATGAAACGTATTTCATGTGGTGTACAGCATAGGCCTAGATATTATTTATGGATATGAATTGTACAGTA
This sequence comes from Periplaneta americana, assembly GCF_040183065.1. NCBI lineage: Eukaryota > Metazoa > Arthropoda > Insecta > Blattodea > Blattidae > Periplaneta > Periplaneta americana. Next base: position 137,448,379 of record NC_091118.1, read on the forward strand.
TGTGTTGAGTATTGCATGTAATGTAGTGGAATAATGTTTTGATAAGCAATATAGAACTGCCGTATAGATGTTGAAAATAAGATAAAAATATCTAGTAATAAAGACACGACTCCTTTTAAGATATCTACAGTGTCGTTTTATAAATGAATATTACTGAAGTTTGAAAAAAGTGACCTAACCTAATTGGATAGATCCATTAATTCTGGCTGAAAACCAAAGTAGGTCTATGACATAAATAAATTACAATGTAACAAAATGTGTTTAATATTCACGCCTATGAATCTACGTGTTTCAGTTTTGTACATAATGTAATGGACTATTTTTATAAATAATAAAAAACTATAGCATGTAAGTATACACTTGAAGGAATGGTGAACGGGAGAAGAGTTCGGGGTAGAAGAAAATATCAGATTATAGACAATATTTAGATATATGGACCATATGAAGAAACAAAGAGGAAAGCAAAAAATAGGAAAAACTGGAAAAAGCTGGGTTTGCAGTGAAATACTTGCCCTTGGGCAGAACACTAAATGAATGAAACATGTGAGAAATAACGACAAAAAAGATGAAGACACGACATATTCCTTACGAATCCTTGTATTAAATTACAGCAATTTTTAAGAGATGTCATTATTCAAGATTTTAAAAATATATAAGAGGATTACTTTAGTATGTTGCAAATGCAGCTATATATATATATATATATATATATATATATATATATATATATATAATCTGTAATGTTTTAAACTGGCTTCTTGTACGACGTATGATTAATTTTTAACGGTTTTCTTCTGATATTAACATTAAAACTCTTCGGTTCTGTATGACAGTAATATGACTGACAACAGCAGATGACACAGTGTTGCCAAGTTGAGGCTTTCGACCTTGTACTGGAATCGACCGTGGCTGTTCTCTTGTTACCAGTTGTGCCAACTACACAATATTTATTGAACTCTATGGACGATTACTAGTCAAGAAGCCTTAGTTGATTGTTTCATTTTTATTAAACCAGTTTAATTCGATTTCAATTATTATCAATAATTTAACAATCTATAATAGTGACTATTCATAATCTCATACAACAGAAGCTATAACATAACCTAAATAATATAAACACGAGAAATGTTAGAAAAGTTTTAATTAAAGATGATGAAATAAATATGTGTCATTTTAAAAGATTGAAAGTACAATGTTGGCAAACTAAGAAACAAATGCTAGAGTGGTGATAAAAATTGTAAGCTAAGCAGCCATGATTGGTTGAAACACGTCGTTCTGTACCGTTTTATTGATCAAAAGTAGTATGAGGAAGTAAAAGTGTAATAGTCAATAAAAAAATAAAATAATTTAGTTATATTTATATTTAACACAAAATAGTCGTATGTTTAGGCCTAACTAAGTTTTAATAAAACCTTAAAACTAATTATTATTATTATTATTATTATTATTATTATTATTATTATTATTAATGTAGTTGTTGTTTTGCTGTTTTTTTTAATTCTCGGCCTGCCATTGACTGCTCTTTGGCCCTCAAGAAGGCCGTATACCCACGGGAGCAGATAATATTGAAAAATATTAGAAGGTTTTATATGAACTGAGAAACCGTCAGATTGACATACCGAATGAAATATGACTTTCAATTTTTTCTAAAGAAATAATGTGTTGGTGGACATATCGGTGATTATTCAAGAGTATTTTTTCTTCTTCTTTTTCACTCACGTTAAAATTTGATTTACATATCTCCGTGTGAAAAGGGCAACTGGTCATAAATACACATTACACTTTTAAAACTACTGCCTACGCCACCTAACTGTGAAAATGAATATCCTACATACATTTCACATTTCACATCTGATTAATATTAATGTGAAATTTACATATCTTAAATTGAAATTCACCCAATGTTTGGTTTTAACACATTTTTACGCTCTGAATTTCCAGGAGCTTTTAAGATAATTGTCACGAAAGATTAAGTCTGCGCTTTAGTATTTCACATTAATATTCATTCTTGTTTTATTACACTACATTCTTTCTGACTTAAGCGATTCTCTAACGTTGTGAAAGCATAGCTAAAACAATTGCCTGTAGACTTTCCATCAAAAAGACTGTGGATCAATCACAGAAAAATAGTTTGTAATTTATTATGGACAAAGCGTTCATATTACATGATTTCTGATTACTTTAATTTATTCTTATATCAAATCGTGTATTCAGTTGTTCGGTCAGCCATTTTACTTGTGCCTAATGTACCAATCCCTGTGCTAAGAAACAGCCAGTGTCATTGGTTTGCAATATAAACACCTTAAAAATATGTTGAATACATTTGGTTTTCATATCCTAACATACTAAACCTACATATGTTAAAGTATTGCAGTTTAAATAATTACGCTATAAATTGTTGTAATATATTATAAGAAAATTAAAATAACAAAAAAAAATGGTACGTGATAGGAACTTTTTGGCCTTGAATTTGATTTCAGCATGCTAAAAATACCCTAAAAACATTAAAACTTTGGAGGCAGGAATTTCATCGCAGACTAGTGTAATTATAAAATAATTGTCACTTTTTATTTAATCCCTTATTAATATATAGTCTCTACATATATAATAATGCGGTAATGGTGGAAAGAGAATATAAGAATAAATTAAAGTAATCAGAAATCATGCAATATGAACGCTTTGTCCATAATAAATTACAAACTATTTTTCTGTGATTGATCCACAGTCTTTTTGATGGAAAGTCTACAGGCAATTGTTTTAGCTATGCTTTCACAACGTAGTCGTAGTCCAGTAAGAAAGTATTTACCATGTTGCATCGAGGATGTCTAAATAATCCAGACCACTTTTGTTAAATAACTTATGTAGGATATAAGTATTGCCTAAGCAGAGGTGTAATATTACAGATTTTGTGAAAAAGTCATACCATGCCTATTTTGGAATCAAACTTGGAGACCAAAGTAAAGCTTGGGCACCACACAAAGTGTGTAGAGTATGCACTGAAGAATTTCGTCATTTCATCAATTGGAGAAGACCTTGCTATCTTTTGGAGTACCTATTGTTTGGAGAGAGCAGTCGAACCATAGTAATGACTGCTACTTCTGTTCGTGTGATGTGAAGGAGTACGATTCTAAACATAAAAATCAAATCGTGTATTCAGTTGTTCGGTCAGCCATTTTACTTGTGCCTAATGTACCAATCCCTGTGCGACTAGAAAATCTTAAACAAACATCATTCTATTGGTACTGACAACGTGAAATAGGCTTTAAATACTTTTTCTCCGAAGATGATAATCTTGTATATTGCAGTAATGTGAAAGAATTTATGCTAAAACATGGACTTCCAAACTATGACCTAAGTGAATGGAGACTGTTCATTGATGCTTCCAAGCGAAGTTTAAAGGATTTCCTCCTTCATAACGGAAACATTTTTGGTTCAGTGCCCGTTGCCTATTCAGTGATCTTAAAAAAAATCATACACAAATTTGCAACTGCTGTTGTTGCGACTAGACTATAGGAACACTAGTGGCAAGTTTGTGATGATTACAAAGTTCTTACTATGTTCCTGGGTCAACAATTTGGTTTTACCAAATTTCCATGCATTCTTTGCCTGTGGGATAGTAGGGCACGAGTTGATTACTGGACTATGAAAGACTGGTCACCTCGACAAAATTTGGAAATCGGTTGTAAGAATGTTGTGCGCCAAAGCCTTGTGAGTTCTTCTAAAGTTGTGCTGCCATCTCTCCACATCAAGCTTGGCTTAATGAAACAGCTTGTAAAAGCTTTAAATAAGGAAGGAGGCTGTTTTAAGTACATATCTGGTGCAACATTTAAAAACAGTATAGACGAAAAGGAGAAATCAGCATGGATTTTTTTTGTGAAGTTGTTTTAAAATTTCTTGGCAGCAAGGATCCTAATTACCGAAACATTGTGGCTAACTTGCTTGAAGCATACAAGGAATTTGGTTGTAACACGAGTATCAAAATTGTCTGTTTTCTCAGCTAGATTATTTCGCCGAAAATCTAGGATTATTCAGCTAAGAGTAAGATGAACTATTTCACAAGGATCTGCAGGAGTTCGAAAGAAGGTACCAGGGACGCGGGAGCATCAGTAGGCCTATGCTTGGTGATTATTGTTGGATGTTAAAGCGTGAAATATCTGAAAAGAAACAAGTGGTGTTATTTTTTGTGTGATACATTGTGCTAATTTATACATCCAATAGTGAAGTAAACAAGACAAAACAAAGCAAAAACACTCTAGTGACATGTATGAACAACCCTACACATAATTTCAGCAAGTTGGGACTTTTAAACATTGTTTTTGAATTTGAAATAAAAAAAGTGAAATGAAAAAGTTGGTGATGAAATTCACGTAATTATAAAATACATTTAAAGTGATTTTGCAAACAAACCTGACGTGATAGAAGCAAAGGGATTGAAAATTCGGATTCAGCACATCGACATTATATAAAATCACATTACTTAGTTTAGGCAACAAACACAAAGTTGAAATTCGCAGGCTAGTGTTATTACCAACTACAGAAGTTATTGAGAAGAAATGAGGGTACGGGTAATGTGACTAAGATGAGTAATTTTACAGGGAGAATGAAAGACAAAGAACAGCGATGGTTGAGTAGTCAGTCCTTCAATCTGTCATCATGGCGGTACGAGTTCGAATCCCGGTCAGGCCTGGGATATTTCATCGAAAAATTGATAGTGACATTGTGGACTATTACACTTTTACTACGTCATACTACTTTTGACTAATAAAACGGTACGAAAGGACGTCTTTCAACCAATCATGGCTGCTTATCGCACAATTTTATCGCGTCCATAGCATTTGTTTAATTTTATCACTTCCCTAGCATTTTTTCTTTTTATCACTACCCTAGCATTTGTTTCTTTGTTTGTCAACATTTCAAACTGCACTGGTCTGGACGTCAAAAAACAGAAAATTACAAACCACTCCAGTCGATGCACAGCAGTTTCAAATATGACTCGCATTGTCATTCAAGAACAAGAATAAATGAAGATCACTGGTCATAGCTATGCATCTTCCCTGAAACCCTATTTACAAATAAATGGAGAGCACCATTCTGAAATCCTGAATAAGTTGAGGAATAAACCATGTACAGTACATCAATGAGTTCCACTTCTTCTACGTACACGTCCGATATAACATCAACTGAATCACCAATCACTAAAACATTCAAATTTAAAAATTGTACTTTCAATAATTGTTCCTTTTAAAATTATTCATGTTTATTTTTTATTTCATCGTACTTAATTAAAACTTTTCTTGTTTATTTCATCATCCCTAATTAAAACTTTTCTGACACTTGTTTATATTATTTAGGTTATGTTATAGCTTCTGCTACATGATATTATGGATAGTAACGTATCTGAGATTGTTTAATATTCAGATTTATTGAAAATCATCTGTCAAGTGAAATTGGTTACTAGAATCCGGATAATTGGAGTGGAATGTAACTGTTTTAATAAAAATGAAACTGAATCAACAAAGCCTTCTTGACTAGTAACCGTCCACAGAGTTCAATGAAGATTCCAAAGTTGGCACAACTGATAACAAGAAAACAGCTAATCATAACACACTACTGCCTTCTAGCGTAATATTTGTAATGTTGAGATGGTACAATAATACATTTGAAGGCAGTTGTATTTTCGTAAGCCAATTAATATTTTATTGTATTGGAGTACTTCGTTACTTCTAATCTTTATATACTTTCTTGTAATCGTGTAATAGTCAATTAAATCCCACTCGAGTTTTGATTTTCTCTAGATAAATCAAAACCTCTAGTGAGATTACTGTTAACAATGTTGCAGGTGAGGTTTTTCTCAGGGTCCTCAATTCTCCCCATATCAGTCATGTACACAATTCCATAAACATTTCTACATTTTGTCTTATTCCATAGCGTTCTCCGAACAACTGTTAGTGACGCACGGTCGGGGCTGATCTAGGGACGAGAGTACGCAGCGAATCTTAGTGTAGTCGCCGGTATATATTTGAAAATCCACTTTGCTTGAAGGTTAGCGCAATAGATCATTAAAGGTCGCAGTGCTCCTCTATAAAATTCTATTCCATTCCAATCTAGGTATAAGTATAAGGTTAAGCCTATTCTAAAGTCAGGAAAGATTATTTCATTTTCACAAAAACTTCTGTTTCAATTCTTAATTTTAATTCCATGACAAATGAAAAAAGAAATACAGCCATTCAAGCTATTTTCCAGAGTTAATGTTTCTTTTATTTTGTACCAGAAAAAATGTTTTTCCTCTAGTAGCGTATTCGAATTGACCTTATTCAGTGTTACTATGAATGTAAGTCGGCCTCGATAGCGTACTTGATATAACGCTGGCCTTCAATGCTCGAGGTTGCGGGTTCGATCCCGGTCCTAAGAATCATTCAACAGACTGTTACTTTCTAGGAACAGAATATCAGAAGATTATAGAAAACTTGTCAGTGACCTGATTCAGAATATAACGTTGTGAGGTGTAATGTGTATCTCAAAATAACTTCTTGGATTCTCATCTAATTTTTCTTTCCTCGAAACCTTCGGGTAGTGAACGACGAACGTGAGAAACGTTTTCATCAGGATTTTTCTGAAATGGAAAGAAGATACCAGAAAAAATAGAGCCAAAATATTCTGGCAGACTACTACTGGACACTCAGAAGAGTTGTTTCTCAAGGCAAGTATAGCCTAAAATCTAATTCACACACGTTCCAGATAAGTAAACATGATTTTAGGTAAAATGTATTAACACTAGAAAAGTTTGAATTACATTTCGTATAATTATTCAAAAACCTTGGGTGATAGAACAATTTTGGAAACAGATTTAAAATGAGCACGAAACATTCTATAAGAATCACTGATTCGTTATCCGTTAATAAAAATTTGTTTAATTTTGTTGACCAGTGGTACATTATTAAGATCTGATTATCATTCGTAGTAGAGACAGAGTTTTAATTCACGGCCGTAGTACAATTCAGACTCAAAGCTATACGTTTTAACAGCAGCAAGTATCTTAGTCTGTCATGATTTATACTCTCAGAATGCAAAATTCATCAAGTCGTATCTCTACATACAATTAACGTCGTATTTTCTAAATGGCGCTTACGTTGTAATGACAGAGAGGTTGTAGCTCGATTTCAACAAGGTGTGGATGTTATCAAACACTTTTTTGCGAAGCTATTTGTCAAGTTTCATTAGAATGCCTTCCTTTCAGAAAGATTTTCTCCCTCTCTCAGCTTACGTATAGGGGGAAAGCAGGTGCTCCATGTTGCAGCGTTACATAGAATAGGCTACCCATTCATCCAATTTAATTATCTAACAGAGACAGTTTGACGGGAGTAGATATTCAAATGAAGCTCTGTAGGAAGCGACTTGCAACACACAGATTCTGGGAAATAGAATGTGTTTTTTTTCCCTTTGGAAACAACAAAGCAATTCTGCAGTCGACTGAAGTCTTCGGTACAATTGATACAGAATTTTCCTCCTAGGAATAAAATGACTGGAGAATTTAATAACAAGCCTTATATACTCGTACCTAGTATCTCAGTATAATCGCGATATATTTTATTCTCTTTTATTATTTTTTTTTTACTATTTTCCCTTTGTGGTTATAGTAAGTTTTCTTTCAGGATTAATTTCTCTTTTAGTTTGCAGCTGTACACATGTTTTTGCGTAATTAAGACAGTACGTATAGACTATAGGGCCTACAGTATGTTTCCATTGGAAGTCGAACTTCCTCTTATCAATAATTGATTAAATGGCGATCTTACTCGTGTTAATTATGTAAGCATGTGCGGCTTATAGCTGTTTCGGTGCTATTCGACACCATCCTCAGAGCCTACTAGATCTCGGCGCTATCTCAACTTCGCTGCCTGTTGTGTGGGTGCTTTCGTGTGATGAAGAGCTGTGTCAAATGGTGTGTGTCTTCTGAAATAGATCTGTGTGTTGAGAATTTGATTGGGTGTGTTTTAGTGTGTCTATATATTTTATATTGTTCTAGTGTGTTGAGTTTTTGGTTTCAGAACACACACACTATTTGACACAACTCTTCATCACACGAACGCACCCACACAACAGTCAGCGAAGTTGAGATAGCGCCGAGATCTAGTAGGCTCTGAGGATGGTGTCGAATAGCACCGAAACAGCTGTAAGCCGCACATGCTTACATAATTAACACGAGTAAGATCGCCATTTAATCAATTATTTATATTCAAGTGTTAAAAGTAATGTACGAAAGATTCAACATGGATTCCTCTTATCGTATCGTTGATTCTGGAATCCCACAGGGATCTGTTCTATCACCATTACTATTTACGTAAATTACATCCCTTCGACTTTACAGAACTGTAAGCGTCACCATTACGCAGACGATTTACAAATCTATATCCATACAACCCCTGACTCACTCAATGACGCAATACACAATCTTAACGAGGACCTTGAATCTAGGCTATATCTGCATGAGCCAGAAAGTTCGGTTTGACTCTCAATACAAGAAAATCACAAGCAATCCTAGTGGGACATGAACGTCTATTATGCAACATTACTCCTGTACTTCCAGTCAAATTAAACGACACAATAATCCCTTTTCTTTCCTGTGTTAAAAACCTTGGATTTTACTTCGATACGCATTTAAACTGGAGTAATCAAGTAACTCATATTATAAAAAAAAAGTACTTTCCATACTACATTCCTTAAACAGCATTCGATAATTTTTCCCGCTATCAAAAAATACTACTGGAAACACTAGTAATGTCCCACTTCGATTATTGTGATTTTCTATTGACTGACCTCAATGTCAAGCAGTCGAAAAGATTACAACTTGTTCATAATTCTTGCGTTCGCTTCATCTCCGATGTCCGTCGCGCTGACCACATTACCCCATCCTTCGAAACTATAAACTGGCTACGGCTTAACGATCATAGAAATTATCATTCCCTAGTTCTCCTTTTCCAAGTCCTTCACACCTCTACACCTACCTACCTTGCCTCCCTTTTCAGTTACCTGTCATCATAATATAATCTCTTCACACGAACGCAACATAGCCGCATACTAACCATACCAACACATAAGACATCATCGTATTCATCATCATACACAATCTCACTCTCGCGCTTGTGGAATACCTTACCTAGTGGCAAAAGAGACTGTTGGAATTTAGTAGCGTTAAAAAACAAACTTATTAGGCGTTTTCTACTACATACACTAAGTTTAATTTTTACTTATTTAAAAAAACTTTTCTCTTTTCTGAACTTTTACAATAACCTGTCTAGCCTTTATTAATCAGTTAATCTTTTAGTACTTTGATTTTTATTGTATTTGTTAATTTAATATTAATTTTAATTATAATTGTAATTACATTCTTAATATTGTAGTTGTAATCCCCTGGTAGAGGGGAAGAGAAGGCTTGATGGCCTTAACTCTACCAGGTTAAATAAATAAATAAACGAACAAACAAATAAGCAAACGAATAAGTAAATAAATAAATAAATAAATAAATAAATAAATGAACAAACAAATAAGCAAACGAATAAATAAGTAAGTAAATAAATGAATGCATGAATGAATGAATGAATACCTTACAAGTTTGCATGGTGAGGGCGTTAGCGTTACAATGAACAACCATGTACTGCAACTAGTTCGTAAAGACTGTTCACTGTAGGGAGAGACGGATTGTACATTACCGCACAGGTTAAAAAAAAACACAACGCACCACCTCACTCCACCTGTTCTCCTTTGCTCTATATCTTCACTTCATTAAGTTGTCTCGGTATTGAGCAATGGTTATGTTTGAAAATTTTTCTCGGATTATTAAATTTCTCTTTCCCCTAAATCACTCTATAATTACTTTCCATTATATATCATTATATCACATAGGATGTAGAGAAAGGAACTCTAGAGTTCAACCATAATTTGGTCAGGTAACAGTTTCTGACAGAACGAACAAAAGTTCAATGTCCTCTAATTCCTATGAAATTTTGCATCGTAATTTCTCTCATTAGCCTTCGATTATTTGTGCTTCTTTACTATCATTTCATCTCCGAATAGCATGTGCAAATTGAATGAAACATTGAATAATAATGACTCGAAACATTATATCTGCTACTGAATGCTCTTTGGCAACTTTCCTTTCTTTCGTTTTCACTCCATAGATGTAATTACTTTTTCATTCTTTCCCATTAAACAGACCTCTTCCCTAGCTATTTTCTCTATCCTCTTCATATTGACGAGGCCTGTAATCGATCTGTCAAAGTTCAGTGGATTTGATTCCGCAGCTTCTACGGAGCGAAACTGCTGTCTCCGACAAGGGTCTCTGATCTGCTATGGTGGGGAATTGAATGGTATGTAGTTCAAGCTCTCTCTCTTCGATTATCAATTAAAAAAAAAATTCTGTATGTAATCGCATAATTCCTCTGTTGCCTTTTATTGAGGCATTTTCGTTCTACCCCTACATCTTCTTTTTTTATGTTTAATATTGGTCGACCAGCAAACTTGCTGTACAGACCACTGTTAAATTATGGAATATCACATGCAGAATATCATGCTGAGGTTGGCTCTAAAGGCTCCTCTAATTAATTTAAATTAATTGATTAAACATTTTTGTTAATTATGTGAAAAAAATATGATGATTTTCTGTATTAAATTATGAAGAGCCGTCAGTATCACTAAGAAGTATGTCTTGAGGGAGTTTCCTTTTATTTGAGATGGCTGACAAGATCTTACTCCAATGTTATATGTCACAGCTCCAGGAACACCAGGAAGTTTGTTGAAGAAAGATTTTGACATTGAATGGATGTACTGTTCTAGTGGAAGAATTCCCAATTCTTGATGCAGTTGTTGATTTCTTACAAACCAGGGGGCATTTGTTGCAGTACGCAGGAACTTGTTCTGGAGAACTTGTAGGCGATGCATGTGTGTCTTATTTGCAGTCCCCCACACTGGCGCTGCATAAGTTGAAAGAGGTCGTACAAGCGAGGTGTAGAGTAGCATTGAATAGTCCAATCCAATTTGTGAACGTCTATTAACCAAAGGGTATAATTTTCGAATTCTGGAAGAGGTTAGTGTAACAATGCGAGTTATATGGGCATTCCATGTAAGTTTCGTGTCTAATAATATTCCCAAATATTTGACAGCTTCTTGACTAGAGAGCCATGTAACTTGTTCATTTAGAAGAACCAAAGGAGGTGGATTATGAATAGGCCTTAAAGAGAAGATTTTAGCTTCTGTCTTGGTAATGTTGAGTAGTAATCTCCAGTCAGAGAACCATTTAGACAGCTCCTGTAAGGATGTCTGAAGAGTGCTGATTGCAGTATTTAGGTTACTATGAGAATAAAAGAGAACTGTATCGTCAGCATACATAGCTATGTGTGACGGTTGTAAACATGGAATGTCATATATGAAGATATTGAAGAGAAGTGGTGACAGTATAGATCCTTGTGGCACTCCGGCTAAAACTGGACGAAGCGTTGATTTAATGCCATCTATACGTACTGAGAATTGACGCTCGGATAAAAAACTTTTCACGATACGTGTGAGATAGTCAGGAAAACCAATTCTATATAATTTTAGCATTAAACCATCATGCCAAACAGTATCAAATGCTTGGGCAATATCCAGAAACACAGTGGCAGTATACTGTTTTTCTTCAAAGCCTTTTATAATGGATTCAGTGACTCTTTGCAGTTGGCGTGTTGTAGAATGTTTTGGACGAAAGCCAAACTGAAAATCTGGTATTATCTTGTTTTGGAACGTAAATTTACAAATGCGATGATGAATAACCTTCTCAAACAATTTCGATAGCGTGGGCAGTAAGCTAATAGGTCGATAACTTGATGGCAAGTGCTTAGGTTTGTTAGGCTTATGAAAAACAGTGATTTCAGCAAGTTTCCAGGCTCGAGGAAAGTACCCAATTAAAAGGGCAGCATTGAAAATTATCGTCAAGTAAGTAAGAGCTTTGTTGGTGAGCTTCTTTAGTACAATGTTGGGTATAAGATCATGGCCTGGAGATTTTTTATTTGGAAGCCTTTGAATGAAGTGAGACAATTCTTGTGGAGTAGTATAGGAAATTTTCTCTGGCACAGTCGGTTTATTAATCTTTTCTATAAGTTCTTTTTCTAATTCAGAGGTAGTCTGTTCATTTTTATACTCGTTTGGGGTGAATACATGTTGGTAATGAGATGCAAGCAAGTTACATTTCGACTCTGTGTCTGTGGCTATTTGAGAGTCTAACCGAAGTGTCGCGATGACTGTTGGCTCGTGTAGAATACGCTTTGTAGCGTACCAAAGAGTATTATCAGCTTCAGATAGAGATGATAAGTAAGACTGATATGACTGCAGGCGATGTTGTTCAAGATTTGTCTTGACTAATCGTATGAGATAATTCAGCTTCTTCCGCTGCCATGGTTGCCTCTCTCGTTGCCATTGTCTACGAATACGATGTTTTTCCTTAATTAATTGGAGTATGGAAGATGGTAAGTAGTAGCGCGTTAATGGCTGCTTGGAGCACATTGTAGAATAATTTATACATGAGCATATTGTGTCCGTAAAATGTTGAACATCATTGTCAATATCTGTTGCTGTTAGTGGATTATATTCTGTGACTAACATTGAGTCTAGAGTCAACTGAAATTTATCCCAATCAACAAAACCATTAATAAGGCGTTGCACTTTAGGTGTTACATTAGGAGACAATTGGAAAGTAATCAACACTGGACAATGATCTGAATCAAGTGCTGTTAATGATGCAATATAAGTTGGTAAATGCATATTCTTTTGAATTCCGATGTCAAGGATATCGGGAAGATTGGCGGGATTATATGGATAGTGTGTTGGTTCAGTTGGTGCGAGAATGTCCTACATCTTCATTTCATATTGTATGGATTTCTTTATTTCATTTACGTTTATTTTATTTTATTGTATGGATTTCTTTTATTTCATTTACGTTTATTTTATTTTATTTCATGTAATTGTAATTATTGTATATTACTATATCACTGCCACCGGGTGTATACCCAATTGTAGTGTTAATAAATACATACATTATATACATACATTTGTGCTATAACTAAATGTGGCTACATTCTTTGTATTCATATTAGGTTGGACCTAAGAAATATCTCGCTTATTATCTTCCATTATATGTAGGCCTATTCTATGTACAGTGACTCACAGTGAAAATGGCACCCAATAATCTTATAATTCTTTATGTAATAAATGATTTGTTTACATTTGAAGTTCAAATCTAGGGTTACATAATATATATTTTGTACACAAACAATCCCAAAACAAAAGACATATTCTTGTAACATAAAACATAAGTAACAGATAAATAAACAACATTTTTCGTAGTCACTTTTATGCTCATAATGAAAATGGTACAGTCTTTATTTCTTTGATTTCTAAGACATTTTAATGACAACTAATACTTTTTGTAAAAGGCCACAATTTGTTTTAATATTTCTCAGTCTATTGGGGATGGAACGGACCAACTTTTCACACAGGAATGTTCAATATTGTTCCATTGCATTTGGAGAGCATTCTTAAGGTCATTCCTGTTAGATATTTGATGTTTCCGGACATTTTCTTTCAGCAAACTTCACAAATTTTCAATTGTATTTATGTCTGGAGTCTGTGGAGGGGGTGTCCAGTACATGAAGGCAATTGTAGAACAGCCACATGCATACTTTATGGACCTTATGCTTTAGATCAGGCATATCAAAACCCTGCAGATTGTGCAGTCGCGCACATTGTGCAGTAGTCTCTGTGCGATGTGCACTTTCTATTCCCCTACCTGGAGGGAGTGCATCGCCTTGGAGGGGAACGCGACAGGGCTATACAGACCTGCAACAGCATATCAACTTTTCTTTCAGTAACGCAGTTTCAGTACGGGTGCTGATTTGGCTGTGTCTGTGAATGACTTATGATAAATAAAGGGAGGAGTTCACAGATAACGAAGAAGAGAAATTACGAATCATATAACATAACTGTTATAATGTTTTCCTCAGCCAATAATACTTTTAAAATGAATTGCTTTCATCAGCCCATGTCGAGGTAATAATGTTGTGACAGTTTAGATCAGATTAGTAAAGTTCTCAAAAATGATATTGCCAGCGCTTATTTCATAATCAGTACTCTCACGGCAAAACGAACTTGACAATGGCGTTGTTTTGGACTCTGTACTAACAATCAATGGTTAGACGACTTATGACTTTCATTTCATAAGCTGGTAAGTGATGAGAATATAATGAGGAATATATGTGAGACAATTATGCCATTATCTATAGTACCATCTATGAAGTGCAGTTTTCCAACATTGGAAGCCCGCATACATCCCCATACCATCCTAAATCATATATAGAGCTCTACGTTATAGGCTTTGACGGTAACAATTTTTGTCAGGTTTACTATGCTGCCGTCTAGTTGTTACATAAGGAGTCACGTCATAACTCACATTTGAATTGCATTAGCGACTGTACTGTCATCTCGTGTTCGTTTACGGCGGACGGATGGCGATCCTGGCGATTGTTCTCTTCATAGTGCAACCGATTTTAACATAGGAATGAGCAATCTATATGTGACCTGGGATATCATCACAGACCCACCTCCATGTTTTGAATGTGAGTCTGAGATTTTTTTAAGTTTCTTCTTAGATTTTTTCTAGATGCAGACTTTTCCATCTGTTGCAAATATATTAAATTTACTTTCATCCATGAATACTACTGTTATCCAATAATCAAAATCCTTACCTGAATGTTCTCTGGCAAACTTGTATCTGAGGCTTCTGTTCTTGCTGTTGATAAATAGTTTGTTCCTAGCAGCTCGACCATAAATGTTGTCCTCACGAAGGACTCTTCCGATAGTTTCCGCACAGGCCTTTTTCTTTAACCTTATTTCTGCATCCTTGACAAGTTTTGATGGATTCAGCGTAGGATTTTCCTTTATTTGAAGCCGGAGCCAACGTTTACCCGACTCGCTGAAAATTTTTCTTGTTCTTTGTTCTTTTTTGTTTTCTATTCTCCTTTCTTCACAATAATATTTCGTACTGTTGAATGACTGAGAGTTACTATTTTACCGATCTCACGTAAAGGTTTGCCTTCTTGATACAGAAAAAGTATTAATTTTCTAAGCTGTATAGACGTCTGCTTATCTTGACATTCAGTTGTGAAATACAAGGTATGATAGTATTACCATGCAGATTGGATGGGAATTCTAGTCCGTGTAGAACAACCCGGTCCAAACGGCGCTCATTGAAGGCGAGCACTCAGCTGAAGAAGGAGGGTCGAAGAAATAACTCGCGAGCGCAAAGTAAAAATGGTATCATTGCGTGGAGGAGAAGGAGCGGGGTGCTCTAGAATTCTTTAATATTCCCTCATTTCTTGAGTTGTGATTATCTATAGTGCATAATGGACGTAGGGAAACGAAAGAAACAAATACATAGTTACAAAAATGCCAGCAAAATATCAATACTTAAACATAGTTAGATAAATTAACAGTTTAGTAGGAACTTAAGTAAATTCATTCATTCATTCATTCATTCATTCATTCATTCATTCATTCATTCATTTTATTCCATAGATCTTACATGAGCAATGAAGCTTTAAGATGTGGAAGAAGTCAAAATTTTACAATGTTACAATTACAATTTTGACACTTTTTACAGTTTTACAATTTAGTAATTTTCTACAATTTTTACAATTTTGCACAATTTTTTACAATATTTTGGCGAGATGTAATGAGATGAGGTGAGGTCCGAGGATTCGCCAAAGATTACCCGGCATTTACCTTGTGGTTGGGGAAAACATAGGAAAAACCCAACCAGGTAATCAATCAAAGGGGTTGATGCCGAGGACTCGCCATAGACCATCCGACTTCTGGAGAATAAAAGAAAAAAGACAAAGTAATAATATCTTCTGAATGAGCAGAACTCTGTGTTCGGAGATACATTAGAAACAAAAATCTGTAGAACACGTGTAGAGTTAAAAAAAGAAGAAAAAAATATTGTATTATTTAAGAGTTTAAAAGGTTAAAGGGTATTAGAAGCAGATTAACGTTGGATTGGTCCGAAATATAGATTTTATTTTTCTCTTAAAATAATTAACATTGTAGCATTATTAAGGTGAAGGAATTTTTGTAAGACTTTATGTCTTGGGCTTAAAATTGCACTATGTTTCATTTCTCCAGTAATTGTACATCTTGGTTCTTTTAACATTATTACGTCATTCCGTCTTGTCCAATAATTGTTGGAACATGTAATAACATTTTTCCTGTTGTTATTAAAATAAGTTAACAATTAGTTTATTTCTAAGACTTTAAACTCTGTAAAGGTGAAATGGTTGTTAGAGTAAAGATTTATTTGAAGAAGTCTGTATAATTCGTTTCTGAAGAAAAATTAATAGATTAAATATGGTTTTCAAAATTACTCCCCATTGTAATATACCATATTGTAATATTGGTTGAACCATAGTTAAGGATACTAGACGTAACACAGTAACTGGCATAAAAGAATGAAGAATGACAAATTAACGGGATATGTACACCTTTGGCTGGAATAAATTTAGTAAAATTCAAAATTTAATTTCTACATTTCCTGGATTAATTTTGTACTGGAATTTGGTATAGTGATTGGACACTACTTTTGGATTGATTAACAATTTTTAGAATAAAAACAATAAAATTACTGTAGGGACAATTATATTTTTAAGTTGGGGGTGTAATTTGTGCAAGGGAATGTTGGTATTTCTGATACCATGTACAATTTTTAATACTTCAATTATTTTTCTTCTCTATTGTATTCATGTTGAATATGTAATGTAAGTGATACATATTTGTTTGTGATTTTTGTCGTAAATTGTAAAATTCGTTTATTTTCTTTTTACATGAAGATTTGTTAAAACGAACTTCAAATAATAAAACAGTGCTAAAAGTTGAGTTTATTCCGCAATATGAAATATATTTTCCATGCAACTTTCATGCATTTATCTTTAAAATGTAGACGTTATGATGGGAACGGATTTGGAAAATTTAATTTACGAGAAATGAGCGGCAAGTATACTTAAATTTCCAAGTCAATTGACACAGTCTCACGTTTTAAGTCATAACTCGGAAAGTTTCAGGGACATTTAAAACGTCACCACACTACTGATGTAAGAAAATAAGTATTTTATTCTACTTCCGAAGGTGTACATGCCATTTTAATAAATAGTTTTTAACAGTCTACTGCATATGTAATTAATATGCATATCATATGCTTAATTTATTTTTATAATGGATAATAGTTTCTCATACACTGCTTTAAATGTTTGGAACTTTAACCCGTTATGTTCTCAGACTTCTAACGACGTTGAACCATCTCTAGATATTCACAAGTTTAGCACTTAGTGATGTCACAGCATTTACAGTGTCAATTATTTATGACAATAAATTAGCTATAAGCGTAAGAGAGAGCTACACAAACCAGTTCTCTAAGAGAGAATGGTTAATTTCCGTTTTTGTGTAAAAAAATCGAATATATTTTGAATGAAGTTGTAGTTACAGAAGCTACGAACTGATTTATATTTACGTTTTTATTAAATTCATCATATTTCAAATTTAAGAAAAAAATGAATTTAATGTCATGTAAAATGAAGTTGGATTTAATAAAGGTGCAGGATCGTTGACATTCTTATCGTCAGAGTGCAGTTTTATTACATTCTACGCCAGACCTCTGGAAAGATTATAGTCACGCTCCTTTCTTTTTCGACCAGTGTAGTAAGCGAATAAATAGAGCGTTGTATGAAGTCCCGGATCTGCAGGCGTTTAATTAAACGCTTTGGTTGCTTGTAAATATAGGACAAGCCAGAATCTGCCTGATAAATTTTGACACCACAGTGGAGCAGCAGCGTCATGTGGGTCCGACACTCGTAACTCTACCCTTCCTATAATTTCACACTTTGGAAGTCTTCCTGCATATTTCCTTCCAGACCAGACTTTATACGAAGAATAAATTACGACCAAGCCCACAGAATACTTGCAGTTCTCACAATGCATAGTATTTCAATTTAGCAGCAGTTACATCATTTAACTTTTTATTATCTTTCTTTTCCCTTCGTAACTTATTTACTGCTACTTTTTATCTTATCTGTTTACCATCATTTCTCTTATTTCCTCTATTTTGCGTCTTCAGTTTTATTTTATTTCTCCTTTCTTTTTCTCCCCATTTCAAATTCATTCCGTCTGTCTCTTTCTCTTCTGTTTGAAACTTCCTTTCCTCTTTCTTTCTTCATGTATTTCACTCTTTTCCTTCAAACGCCCTGCTCCTTTCTTCCTGTCTCCCTAAATCTTTCTTCCTGCCTCCCTGCTTCTTTCTTCCTGTCTGCCTAAATCTTTCTTCCTGCCTCCCTACTTCTTTCTCCCTGTCTGCCTAAATCTTTCTTCCTGCCTCCCTACTTATTTCTTCCTGTCTGCCTAAATTTTTCTTCCTGCCTCTCTGCTTCTTTCTTCCTGTCTGCCTACATATTTCGTCCTGCCTCACTGCTTCTTTCTTCCTGTCTGCCTAAATCTTTCTTCCTGCCTCCCTACTTCTTTCTTCCAGTCTGCCTAAATCTTTCTTCCTGCCTCCCTGCTTCTTTCTTCCTGTCTCCCTAAATCTTTCTTCCTGTCTGTCTAAATCTTTCTTCCTGCCTCCCTACTTTTTTCTTCCTGTCTGTCTAAATCTTTATTCCTGCCTCCCTGCTTCTTTCTTCCTGTCTGCCTACATATTTCGTCCTGCCTCCCTTCTTCTTTCTTCCTGTCTGCCTAAATTTTTCTTCCTGCCTCCATACTTCTTTCTTCCTGTCTGCCTAAATCTTTCTTCCTGCCTCCCTACTTCTTTCTTCCTGTCTGCCTAAATCTTTCTTCCTGCCTCCCTGCTTCTTTCTTCCTGTCTGCCTAAATCTTTCTTCCTGTCTGCCTAAATCTTTCTTCCTGTCTGCCTAAATCTTTCTTCCTGCCTCCCTACTTCTTTCTTCCTGTCTGCCTACATCTTTTTTCCTGTCTCCTTGCTTCTTTCTTCCTGTCTGCCTAAATATTTCTTCCTACCTCCCTACTTCTTTCTTCCTGTCTGCCTAAATCTTTCTTCCTGTCTCCCTACTTCTTTCTTCCTGTCTGTCTAAATCTTTCTTCCTGCCTCCCTATTTCTTTCTTCCTTTCTGCCTAAATCTTTCTTCCTGCCTCCCTACTTCTTTCTTCCTGTCTGCCTACATCTTTTTTCCTGCCTCCCTGCTTCTTTCTTCCTGTCTGCCTAAATATTTCTTCCTGCCTCCCTGCTTCTTTCTTCCTGTTTGCCTAAATCTTTCTTCCTGCCTCCCTACTTCTTTCTTCCTGTCTGCCTACATCTTTTTTCCTGCCTCCCTGCTTCTTTCTTGCTGTCTGCCTAAATTTTTCTTCCTGCCTCCCTACTTCTTTCTTCCTGTCTGCCTAAATATTTCTTCCTGCCTCCCTACTTCTTTCTTCCTGTCTGCCTAAATCTTTCTTCCTGCCTCCCTGCTTCTTTCTTCCTGTCTGCCTAAATCTTTCTTCCTGTCTGCCTAAATCTTTCTTCCTGCCTCCCTGCTTCTTTCTTCCTGTCTGCCTAAATCTTTCTTCCTGCCTCCCTACTTCTTTCTTTCTGTCTGCCTACATCTTTTTTCCTGTCTCCTTGCTTCTTTCTTCCTGTCTGCCTAAATATTTCTTCCTACCTCCCTACTTCTTTCTTCCTGTCTGCCTAAATCTTTCTTCCTGCCTCCCTACTTCTTTCTTCCTGTCTGTCTAAATCTTTCTTCCTGCCTCCCTACTTCTTTCTTCCTTTCTGCCTAAATCTTTCTTCCTGCCTCCTTACTTCTTTCTTCCTGTCTGCCTACATCTTTTTTCCTGCCTCCCTGCTTCTTTCTTCCTGTCTGCCTAAATATTTCTTCCTGCCTCCCTGCTTCTTTCTTCCTGTCTGCCTAAATCTTTCTTCCTGACTCCCTGCTTCTTTCTTCCTATCTGCCTACATATTTCGTCCTGCCTCCCTGCTTCTTTCTTGCTGTCTGCCTAAATCTTTCTTCCTACCTCCCTACTTCTT
The DNA here is from genome assembly GCF_040183065.1 of Periplaneta americana. Taxonomy (NCBI): domain Eukaryota; kingdom Metazoa; phylum Arthropoda; class Insecta; order Blattodea; family Blattidae; genus Periplaneta; species Periplaneta americana. The sequence continues at coordinate 137,468,459 of NC_091118.1, forward strand.
TCTTCCTGTCTGCATAAATCTTTCTTCCTCTCTGCATAAATATTTCTTCCTGCCTCCCTACTTCTTTCTTCCTGTCTGCCTAAATCTTTCTTCCTGCTTCTCTGCTTCTTTCTTCCTGTCTGCCTACATATTTCGTCCTGCCTCCCTGCTTCTTTCTTCCTGTCTGCCTAAACCTTTCTTCCTGCCTCCCTACTTCTTTCTTCCTGTCTACCTAAATCTTTCTTTCTGCCTCCCTACTTTTTTCTTCCTGTCTGTCTAAATCTTTCTTCCTGCCTCCCTGCTTCTTTCTTCCTGTCTGCCTACATATTTCGTCCTGCCTCCCTGCTTCTTTCTTCCTGTCTGCCTAAATCTTTCTTCCTGCCTCCCTACTTCTTTCTTACTGTCTGTCTACATCTTTTTTCCTGCCTTCCTGCTTCTTTGTTCCTGTCTGCCTAAATCTTTCTTCCTGCCTCCCTGCTTCTTTCTTCCTGTTTGCCTAAATCTTTCTTCCTGCCTCCCTACTTCTTTCTTCCTGTCTGCCTACATCTTTTTTCCTGCCTCCCTGCTTCTTTCTTCCTGTCTGCCTAAACCTTTCTTTCTGCCTCCCTACTTCTTTCTTCCTGTCTACCTAAATCTTTCTTCCTGCCTCCCTACTTCTTTCTTCCTGTCTGTCTAAATCTTTCTTCCTGCCTCCCTGCTTCTTTCTTCCTGTCTGCCTACATATTTCGTCCTGCCTCCCTGCTTCTTTCTTCCTGTCTGCCTAAATCTTTCTTCCTGCCTCCCTACTTCTTTCTTCCTGTCTGCCTACATCTTTTTTCCTGTCTCCCTGCTTCTTTCTCCCTGTCTCCCTTCTTCTTTCTTCCAGTCTTCCTTCTTCTTTCTTCCTGTTTCCCTGCTTCTTTCTTCCTGTCTGCCTGCTTTATTCTTTCTGTCTGTTTGCTTCTTTCTTCCTGTCTGCCTGCTTCATTATTTCTTTCTGCTTGCTTCTTTCTTCCTGTCTGTCTGCTTCTTTATTCCTGTATGCCTGTTTCTGTCTTCCTTTCTAGCTCGCTCTCACTGTTTTCATTTATTTCTTACATCTCCCTAACGTCATTTTTTACGTCATTGCCTTTAATTATTTCTAGTTAACTCTTTGTGCCTTTCTTTTCTTATTTAATTTCTTTTGTAATATCGTGTTATTTCTTGAATGGACATTTAAATTTTTTTCACTAATTCGCCCGACTGATAGGGACCGATGGCGGGCTTATGTGAGGGCGACAATGAACCTCCTGGTTTCCTTAAAGTGTGTAAGTAGAAAGATAGATGGATTTATTGAGCAATATTATACATACAAATGTACTACATTATCAGAATTTTTTCTTAAATCCAATGCACGGTTCTTCTGATCGTACGCGCTGTGTACAAGAAGTCCTACTTTGTAGGTTTCACCCCCTCACCTATGATTAGATCCAACCACTCTCCAAAAGAATACACAGATTAAAATGAAAATGGCACAAACGAAACACGTAACAAGTAAGTAAGTTTTTCCGACTGATTAGTCTGGTTCAAATTTTGTCCAGTCCACTGAAAATTCGAACTCTAATGTCGACATTTTTCATAATTTTTCTTTAATTCGATATCTTACCAGAAACAACGAAACTGTACTGTAGTGTCAATACAATGAGATTTCTGTGAAATATAACCCACGAACAAATAACGGAAATAAGCGATACTCTATTGTTGCTAATACGTACGTGTACGTAGTCAGTGCAAAAATATTTTCTTCTTAGGTCTCGAGATTTATTAATAATTGGTACTATGATCACATTTTTTGTAATAATTACAAGTCCTCAATTATTGAGATTGTTAATTAAGCGATTTTTATCTCTTAGGACTGTTTTATCCATAAATAACCTACTTTATTCACTTCTTTAACAGTAAGCTTTATACTCGAATACTGTTAACTTAAAGAAAGCATCTGTTAATACACCGTACTATACAAACAAGAATAGTGATATCGCAGTGTCAGAGTGTAGGGGATTTTACCGATAATTCACACTTGATCTCAGTTTCGATGAGCAGGTTAATATTTAATAATCGCTTTAATTATTTCATGAAACCCTTTGCTCTTTCACAGCTGACGAGGAATTTTAGTCGGCTCTCTGAACTAGAAAATGAAATATGCCTGAGCATTACGCACACGCTGAGGATTGATGGAGCAGCTGAAGTTGTCAGCTACCCACGCTTTTGAAACAGGCCTGTAATTATTCTTTACGTCATCAGGGACGCAGTTGCCTGCAAATTAAGTCGAGAGTAATTTTATGAAGCGAAATTCGTTACAAAATGAACTAATTAATAATTTTATAAATTATAAATATAATTTTGAATTTTTAAAATCATTCAAATATAGCTACATCTTATCTTTCAAGGACGCTCACATTACTAACGAAGTTTACCCGTGTTTGTACTTCTTTTCAACCAACAATTAAGTAGTCACACGGTGTGAGTTTATAACATAGAATGATCATGATAACGGACCTTCATGCAACAACACATAGGAAGTAACATTGGCATTGGAAAACATTCGAGCCTTAGCATGGGTTAAAAGCCACTATAGACCATTTGTTATCTCGTGAAACCGAATGCTTGCGTGCGCCTTAGTTCATTGTAAGAACCTTATGGGCTCACTCTGGTATAAGCTGCCGCGTTCGTTTATTAGACAAGCGGTTTTGCGCTGTCAGTTATCCACGTAGAGGTGACTATTAGGAAAAAGCTGAAAGATTATTGGCAGAGAACCGGTTCCGCTTTCTTTTGATTGGAGCGGTAAAAGAATTGGCAACTGTTAGGCCTATGTATCCAGCGGAGGTGGCAAATACATACCATTTGGAAATACTGAAAGATTATTGGCAGAGAACCAGTTCCGCTTTCTTTTGATTGGAGCGGTAAAGGAATTAGCAACTGTTATACCTGGTGAGGTTTATCTTGTCTCAGTAGCAATAAAACCAAGTCCCTTCAGATGAGGGTAGAGATTATAGGAGGGTTGTAAATTTTCAGGATTCCTTCAAAATCTTGTTATTGTATAGGCTGTCGGAACTCAGTTTCTTGAAAGACAAGCTCAGTGACGGAACTACACAGTACGAAGAGAGATATTTTGTTATTTTATTTTGTGCTACAGAATCTATCAACTAGTCCCTTCCGCCACTGGATGGATGGACGGCACCGCTCCACTTCCCCATCCCCATAACAACACAGACGAAGTAAGACATATCTTCTTTCTCTCTCTTTTCGCAGTGAGACAAGATACATCACACAGCCTTTAGGCCTACTTAGCCACACGAGGTGGAAAATATGTTATTTAGAAATACTGATAGATTATTGACAGAGAACTAGGTTCCGCTTTCTTTTGGTTGGAGCGGTAAAGGAATTAGTAACTGTTAGGCCTACTTAGCCACGTGGAAGTAACAAATACATGTCATTGGAAATACTGAAAGATTATTGGCAGAGAACTAAGTTCCGTTTTCTTTTGATCGGAGCTGTAAAGGAATTAGCAACTGTTAGGTCTACTTAGCCACGTAGAAGTGGAAAATACATGTCATTTTGAAATAATGAAAGACTATTGGCTGTGAACTGAGTTCCGTTTTCTTTTGATTGGAGCGGTAAAGAAATTAGCGACTGTTAGGCATACTTAGCCAGGTGGAGGTGGCAAATACATGTCATTTGAGACTCTGAAAGATTATTGGCAGAGAACTGGGTTCCGCTTCCTTATGATCGGAGCCGTAAAAAATAGAGAGTATTACCTAACACAGCCGCAACAATGCTGGAATTGAACATAAAAGAAATATGGGATCACTTTGATGCCGCGTGTATAATAACTGAACGAGACGACTTTTCTCGTCTTATAATATTTAGGTAGCTTATTTAGATTCAGTTTATTCTTTCTTATGAAATTGATCCAATGGTGTTTGACATCGATGTCCATCATTGCCGCTTCTATTAAATGTGTTACGTCACCAAATGTCTTTTGCCGAAAGAATTTTATGAAGTTACTTTCTTCATAATTATTATGATCACACAAGTCTAAGGAAGCAGCGTTGAACTGATTCTCATTTCATATACCCGTGCCCGAAACTACCCATAGCTTACAAGACATTTGGTTGCCATAGAAACAAGCTGCTGGGTTCTTCCTGAGAAAAGGGCACTTGCTTGCCTGTTGTCGTGTCCGTAACCCTCGGACTGACAGAAAGACTAGACTTGTAGGTTCGTTGCAGAAGCTAAGTTCTCGATATGAAGTGACAATATTACTTTATTATCTTTACTTCACCAAATAAGCGCGTTTGCAACTGTGTTCTTTGTTTAAATAGATTTCCAGCAGGCCATTACGATAGGGAGGGGCTAAATCTCTTGACCATATTAACATCTTAGACTGGTCGTTACATTTAACGAGTTCTTCAAATGGAGTTTAGACTTGTTCTTTATATTTAATGAGTTTTAAAATGGGGTGATTCCTTTAATTAAAGTAAAGCATTTTAGTTCAAGCGAGACAACTTAATTGAATCAAGACTTGACTTTAAGAGAGCAAATAATTGGAATATAGATTTTGTGGGTGGTGTCGTTATTGAGGCCCCACGTTGGGCGCCATTTGAGGGTGGATGTCGTTATTGAGTTCCCACGTTGGACGCCATTTGAGGGTGAGTGGTTATTGTGACCACACGTTGGGCGCCATTTGAGGGTGGGTGCGTCTCGATGTTGCGTGAGATTCACTCAGGGTAGCCGAGGTACGGTTGTGGTGTAGGTTGATGTCGGGAATAATCGCAAGCCGGCTACTTATATAAAAGGCAGTGTAAATTCCAAAACTATAAGTTTATTGTCGTATTCACTTGGTAGACCCTAGAGTATGTATTTCCGGCTGACTGATAATTCAATCGTTGGTCGCAATTCTGTATCGACTCTGTTGCAGCTCTGAATAAGCTCTATCCAATACTATAAATTCAATACTCTGTCCCGTACACTACGGTCGAAACTCCTAAACGTTGGCGAGTAGTCTCGCCGATGACAAAGTTCAATCTATCGAGTCTTCGCCTGAAGAAAGACTATTAAGTTGGGCCGCCGACACGATGAGATCTTGTGCTTGTGCCCTGTATGTAGGGCCGCCGACACGATGTAAAGTTGTTTTGATGATCTCCGCTCCCCGTCACCCTTATTTATAAAAACCTATCCTACGCTAAAACTAACTATCCTATTGGTTAAAAACTACGTCACTAACTGGCCTAAACTCTATTCCCTATTGGTCCAAAGTGACCTCATAAGCTGGACCAAGATCTCTTCTTATTGGGCGCGAAATATGTTATCTCTAAATTTAAACTTTGGATTTCCCATAACATCTAATTAGTTTGTATATCTCACAAGAATACCCGTTCTTTGGAAAACCCAAGCTTGGCAGTATCTTTCCCACGGGTCTAGTCCGACTTCGGCTTTTATGCTTCATCGAGTCTATACGAAACCCCGCTCAAGGTGGCCCTAAATCTGTCCGATGCTGACAAGTGACGAAACACCTGTGTGGGGAAGCTAATTCTAACGAAGTCGCCAGAACATCCCCGCGAATACATGTAATAAAAATATGGAGATATCACTTCGCTAATAAATCGGTCTCTCCCTCTCCTAATTACTGCTTCAATTTGGAAGTTCATTTGCCGGTCCGCTGGAAATCTTTACATTACACACTCCATTGGAACGACGAGTTCGGTATTACTAGTACAATTTCAGTAATGCAAGCATGCAAGTAAAATTGTTAATTATGCTTACACTGTTTATTTAGAGCAATCATTTCCAACTGGCCAACTTGTAACGTCGAAGCGCGTTTCCCCTCTCGGAGCAGAGCTGATAGAGCACGTGTGGGAGTGTAATGTTCTGTCTCCTTTATTTAAACATCTCCATCCCTTCCATTCCCACTCTCCTACTTTGCTCTTCTACCTATGCTTAGCATCTCAAGGAGCTCGAGAGCAGAGACGGGTGACGTCACAGAGTCAGCAGTTGGAAATGCTTGATTTAGAGAAATATCTTGTCCAATTGACGCCGTTATGTTGCGATGTTCATATTGGTTATTATCTGTATTTACAGTCTCATTTTTAATCTGTGGCCTCCATGAAACACTCATGTTACGTTAAACATTGCATCACTCTCTTGTGACTATAGTGCAGTATTCATTAATACTCGTATGTATCTGTAGTTTCGGTTCATTATACTGGAGAAAAGTTAATTAAATGACGAGACACGCAAATAATCCATTTCACTTACCCGTAAATTTTGAACCGACAAACTGGTAGGAAATGTTAACGTATCTTCCCTTCCCTATCTCTGCCCTAGTTGTTCCAAATGTTTCAACCGCTCGTTGTCGGAGATTGTGACAGGAAAGGAGCTTTATAAGCCTGTCACATCACCACCATCAAACGTCATCCGTCGTCGGCGTCATCAACTTGACTTCATAGACTGTTTCCTTTGAACTTTTGCTTCAAATTTGCAGTATTCCAGTGGAGGACATCCATGACTTAGTCTCCTTCGTTTGATATTATAAATTCGTTTTTATTGTGGTGCTGAGAGGATGCTTTTATCTTCTGAAATAGAACTTGGTTGTCAATAGAAGTTACCTTTTATGTAAACATATAAATGTTTTGCGTTTTGCTGTATACCTTTTGAATTTTTTTTCCCATACGAGTACATCAGAATCGTATACGCTTGTTGGTTCTTTGATATTTCATATCTTTCTTCAGTTCTTACATTAACTTTGTCATTGAATAGAACTGAGTTAGCGGATGTTTCTTGCTTTATCGTATTTAATAGGATTTCTATATCCCTGTCTTTGTCTTCATGGTCTCTTGTTTACCTTCGTTAATTAAAGGGCGCCATTTAGTTAATTAATCTGTCACTGTTATTTGCACTTTTAATGTATCTCTTTTTGCAACTTTTTCAACATAGCTTTCCTCATATTGAAATCATAAGTAAGGTTTTGAGATGGATGTTATATTAACTTTATAAGCAGAGTGCGGATAAAGGTTCTTCTTGGGGGAGGGGGACATCTAGCCAGTTTCTCTTCTGTCAACATCCTTCAAGCATTGAAATTCCAAAATTAAACATTAGTCCGCCGAGTTAGCTTTGTGGTAGACTAGCCGGCCCGGTTTCGATTCCTTGCGGAGTCAGAAATTTTCATGTAAGATTTCAACCTCGGGACTAGGAGAGATGGTGGTGCATAACTTCTAATCATTAAATTGTGCACAAATATGCATGGATTAAATCCCAAATCTCTTCGCAATGCATATGAAGAGAAGGCATATGTCACTGTTGATAGTGATTTGTCCGTCGGATGGGAACATTAAGCATGGCGGCCGTGCTATTCGACAGGAGTAGGTTACGTGCCGGCATCGGGTTTCCCCTTCTCCCTTCCTCATCTTCATTATCATTCTCACCCATTCTCTACACTATACTATTATACGAACACTTACACATAGACTCGCCGTAGTACACGACATAACTTCTCACAGATACACATCATGTACAGCGTGACCAGCCGAAGTGGTGTACAAACTGAAAATGTGTCACAGTGCTGCCACCTATCCGCAATGTCCACACATTTTCTTGGTTTCATATATGACCATGCTAAACTCGGTACATATTTCTGAAATTATGAAAAATAAATCCAAGAGAAAAAACTAAAATTAAGAAAGTGCATTAACTTAAGTAAATAATTTGCTTGCGTGAGATGATGATGTCAGAAATTTCTCATCTGTTGGCTACACAATAAGGAACACATTGATTCATAACCGCCTTTAACAGTCTTGCGAACAACCATGTTAAAAAATAGTTTGGAAATGCCCACAGCCTTCTTGATGTAGATATAGTGGAAAGTCAGCACCAGGATAAAATCTACGTTAGGACGCAGTTACGGCGCTTGTCACATGCATGACCATAAGCAATAGTCAAAATCTTCCTTGGCCAAGTCAGCAGACGTCATCGCTTTTGCCTGTGATTACAATAGTGCAACTGGCTTGAAACATTCAGACCCTGGCAATAACCAATATTAAATATAATCAATAGGTTAAGACATGAGAGGTGGAAAATCATTTTCCGTGACAGGAAAAAGTAATGCTATCATCAGCTAGGAAAACAGTTTTACAAGCCGGGAAATTCCCCCTCTTTCCCCCCGTTAAGGGATGGAAATTAACTTGCAGATAGAATCATTGCACTTTAAGTAGCAAGTTCCGAACCATTGAATTCACGTACTTTTCCTCAAAGTAATTTTGTCAAGTCCCATTAAACTGATGAGCATTCTTTTGTGTTGGGAGAAGAAGATAGTCTTTAGTGACCAGGTCTGTATGTTTATTGTGCCGCTTAGTAACAGTGCTGATACGCGAAAACAATAGCGAAGACGGCCTTTGTGCTAGTACATCCATTAAGAGGAAGAGGCGTTAAACGAACTTCTGTATTGGTTTTCAGTTAACGAGCGCTTCTGTAATTTGGCATGAGGTCACATAGGTAAACGAGAATTCAGTACCGTACTGCTACCTATCTCATAGGAATCTTTGGTTCATTTTGGCAATGCAATGCTGATGTGGTGTCATTATATAATTATTGTAAAGTTACCGCATTGCGAAATTATATATATTCCCAATTTACTGATTTAATATTTGCTATCATCTTAGCCTTTTTGGGGAATTCGTAAAGCAAATATATTTTTAGATCGAAGCAGATAACTGACCAATTTATTTTATGCTTATAATGTTATTTTATTAAAAACTTAATTCATAAATAAATATATACAGAGTGGAAGATGTTTAATTACAGTAATTTCATAGTGTAAATCCTTAAGACCAAAGAAACAGAATTTTCCTTTACCCTTTTGTGTGATTTATTTTTATTATTTAATGGAAAATTGACTTTGTTTGTAGACAAAATGGCAATATAGCAGCATTTGCCAACGCATGGAAACACCCTTTCTCCGTAGCAGTGAGGGCAGTTGTGTAGTTAATGTCAACATCAGACTTTTCTCATGAGTAGTCAGGCGTTAGGTTGAAGAACGCGTCTCATAACATCGTTGCCAGTCGTCCATTACTTAAAGTGATTTATTAATAAGTATTAAAAATCATCTTAAATCATAAACGTGACGGAAGCATTATGCAAAATTATTTGTTACAAGCGAGAACTCTATTAAAGGCGTTTATAAAATGTGTACCGGTATCTATAAATATGTTAAAAAGATAAATTCCTGGGCTTAAAATTTAGTATGTACAGTAATGTTATAGGAAATTAATATTCTCAGGATTTGCCCTTTAAAAAGACCGTCATTGAGTACATTCCACTATATAGCCTACTCTATACAGAGTGGAAGTGAAATTATCTTGCACCTTTGCAGAGCGATTTGGTCTAATTGAGTATAACAAGAAGTCTGATACCATATCGGTGAGAAATTTATAGTTTTGGAAATAAAAAATGTTTTGTCCGAAAACTTTAAAGTCGTCGTTGTGAATAATTACTATTAATAAGATTTTGATTTTTGTCAATACAAATTGAGAATGTAATAAATAATTGTTTTTCCTTTGTCGTATTTGAATAAAATGGACGGTTTTCATGTAAATTAAATGAAAATTATTGGAAATTTGTTGCCTCACTAATATTTATAGATGTGGCAACACTGATCAGCTGTTCTCAACTCGATAGTCAAGATCGGAGATCACGTAATACTGGGACAAGACGACATTAAGTGAAGTTAGCGTATTGTAAGTGGCGTGCCGTTCTACGCGCGTTTGCAAATAGGTTTCAGGTAGGACATTAAATACCTATTGTAAATAGTGAACTCAGTGATTTTGAAATTCTTAGTTGAAAATAGCGAAGATACGTGTCAAAATACTGTAAATAGTAAAGTCATTGTTTGTGGAAGTGTTAGTTAAAATATTGTAAATAGTATTCTCAATGTTTGTCAAAGTCCTAGTGTTAGTAATACGTGGACAGTGCATAAAAGGCCCAAAGAACAAAGTGCTGAGCCACCACTGTACAGGGGGGTCTTACCCCAGCATAGGAGGCCTTTGGGAAACATGGGACATTCCAGCTATATCATTAATTCATTCATTCATTACTCAGTGCAGAGATATTCATCGCTGTCTGCTAGCTGGTTCGTGACACGAACAACGTAATTCCAACATTTCGAAATCAGGGTCGATAACGACCTGATGAAATTGTTGACAGGGAAGAGGAGATCTTGAATTTGGTCGAGGAAAACCTGGGCCGAAGTAATACGTAGCCTTTTCTTTATCTCTCACGTCGGATGAGTTAATGTCTCCGTGTGGAATCTTTGGCACTGCGACGTTGCCAACGAGTTTAAACTTTCGATGCAATTATTTAATTAACCATACACTTAATCTCAAAACCTATATTAGCCTAGATTTTTTTGTTTATTTTCATGCAATTTATCCCTCTTTTCAATGCGCAGGGTTACATCGCTTCCATCCTGTATATGCACAAGTAATTAATACTATGGTAATAATTTTACCGGAAGTAAAATGAGCCTAATAGTCGTCATCATACATTAAAAAATAGGGGAATATTACAAAAACGGGTTCCGTCCACGAAGGGTAAGGCCTTTTACGCTATATGTGAGAAGAGCTTAATAATATTTCACTTGTGCGTCAATCGAAACAACAAAAGCTTAACTTTTATTTTACTTTTTCGACTGAATTTATAATTTATTACTACACAATAACAAGGTACCAATTTTGTCACATAGCCCATAATCAGAACCGGGTATTATGGAGCTCGCCATAATCATGAAATTAATATTAAATATACAGCTGATTTTTATTAATGTTCGGAAATAAGAAGTTATAATTATTAATTATCTATACATAAAGCAATCGCGATAAATTACAAAGTGAAATCCTAAAAGCGGAATATAAACATAATCGCGAATTATCACTGTTGTGTCGTTTTATAGTGAATTTCAAATTCTGAATTTTTTCAATAATTCCGATTTCATAGAACTTTGAAACATTTTTTTTTTTCATGAATTGGAAGATTGGCATATTGACATTTTCTGTTTTAATCAAAAGCAACAAAACTTTCACAAATGCGTACTAGCGAAAACTAAAACATTTTTGTTCACTATTTAAGCCTAAATCTGCTGTCCAAACCACATTATTCTCTGCCTCTTGATGAAAGGTGAAGATTTGTTTTTTTACTTCAGATCACAACATTTTGGAGGTGGCTACTCCGTAAATTTCACATTTGTCGGTAAATGTTACCTGGCTATTTCTCAGTGAGTCAAAATACAATTATTGCAGCATATATGAAACCATGAGCTTTTAAGAGCGTCGTCCCAGATAGCACTGTTAAGACTTTTTTTTGTTATTGTGGGTGTACTGTACAGTAGTGACAAAAAAAAACCGGACCGACCTTTGTAGCTGATTTCAGAGCCTTGATTACTCCAGAGCACGATAGACTGGTAACTAAGACTTTCGTGGTTCGAATCCTGCCTGGGAAGGAAACTTTATTTTGTTCCTCATTCAAATTTATTCCCAATACTTTTCGATTGCTGGTAAAATTCATGTTCTGGGAATAATAAGTTAATTAAGTAGTAAAATATCGCTGCAATCGAAAAGTATTGGGAATAAATGCGAATAAAGAACAAAAAAAAAAAAAGTTTCCTTCCCAGGCAGGATTCGAACCACGAAAGTCTTAGTTAATGGTCTATCGTGCTCTGGAGTGAACAAGACTCTGAAATCAGCTACAAGGGTCGGTCCGGTTTTTTGCCACTACTGTACATTGTACCCTATGTTTAATAGACTATAGTGTCTCTTGTCTCCTTTTTAACCCTCCTGCTACTAAGGTTTTTCACAACTTACTGCTACCAAAGGGGGTAATATAATTACCCCAATCAAAATCATACATCAATCTTCTTTAAGCATTTGGAATATAAACAATATATGTATTATTGATTATAGACTTACAAAAAATGTAAAAATATGAAATAATAATCCTATTTTTAAAAACACAGGATGATTCAAAAGTCCTGTTCCGTTTTATTGAAAACATATATCAAAATTAATAATGGACTTTAGATATGTTACTGGTGACACTATAAGGTAACATATATACAGTAAATTTAAATTTGTCTCTCTTCCATTTCAAGACAAACTTCTTAATGCAACATAATTGTGACATGGTGGAAAACATATTTACAAGCAAATTATTTCAGTTACTTATTGAGAATTAAATATTCGAATACCATACATACGAGCATGAGCAACTCAATAACATTTTGTGATAAAATAAAATAAAAGTTAATTTCTAAAAATTAATAAATAAAAATATGAAAACAATAAATCGCCACCGTCGTAACTCAGTCGGATAAGCCGCCTACCTGCCAGCTCGGAGTTGTTCAGGCGTGGTAAGATTCCCACTTGGGCTGATTCTGGTTCAGTTTTTTTCCGAGTTTTTCTCCAACCGTAAAACAAATGTCAGGTAATATATGGCGAATTCTCGGCCTCATCTTGTCTAATACTATTTCGCTATCACCAATCCCATCGATGATAAATAACCTAGTATTTGATACAGCGTCATTAAATAACCAAGTAAAAAACTAATAAATATAATTTCAGTTATTTGTTGAAATTCAAATACTGTATTCGAACACCACTTATATTACAACGAGTATCTCGGAAAAAGGCTAAACTAATAATTATTTCTAACAAAATCACTTTCAGAAAAATCTTAACACACAGGAATACAAAAAATTGCGAATAAAAGATAATGATAATATAAATAACAATATAAAAATTGTTATAAATAACGCAAAATGAAATAATTTGGAGGCAGACAAATATAGACAGGAAGAAAATTATGCTGCAGATTTAATTTTTTATCCTAGAATTCTCATGACAGACTACCAAGGAGGGTAACAAGAACACAACACCTAAGTAATGTGAATTACATTTTAAGTTAGAGTAATTATTTATGTTACCTTTAATTAAAATTGTTAGTAGACATATAACGGACAAATACATGGGATTTCAAAAAGTAATATGGAGAAAAATAAAAATAATATTGAAAAACCATCACTGGGGTAATCACATTACCCTTCTTGGTTGCAGGAGGGTTAAATATATGCACAACAGGCATTGAATCCTCTGGAATGTAAAGTAAAGCAATGCCCACAATTATTATGCATACTTTTATGTCTCAGTTTTGTCAGTGCAAAATAATGATTAGCGTCAGTTCTGATAAAAAAGAAGACGAGTAGTTTTGTTTATTTAACAAATAGGCCTAAAGATTTCTTAAATTTAGGTGAAAAGTGAAGTATGTAACAATATTATGTGTAAGTCAGAACGGTAATTACGTTGCATAAGTTGAGGGATATTTAATAGAGAAAGAAAATGTTCAAAATGAAGCTGAATTCTGAGAGTAAGGGAATTTAACACGCAGTCCTGGTAACGAGATTTTTTTACCGAAATTTAATGAATGAGTCCTGTGATTAAAATATTATATGAATTGGCTACGGATTTATAAATATTAGCTCGAACACAAGTGAATACATTTTAATTAATGAAATAATCGCCTTATGTCATGTCGCCGTAATGGAAAATAAAACTAACTAATGTGAACCAGCAACATAAACACGTTGATGTGTATAATTGATGAACTATTTTCAAACCTATGTATTTAGTACTGTAATTGTTGCCCTTTTCTTTCTATTTAAATTCATAATCTGTAATATTTAGCATGGAAATATTATAAAAATGAATCTACAGCTTTGTTGCTCTTGCAATTCGAAAGCCACGGTAGCTATTATATGTGTGTTTATTTTTCGTTGGAAAGTGCTTCGATATTCATAAATACAATTAAAATTGTATAATGCTGATATGCTGACGTAGATATAAACGAAACGCGTTAACTAGTGCGTAAAAAAATTGGGTTACATTTGGGTCCATGGCAAGCGAATTAAGACTATTAGTAAAACACCGCAATATCTGAACTCCCACCACTAATGCAACATGACAAATCGCTTTAGGTTCATTTTTCATAGGCTGTGACGATGTAGAGTGGCCAGGTTTTTAATATAATCTAAAAGCTTATTTTAAAACGTTATTTATACTTTGTAGGCATTGTCATTTGAATAGCGTAACAGAGAAGAGTTGGAATGTTTCGAAGTAAGAGTGATGCGCAGGCGATCTGGGTTCGAGTTCCGGCCTGATTTGGAATTTTTATTGAAAAAAAATCCATAGTGACACTTGTGATGCACAAGATCTCAGTTTGGGTATTTCTCAAGGCTCTCCAATGTAGGCGTCAACATCATTTCATTGATATCTCTTCATTGCTTTATCTTATTCATCGGCATATCTTAGATCATAGGTCGGCGACGTGCGGAGGAGGTTGGTTGAGAATCATTCGGGGTTGCCTGCATGCAACCTTGATAAAAGCGTGCCTTAGCACAGTCGATCAGCGTGGATGTGAGTTCGCATAGCTGTAAATTATTGTTACAGGAGTTCAGAGAATGCTGCAGCTGCTGGGTTGTCTTACCCCCCTAAATTTAATCCATCAAACCTTCAATCAATCCAACATCCACATAGTCAGTAAATCCAATCTATCAGTCAACAAATAATTAAACGAAAGAATAAACGAATAAATAAATTAATAAATGAATAAACAAATCAATCAATCAATCAATCAGGTAGTCAGTCATCATCCAGTCAGTCAATAAATCAGTCGATCAATCATCAAATAATAAATCAGTCGATCAATCTCCAGATAATAAATCAGTCTATCAATCATCAGATAATAAATCAGTCGATGATTCATCAATCAATAAATCAGTCGATCAATCATCAATCAATAAATCAGTCGACCAATTATCAATCAATAAATCAGTCGAGCAATCATCAAAAAATCAATAAATCAGTCGAGCAATCATTAAACAATCAATAAATCAGTCGAGCAATCATTAAACAATCAATAAATCAGTCGAGCAATCATCAATCAATAAATCAGTCGAGAAATCATCAGACAATCAATAAATCCGTCGCGAAATCATTAAACAATCAATAAATCAGTCGAGCAATCATCAATCAATAAATCAGTCGAGCAATCATCAGACAATCAATAAATCCGTCGCGAAATCATTAGACAATCAATAAATCAGTCGAGAAATCATCAATCAATAAATCAGTCGAGAAATCATCAATCAATAAATCAGTCGAGCAATCATCAATCAATAAATCAGTCGAGCAATCATCAGACAATCAATAAATCAGTCGATCAATCATCAGATAATAAATCAGTCGCTCAGTCATCAGATAATCAATAAATCAGTCTATCAGTCATGAGACAATCAATAAATCACTCGATCAATCATGAGACAATCAATAAATCACTCGATCAATCATGAGACAATCAATAAATCACTCGATCAATCATCAGACAATCAATAAATCAGTTGATCAATCATCAGACAATCAATAAATCAATCAGTCTAACAATCAGCCAGTCAATCGATCGATCAACCAATCCATCCATCAGACAGTCAACCGATCGATCAGGCTATCAGACAGTCGGCCGATCAATCACTAAGGTAATCAATCAATCAATCAACATGAGCTAGGCAGTTAATCCATCAGCTAATATTTTATATGCATTCTTCCCTGATAGATTGGCTCAGTTGTGCAGAAAACTTGTATTTGTGTGGCAATCTCCACCGATTTCTTACCACAATACTCTCTCATATAATTAGTTTAATGATAAATTACAATGGTCCAATAATAAAGGTTCGTGGGCTATTTAATATTTAAATCCTATTTCTCAGAAATTAAATAATTTATTATCACTTAAAATGTGTGTGTGCTTTAAGCCATCAAATATCTCTACATTCGTGCAGGAAATCAAACTCAGATTCGTATGATTTATGGCTGTAAATTCCCTCTTTAGTGAAGAATTGGTGATAACGGTGTTGTTTAAATAAGTTTTGCTGTAAACTATATCATGTGACGCCTCTGGAAAATACGTTTCAACAAAAATTTGTTGCAGGTTGAGCGCAGAAGATTAAAAGTCGTATGGTATTCATAACAGTAAATGTTGTTTAGGTAATTAGTCAAATTCACACAATGCATAAAACTGCGTAATTAAAAGGAAAACTGTGATCGTCACAGTCAACTACCGGAAGAGATATCTGTGTAGTGTATACTGTCTTTATTTCCAAACCTTTTCAACTCTTCAGATCATGTACTACCTGTATATTCCGTGGAGGTAAACCTCCCCAGGTTGAGTGCTTTTCGCTGAGATGAACATTGCTGTCCAACACGGATGGGTAAAAACTCTGTAAAACTTTAAATTAAACAAAGTTTGTTAATGAGCGGTGTTGAAAAATAACAAGTGCAATTTATTGCAGAAGCTTATACACTAATAAGTGACGTCTAAACTATAACAAGTTCAGCTTGTTTCACTAGTACTTTCGTAGTGTTCAACGTGCAGCGAGAGTTTTGGGTTTTGCAGCGTGCCATAGACGCAGACAAATTAAGTGTTTCGGAACTATTTATCGCTTGCATCATTGAGAACGAGCATCCAATTAGCAAAGGATCCTACACACAGGAATCCATTCCATATATTTCATGGTTATGCCGATGAGTTGGCCTTCTCTGAAACGTGTACTGATAGTAATCTTTATCTTATGGTGATAATGGTTTGAGTATTTTATTTTCTCTCCCAAGATAAGAACTCCAATATAGAGCGTTTGGAGCTTAAAAAACATCATTGGCTAGCCTATATAGATGTCTTCTTAGCGGATATTCTCCTCTTTGTAATTGACTAAAATAAGTTATTTACGTATTTTCTAACGTATATAGAATAACAGAAGTAAATATAAGTAGAGTAAATCCCGAAAATTCAAAGTATATGATTATGTCTCGTGACGAGAATATTGTACGAAATGAAAATATAAAAATTGGAAATTAATCCTTTGAAGAGGTAGAAAAATTCAAATACCTGGGAGGAACAGTAACAAATATAAATGATACTCGGGAGGAAATTAAACGCAGAATAAATATGGAAAATGCCTGTTATTATTCGGTTGAGAAGCTTTTGTTATCTAGTCTGCTGTCAAAAAATCAGAAAGTTAGAATTTATAAAACAGTTATATTACCGGTTGTTCTGTATGGTTGTGAAACTTTGACCCTCACTTATGAGAGGAACATAGGTTAAGGGTGTTTGAGAACAAGATGCTTAGAAAAATATGTGGGGCTGAGAGGGATGAAGTTAAAGGAGAATGGAGAAAGTTACACAACACAGAAATGCACGCATTGTATTCCTCACCTGACATAATTAAGAACATTAAATCCAGACGTTTGAGACGGGCAGGGCGTGTAGCACGTATGGGCGAATCCAGAAATGCATATAGAGTGTTAGTTGGGAGGCCGGAGGGAAAAAAGGCCTTTGGGGAGACCGAGACGTAGATGGGAGGATAATTTTAAAATTGATTTGAGGGAGGTGGGATATGATGGTATAGACTGGATTAATCTTGCTCAGAATAGGGACCAATAGCGGGCTTATGTGAGAGCGGCAATGAACTTCCGGGTTCCTTAAAAGCCAGTAAGGAAGTAAGTAAGTATATTACAATGAAGGGAATGTCGGCTAAGAAGACGCCTATATAGGCCTACCCAATAAACTCCGAACTCTCTGTAGAACAACACACTCAAACCTCGACCATGATGAATAATAGAATTCTAAGATTATAGTATAAATAGTGTACGAATTTATTTTTAAACAAGAAATGAAAAAGGGTGTTTGTAGAGCTGATTAAATCAATAAAAAATTAAATCTTAAGAACTTTACTAATATAATACTATTTAACACAGTATTACATTCTCCGAAATACCACAACCAGACCATTAACACTACAATCACCCGAACCACCGCATATTTTTTAGTTAATAGGAAGTTACATAATCCAGTCCAGCGCCGTGACTCCCTGATTTAAGGCCTCATGGCTTGAACTGGAAATACGAAATGAACGCTGGTTCGGATATTCATGAAAGGAATTTTGTTCGTGGTATTTCTATAAGTGTATGGAACCGTTTCCCACCCAACATCGTGAAGGAATTTTCGGAGCTAGGTCTGCATAAAGTAGGTTAACCCGTTTGTGCACGGAATTTTCACCTTGAACCTTCATGGGCTATCGCGCCACGGATCGTAATTATGTAAGCGAAGTTTGACATGGGGAGGACGAAATAGGCCTACTGACAAGAATTAATATTTCTACTGTTTCATTGTTCATTACTTTATTTTATTTATTGAGATGACTCTTTAGTGAACTGACAGGTCCATTAGTAGCATTACATAATAAATTATCATGAATAATTACACTCTTGTTGCGATTTGAATAATTACCTTCTTGTTGCTATCAGAATTATCTGACATTTATTATAACGATAAATTACAGTGCATGTATGAAAATATCGCTATAATAATATTACGACGTAAAATTGCTAAGTAGCCTACCATAACCTGTTGGACGGACAAGATTTAGATTAGAGATTTTTTACTTTTCAATATCGTAGCTTGCATCATAATTTAATTACATAATTTTCTATAAATAGGCCTGTATGTAATTTTATATTTTATGCTCGACCATGCCGAAATGTACTAATTATACACCCGGTAGCAGTCCTTTAATGCATATCATTGAAGTACACCTACTCATTAAAGTACAGGTCTTCAGCCAATAATAACTCAGCTTACATGTGTTCAGCCAATGACAAGTCAGCTTTGTACCGTTATAAAACCGCAAGTATCGATTATTCTTGGATATGCAATCGAAAGAGAATTAGCGAAAAGTCACGGAGGCTGGAAATCCAATACTGTCGCAGAAGGTTATGTTCTGTTACTATAATAATTAGCGTTAATTGTAAATAATATTCAAATAAATTCAATTTGTCATCTCGTTTTTCAATGTCGAATTCAATAATCAAGGTTATAATATTATAATATTATCAAGTTTAACGGGACTACGTCAAGGTCAATGACATTATTGTTCCTCGGAAAAAATCAATACTTTCGCGTCTGCGCACATCTCACAATTCACGACCTAGAACAAGGTCACTTCCGATCTTGTCAGATACCTACAAATAAAATGTATACATCTGAATACCGGTAATTTCAAGTTAGAAATATGGTCGAGCATAAAAAGTCGTATGAAACTCGCCTATAATGGTAATTAAGAAGCTCGTATGAAAATTATGAAACTCGCTTGCGCTCGTTTGATAAATATCCATACTCGATTCTTAATTACTATCATTATAGGCTCGTTGCATAATGTACTATTAGCTATCTCTTTTCCTTTGTAATTGTAAATTATCTTGAGGACAAATGAGGGACGGGGGCATAGAAAATTTTATATTTTGCTATGTATGTCTAAAGATTGTATTAATTACACTAGTCTGCGATGAAATTTCTGCCTCCAAAGTTTAAATGTTTTTAGGGTATTTTTAGCATGCTGAAATTAAATTCAAGGCCAAAGAGTTCCTATCACGTACCATTTTTTTGTTATTTTTATTTTCTTATAATATATTACGACAATTTACAGCATAATTATTTAAACTGTAATATTTTAACATATGTAGGTTTAGTATGTTAGGATATGAAAACCAAATGTATTCAACATATTTTTAAGGTGTTTATATTGAAAACCAAGGACACTGGATTTTCTTAGCAGATAGGGGGTGCAAGCACATAAGGAAGTTAGGGCGAAATAACGTGCAGCCTTGTTATTATTTTTATTTGTGGAAGATAGAAATGTCAGCCACTCCTTGGTGAGAGACTGAACTCAACTCGTCTAGTTTCTCTCACATTTCATTAGTCTGCGTTTCATCTGGAAACGAAACGAAATCAGTTTGCGGCTTTATTGTGGAGTAGAATGTTGAAAGTTTTTAGTTCAGTAAGTAAGTATTTACCATGTTGCATTGAGAATGTCTAAATAATCCAGGCCACTTTTGTTATATAACTTATGTAGAAGATACACATTGCCTAAGCAGAGGTGTATTATTACAGATTTTGTGAAAAAGTCATATCATGCCTATTTTGGAATCAAACTTGGAGACCAAAGTAAAGCTTGGGCACCACACAAAGTATGTAGAGTATGCACTGAAGAATTTCGTCATTTGATCTTTTGGAGTACCTATGGTTTGGAGAGAGCAGTCGAACCATAGTAATGACTGCTACTTCTGTTCGTGTGATGTGAAGGGGTACGATTCTAAACATAAAATCAAATCGGGTATTCAGTTGTTCGGTCAGGCATTTTACCTGTGCCTAATGTACCAATCCCTGTGCGACCAGAAAATCTTAAACAAACATCATTCTATTGGTACTGACAACGTGAAATAGGTTTTAAATACTTTTTCTCCGAAGATGATAATCTTGTATATTGCAGTAATGTGAAAGAATTTATGCTAAAACTTGGACTTCCAGACTATGACCTAAATGAATGGAGACTGCTCATTGATGCTTCCAAGCGAAGTTTAAAGGATTTCCTCCTTCATAACGGAAACATTTTTGGTTGAGTGCCCGTTGCCTATTCAGTGATCCTAAAAAAATCATACACAAATTTGCAACTAAGAACTTACTGTTGTTGCGACTAGACTATAAGAACACTAATGGCAAGTTTGTGATGATTACAAAGTTCTTACTATATTCCTGGGTCAACAATGTGGTTTTACCAAATTTCCATCCATTCTTTGCCTATAGGATAGTAGTACGAGTTGATCACTGGACTATGAAAGACTGGCCACCTCAAAAAAATTTGGAAGTCGGTTGTAAGAATGTTGTGCGCCAAAGCCTTGTGAGTTCTTCTAAAGTTGTGCTGCCATCTCTCCACATCAAGCGTGGCTTAATGAAACAGCTTGTAAAAGCTTTAAATAAGTAAGGAGGCTGTTTTAAGTACATATCTGGTGCAGCATTTAAAAACAGTATGAATGAAAAGGAGAAATCAGCATGGAATTTTTTTTGTGAAGTTGTTTTAAAATTTCTTGGCAACAAGGATCCTAATTACCGAAACATTGTGGCTAACATGCTTGAAGCAAAGAAGGAATTTGGTTGTGACGTGAGTATCAAAATTTTCTGTTTTCTCAGCTAGATTATTTCGCCGAAAATCTAGGATTTTTCAGCTAAGAGTACGATGAACGACTTCACAAGGATCTGCAGGAGTTCGAAAGAAGGTACCAGGGACGCGGGAGCATCTGTATGCTTGGTGATTATTGTTGGATGTTAAAGCGTGAAATACCTGAAGAGAAACATAAAAGAAAGAGGAACAGGAGGACTTTCTCAACTAAGAAGCAAGTGGTGTAATTTTTTGTGTGATACATTGTGCTAACTTATACATCCAATAGTGAAGTAAACAAGACAAAACAAAGCAAAAACACTCTAGTGGCAGGTATGAGCAACCATACACATAATTTCAGCAAGTTGTGTCTTTTAAATATTGCTTTTGAATTTGAAATAAAAAAGTGAAAGGAAAAAGTTAGTGATGAAATTCACGTAATTATAAAATACATTTAAAGTGATTTTGCAAACAAACCTGACGTGATAGAAGCAAACGGATTGAAAATTCGGATTCAGCACATCGACATTATATAAAATCACATTACTTAGTTTAGGCAACAAACACAAAGTTGAAATTCGCCGGCTAGTGTTATTGACGTGTTGTTAATTGACGTATGAAAGCGATAACATGGCTACTCTCAGCCTGCAAAGAAGTAATGCGAGAACACAAAAATTCGAAAAGATGAACAGTTGTCTGATGAAAAATATCTCGTAGAGAGTCAATTTAAAAGCAGGGAACAGGTCATGTTAGGTATATCTCATGCAATACACCCGTTTCATAGAAATCAAGACGTCCCAACTCAGCGAAGTTGATGAATAAGTGTACTGTAAGGGCTCGTTTACACGTTGCGGGAATTTCTTGAATCGGGCATTTATTCGAATCGATTTCGTCCGGACAATAGTGCACACACAGTTCGATTTTTTCCGTGGGTAATAAAATTTAAATCCTGCTGTCCGCACGAAAACGAAACAAATACTAGGTGAACAGTATAGAGCAGAACAGGTTTCACGGCCTCGCGCGGCCTTAAATCCCCCACCTCCGCCCGCATAGCCGGTCGGCCTTGAAACTTGTTCTGCTCTATACTGTTCACGCAGTAAATGCCCGTTACTAGAAATTCCCGCACCGTGTGAACGGTGTACTCACATTATGTACCTAAGATATAGATCAATTATAAGGTAGCAATAATTTTAGATATAAAATGTGGAAGTGAAATAGAACTTCCTGATTGAAAGGGACAATAGGATTCATTTAAATGAATACAAATGAATACGAATGATTTTAATCTCAAAACGTTATTAAACGTTAACTTGGGAAATGGGGTTTTCCTGTTACTTTTTTTCTAAATATGTTGGTTATACTCTTATTTAAATAAAAGGTATAAATACATTTTCGTTTGAAAATAGAATCTATGTATTATATGATATACACTATCTACCAAAAAGTAATTGGGCACTGTTTTTGCCCCTTTAGAACCTCGTGGTACCACCTCTTGTTGCTATTACAGCAGCCACCCTGTCCAGGCATGCTCTCCGCTAGTTTGTGTAGGATATCCACTGGAATGCGTCGCCATTGCTCTTGCAACATGGTACTCAGATGGACAGTGGAAGTTGACCTCATGTTTCGGCGGCTATTATGCAGTGGTATGCAGACAATAATGTTCACCGGTTGGACTGGCCTGCACAGAGTCCTGATCTCAATCCCATTGATCATCTTTGGGACGAATTTGACCGGAGATTGAGGTCTCGGGAGATGCGGCCAACTTCCATTGTCCAACTGAGTGTCATGTTGTAAGAGGAATGACAACGCATTCTAGTGGATATCCTACACAAACTAGTGGTGAGCATGCCTGACAGGATGGCTGCTGTTATAGCAACAAAAGGTGGTACCACGAAGTTGTAAAGAGGCAAAAACAGTGCCCAATTACTTTTTGGTAGATAGTGTATATATTTCGTTACAGCATTTCTTACATGTAATGGTGGACTTCACATTTTCACGTATACGGTGTCACCATTAACAATCCTTACAAATAACACTCCTTTGCAGTATATTTTATTAAAACTACCCTAATCCCACTAGCTCTCTCCCCTCTTACTGCTCAGTCCATCATCTATTTAATACTTATCCTACCTTGTTTTTGCTATTCATGATTTATTCACTAGTTCATATATACCTTACTGTTTATACCAGTTCACATCTATAGCCGATTTGTTATTCAGTTCACTATTCGCTATAACAACTTACATGCAGCATCAATAATTTCTACTATTCACACCTTCGTTCATTCTGATGCCTTGATAGTAATCTTTCCATCTACTCCTTTCTTGATCTTTTATTAGGTTACTAATATTGGTCACTTATTAACTCGAGAATTACTGTTCACTAGTGTTTTTTATTATCTAAGTAAAACAGGTCGATATCATCACTGATCTCTACCTCTTTCACTGACCACTCCTCTCCCCTCTTCGTAGCTAGCACTTTTTTCATTCACTTGTCTTCCTTGTACTATAAAATTTTGCCTGTCCCTCCATATTTTTCACCAATTTTCGTTATACCACACGGCTTACTTAACGATTGATTTAATTCCACGAATTTTTCTACCATCATGCTTCTAAAGTCTTTAAAATCCCCAACAATGTCACCAGCAAACACTGCATTAGAGTATTTTTTTTCTGACCCAATATTTTGGGTTTGCCCTGCGACACAGAATAGCTCACAATAAATTTTAAAACGAAAAATTATATAAACAGGTTTCAGACAAAATTGATTAAGACATAAGAAAAATAATAGAACCAAATATAATTTAAATTGAGTGTACACCACAAAGATGCTGACGAAATATCGCTACAGAAAATTTTATTATGGTGGTGACGATGGCATCTTGAAGATCTCTCGTCAGCTTGTATTTTTCCCTCCACTTTACAAAGGCTTTCGGAATGGTGCCTCTCGCTCCGAAGAAGAGACCGGTAACTGTGATTTTTTCTATGTTGTATTTCGCCGATAGGTACTGAATCGTGGGCTCGTAGATTTTCTTTTTCTCTTCGTTCACTTCAGATGGTTGAGTGGCTGAGATTTCAAATCTGATTGTAGGATCAATAATTTATAATTATTATAAATTACTTCTTTCACTCCCATCCTTGGTACTATCACTTCCTCCCCCAATTCCACGTCCCGAGTCATGGATTAATTTTTTCCCATTACTAGTCTTCTTCTCTTTTCCCATGCTCCTTGTGTCACTCATCATAGAATCAATGTATTAATTCTGTGTTGTTTGGGTAAATGGAGATAAGTAATAAAAAATAGTTTGGAGATAAATGAAAATTAAACTTGGAAATCTTATTACAAATAATTTTCTACACAAATAAAACACATCAACTGCTAGTATTCTTCTGATTTTTGCACACTCACTTGTTTAATTTAACTTGTGTGTTCATCTGGGGAACATAATTCCATCTACACAAAAAATGACATCCCTCTTTACCCGAACACCACAGAATTATTTAGATTTTAATACACAAATCATAACATCTGTTAATCAATAATAAAGTTAATAATTCAATAATCCTATACTTTCTGTAAGGCATTTATTAATCTATAAAACTACGTAGCAGATAGCTTTAAATTAACACGACCGTTCTGAAATTACTTTCGTTTTTATTATATTGTTGAATTTAGCAATTAAAATATTGTTATGAAATTTCAGCTCTAAAGAAGCATTATTAAATAAAGTGTCATAGAGTATAAGCCTAACATTATATACAAGGAATTGAACTATGAAATTCAACATATATAATCTGACATTATGTTCCCAAGTTCCTGACCTGAATTTGTAAAGTTTGTAAGTAACTGAAAGGATGTGTAGCATGTAGTTTCTATTCCAGTTAACGAAATATAAAGTCTGTTATTAAAAATCTAATTTAACGTGCATTCGAACTGAATTCCTAAAATTCCAACTTTGTATGTAAAGTACATGCCCGTGTTGTAGCGGAATTTCCAATTTTCTGCGTATCCAGTAAGCTTTCCCTCTTAAGCAGGTTCTTCTTTGTACTGTACATCAATAGCGTATCCTGAATAGGTCCTTTGCTGGAAATGGCGTTGCTCTTTGTTCTTTCAAGTGTTTCAATTTTTTTCCATAAACATTGGCTGCAGTACTGCACAATAGAATATGTACACGCTGAAGACTATTTAATTAAAAATATCAACATTTAATTCATATATTACTATTTTAGATGTCTACGGTTTGTTGCATTGCGAATATTATCGGCTCTCATTCTAATATATAGAATTCATTAGGCTACTCCGTATTTTATGGAACTTACTACTTCATGTAAATAAAATTTTTCTCTTGCTCGTATTCGTTCGAAGGTCCAGCACTTACGGAAATTTCTTCCGAGAGAGGAGCGTTCCAAACCATTTAAAAACAATTCATATTAATGAACGTGGCGACAACGTGACGACAGACATGGTAGAAACACAACAATTTGCTGATAATTCAACGCTGCTGTCGATTGGCTGTTCTTTGAGTTTGATGGATTTAGTCTTACTCTTTTGAATAGGTAGTCTTTCTAAGAGAAGTTTATTTTCAAGGCATAAATTTCAATCATTGAATCGCTTGAACCGGTTTGATGCCGTCCTACTGCTGACCAACCTTTCATCTTCTCCTTCACAATTTTTTTTCGGCTGCTGATTTTGTTCTCGTGCCTTTGCTCTGAAAGAAAAACAGAAGCACTAGAATTGGCATTGATGCAGCTAAATGCTTGTCGAAATGTGTTCAAAACTGTACCAAATCATCCTTTGCCTAACAACTCTGTGTGTGCAAATGAGTAGAAAATTAAGAGGAAAAAAATGGGACTACCTAATATTATGTAGATACAGACATTTTAATTTGGATATGTTTAATCTCGGCTTCAGCTTTGATTCAAGTTGTAATGTTTTATACAGATGCTGCTATCCTGCAATAAAATGGAGATTTCATAGGCCATGTTCTTTCAAAGTGGTAGCTGGCCCCACATGATCAAGGAGCGTCGCAGCTGTCTATTGTTAAGGTGGATTTATACGTGCATGGGGTTATTGGCGTCAATTAACACGCCGGTCGTACTTTTGCGCCAGTAAAGATTTACACAGGTGTCTTTATTTTTGTCTCGCTAGTGTCATTTTTCAAGTGCAAGCTACTAGCTGAATGTTGCGCGAGGGCAGAATATGTCAAGTGAAGTTAAACATGTTCATGGAGCTTGCCTGATATTCGCAAGTTTGTTGGTTGAGCTGATGATTTCAGACTTGGGATAAAGGGAAAAACATAAAAGAAATGGTTGGGTGGAAAAGTATATTGCAAATCATGCTTTCAGGTATAACTCCCTTTAAAGTTGATTTGAATAATTACACGTCACTGTTCGTTAACAGAAAACCACAATTTAAGTCACACAGCGTTAGTGTGCACTCAATGTTGGTTGCCTGACGGTTGTCAGCCCACTTTGAGGTCAGTGGACATAGAGGGAAAAATTGGGTCGGTGTCTGGTAGAGTTCTCGGGTAGCTCAGTTGGGAGAGCGTTGGTACGTTTAACCAAAGGTCCCGGGTTCGATACCCGGCCCCGGAACAATTTTTCCCTCGAAATTATTCAAATCAACTTTACAGGGAGTTATACCTGAAAGCATGATTTGCATAATACACGTCACTGTTCGTTAACAGAAAACCACAATTTAAGTCACACAGCGTTAGTGTGCACTCAATGTTGGTTGCCTGACGGTTGTCAGCCCACTTTGAGGTCAGTGGACATAGAGGGAAAAATTGGGTCAGTGTCTGGTACAGTTCCCGGGTAGCTCAGTTGGGAGAGCGTTGGTACGTTTAACCAAAAGTCCCGGGTTCGATACCCGGCCCCGGAACAATTTTTACCTCGAAATTATGGAAAAGTATATTGTTCGGAGAGAGAATTTAGATATATCTGCAAGGCTTCTCAAAGAATTTTCAACAGAAGATCTTATTGCTACAGAAATAATTTAATGATGACTGTAATCGTTAACTCGTATGTCCTTAATAAACAAGGTTAAAAGAAAGATATATCCATAGTATTAATTTTCAATTGTACTAAAACAACTTTTGTAAATTTTTTTATCTGTCATGTAAGACAAAATATTTGGGTGAGCAAGATAAATGGGACACTGTACATCCTTTAAGAGGTAATTTATCTTAGTCGATGTCTTGCCTTTTGCACTTAAGGAATTGAATAACATCGCTGTTTTAATATTCCGTGCATAATGGAAAATTTTATCCACTATCGTATTGCCGTCTATCCGCTGAAGAAACAACTATTTTAACGAAATAAATTATTGGTTTAAGGAATCCACAATTTTTACACTTCTCATATACTTGAAGATTGAAGACTGAGAAAAGTAGAAGGATTTTTGACTAACTTTTTATAAGCTTAATGGAAGTCCACAGTTGGAAGTTCACAGTTAGTTGAAAGCGCTCAGAAATAGCAGATTTCTGGTAGATGTTCTTCCTTATATTTTGATGGTCCCAACTCTAGGGCACTGACAACACGCTCTCATTCTCTCCTGTCTGGATCAATCGAAGTTGCATTGCCCAGGAGCTACGCAGCAACTGCCCACATGCACTTGGGAACAGAGTTTCCTAGCGGACGTGACGGATGTATCTGATGACATTTCACAGGATTTATGGAGACTGCCTATCGGCATCAGTATCGTGCATAGAGCAGATTCCCAGACACAGGTAAATACCCTCTAGAAGTACGTGGTGGCGATGACGATGACACACTTAGTTGAAAGCGATCGTTGGACAAACATAATAGACATATAGATCGTCACGGTTTAATATATAGAGTGCAAACGACTTAAGTTGGTGAACTTATATAGGTTGTACAGAACAATCAACTACTACCGCCACTTACGGAGCTTATTTCCGAAGATATTCTCAGCAAGAGACGTTATATAAACATGTGTCCTAATCTCAATATTTTCAGAGTTACACTAATTTGAAGTTATTAGTCAAATACCTTTTTCTTTAGTTTTAAGGGTAAAAGGATATTACAAATAAAGAATGAACTATTCAGAATTACTATTTTTTTAATTGGCTAGCGTTTTGAAGCTAAAAATGTGTTAACTGCTTCGTACAGATTCTGTTTTTCAATTTGTAACTAAAAATTACATAATAATTCTTACGCACTTATCACAACAATTTTTACAAAACATACGACTTCAGGAACTTGTTCCTTTACAGTTTAATTTTGCATCCTAATCTGCAGTCTTAAAGAATTTACAAAAGTGGTGTAATTTGTAACAATAAGTTGTGATAAGTGCTAAGAAAAGTGGAATTTTATAGTTAAAACTGGAAAAAAAGTTATTTACGAAGCAACTATGACATTCACACCTCATTTTTAGCTTCAGAATACTAGCTAAATAAAGAAATGATAATCCTGAATATTTCATTTTTTATCTGTAATATTCTTTTATCCCAAAAACTAAAGAGTAATGGTATTGTACAAACAACTTCAAATTAGTGTAACTCTGAAAATATTGAGATTTGGACCCATTATTACTATTTAATACGAGAAAAATTCGTACCGGCACCGGGAATCGAACCCAGGACCTCTCAGCTCTGCGCGCTGAGCGCTCTTTCCAACTGAGCTATGCCGGGACACAATACACGGCGCCGGCCGAAACTCCCTCGTAATGATTTTTACGGCCTTACTACCTGCATTTGAGACGATACACGTCATATATGCAGGAGCGCATATTTAAATGACTTTATGGCCATATTCAACATCAGTTTGTGACAACTGCTAACAGTTAATACAACACATATTCATTATGTATGAGGTCTCGCCCACCTCATTGAATATTACACGACTACTTTGAAGCAGCCAATGTGTATTATTACTATTTAATACGAGAAAAATTCGTACCGGCACCGGGAATCGAAGCCAGGTCCTCTCAGCTCTGCGCGTAAGGCCGTAAATCGTGCAGCCGGGGTTGAGGGACCTAGGTGAGGCCTACATTGAAAGAGAAAAGGATCATGAAGACTGTAATGGAGTTCGGAGTTGGTACGCAGGGAGATCTATAGCGCGGGGGACCTTAGGGCATGCACACCATTCCAACCCGGGTAGTACAATGGGCCCACCCGAACGGCCTGAGTGCGAGGACAGTCCAGTCCGTGCCCTCACCTGAAGGAGGACTAATAGAATAGACTTACAGGTCTTACAAACAAACATTCTCATGAGAGCAGATAAAAAAGTTAATTTTTTTCTTCCACCATTTTAATAATGTCAAAACAAGCGCTTGTACAAATTTTGGCCACTCGAGCGCAATTACGAGTGCCGTAAAATAAGTTTTCCTGGAGTCGTTTGCAGAAATAAAACACAATTTCATTGGAAAAATTTATTGGAACCCATACAACAGCAGCTGTTGAGCTATTTTTTAACATATTCCCCACCAGAATTAAGACATTCGTCATACCATGAGATCGAGAGGTGCAGACGGCTGTCACACACTGGTTCTGATCGCAGGCGGCAGACTTCTACGACACAGGGATACTAAAGTTGATACCACGGTATGACAAATGTCTCAATTTCAGTGAGAAATATATTGAAGGCCACTGGCGAACCTCATTCGGTTAAGGCGCTTGCCTGCCGATCTGATGTTGCGCTCGGGTGAGGGTTCGATTCCCGCTTGGGCTGATTACCTGGTTGGGTTTTTTCCGAGGTTTTCCCCAACCGTAAGGTATGCCAGGTAATCTATGACGAATCCTCGACCTCATCTCGCCAAATACCATCTCGCTATCACCAATCTCATCGACGCTAAATAACCTCGTAGTTGATACAACGTCGTTAAATAACCAACTAAAAATATATATATTGAAAAATAGCTGAACAATTGTTCTATTTGTTCCAATAAATGTTTCCATGAAATTGGTTTTCTTTCTTTACACGGCCTCAGGGAAACTTGTTTTTACGGCCCTCGTAATTGCGCTCCAGTAGCCAAAATTTGTATAAGCACTTGTTTTGACATTATTAACATGGTAGAAGAAAAAAAAACTATTTTTTATCTGCCCCCATGAGAATGTTTGCTTGTTAGATGAATTTAAATTGCAGTGTCTGTTTTTGCTGTTGTACAAATATGAGGATTAAAGTGGAATTAATGCTCTGACCAGTATCTACTTCCGTCTCACAAACATATAAATAGTTAAAATAAATATGTGAAATATAAATAAGGCTTTATTAAACTTCGTCCGATGATCTCTGCTATACAAACTATAAATTCCGCAGGCTTGGCCTATATCATTTGCTCCCTACGCATTTATTTAATTTTTACTGTAGGAAGCATTTTTCGTAGCGTTAGACAGTGGAGAAAATCTGCAAATCTAAATAAAAAAATGTTAAGTGGTTCTTTTCACATGTTCTACCAATTATTGTAAAAGGTGGACTGTTCATTAAATTCCCAAAGCGTAGAAGGTGTGAAATTGTTACTTTCCCATGCACTTTAATTTGAAATTGGGATGTTTTCGAAATATGGAGTTAGTAGGCTACATAAAATTATAGATGTATTAAAACCCTGCAAAGCCTGAATTAATTTTTATTGAAAATTTTTTAAATATTTGCTTTATTCAACTATATTTGTATTAATACAGACC
Source organism: Periplaneta americana (assembly GCF_040183065.1). Taxonomy (NCBI): domain Eukaryota; kingdom Metazoa; phylum Arthropoda; class Insecta; order Blattodea; family Blattidae; genus Periplaneta; species Periplaneta americana. The sequence continues at coordinate 137,499,178 of NC_091118.1, forward strand.
TTTCGACTAAACATGGCGCACTTCGCGAAAAAATAACCGATGCCTTATGACACATTGTTAGAAAATGAAAATAATACAATAAAATATAAAATAATTGAAGAAAAAGCAACAAAACATGAAAATTATACTATTTTCATTTTGAATTGAAAACACTTAATACATAGTCCAACATCACATTTCTAGTACTGGAACCTAGTCTGGCTTTTGAAATGTTCATATGCAGAACGGCGCTGTTCTTATACTTGAATGGGGAGACAAAATGATCCAGTCTATCATATTTGATGTTGTCTGACACCCTTGAGTTTGTTCCTGTGCAGAGAGCCCCTGGTGATCATCAAAAGCGTTTGGTGGAATTCCATACCTGACCAGATATATCTGAACGATTTCTCTCCTAAACTTTAGCTCTTTTAGCTGTAAGTCTGAATTCTTTAGTAAAATCCATGCACTGCGGATTGCTGCATCAATACTCCAAGAAAATTGTGGCCATCACTATTTTTTCTCTGAAATTCTCTGTAAAACTTCAGTTTCATGATACACATTATATGTTTCAATTTCCACATTTTGTCTTCATACAGTTTACTTCCATTTCATTTCTGTTGTCTGTAGAGAAAACCCAGTATGTGCGTTTCCCAGGTAAAATAGTATATCCACTCAGGATTAGTATATCAATGAATACTCTCATTTCTTCATAAGTTACTTGAGAATCTGGACTGTTTGTGGGAAAGTGCATATCGATGAGTATAGCGTTTTCCACTTACAATCAAGTAAACCCCCCTCATCCTCATCAGCTGAATCTTCATAATATGTTAGAACGGCAGCATCTGGAAGTTCCATACATATATTTGTTGAATATCACTTTCATTTTCATCAACAGTACGATGAGCTTCTTCAAGAGTTATTCCCCTAAAACACATAGAGGGCCGCCAGTTAGAGCTAGACGACAGAGAAGTGGAAATATTGCGATAACTTTGCAAACGACCTTGCTTTATCCCTTTATATTATTACTATATCGAACAGCACCAAATGCTAACATACTGTATAGCCTAGAAGTGCCAAATGACATCACGCAGATATACTTCAATGCTGCTTCCATAAATAAAAAAAAAGTAGAATTTTCATTAGTCGCACAATTATTGCAATTGTCGAAATATTGTATAACGTGATTATTGCAACTTTATTTGGTCCATATAAAATACTCTAATTTTATACACTTAAGTTTCTTTTTGTTCACAGAACATAATAGTTAAGAGTTTTGTCGTAAAGATGAGTATTTTTACTTCAAAAATACAGCACATAATAAATAAGCATTTTACCATAGAGCTCACTGGAGCTGAGTTATTTTAAAAGGTGTCATGAAATGGCGTTCCTATGCTCATAATTTACCCATATTCGTTTCCTGTGTTTCTTAAAATAATATTTATGTAGGGTACCTCATTTTTTTATTTGCATAAACAATGATATACAATCGAGCGAGTTGGCTCAGACGGTAGCGTTTGAGACACACATTCGGGAATTCTCGGGTTCAAACCCCATGGCCGACCAATGTGACTGGGATTTTTCATGATTTCCCTTAGTCATAAAGGCAAATGCTGGTTTGGAAAAATTCATGCCATGATTCATCACCGCCTCAATTACCAATACCAAAAACATTAATCAAAATATATAATCAGTTACATGAACACAAGCCATCTACAACACACAATAGAAACAGGAACTCAACAAGAGTAAAAAGGCCTACTCATATATCACACATTCTAAACACGCGACATGACCACTGATGTTAAGGCGTGAATAAAATAAACTTAACAAAAAAAAAGAGATGCACAGTAAGGTTAACATAAAAATTATCTTCGTACACAATCAACTCTCTTAATTTGAAGTGATTTATTAAAGGATGCATTCAAGACTAATTTATAAAAAATGTTAAACGAATTATCCATGCACCAAAAACGGATGTTCTCTCCATATTTTAATTATTTGCATGTAATAACAATTAAGAAACACGTTAAAAGAATTATCATTGCACTAAATGAGTGGTCTCTGGACCAAAATAATCGCAGGTTAATTATTTAAATACAATTTAAATTAAGTGACATATTAAACGATTTATCCTTCTATCAAACACGAATGTTCTCTGGACCAGATATCCTATTTTAATTATGTAATTACTTTATATTTATTTCTAACAGGTGCACCGGAGCGCACGGGTATGGCTAGTTTTATAATAAAATAGATATTCATAAACTTCGAAGTATGATATAAGCCTAAATCTGTTCTGTAAATATTTTGTAATAAAATAGATATCGACATAAATTAATGTATAATATAGGCCTAAGCCTAAATCTAAGTACATATTTCTGTCCTCTTTTTTCGTACAACGTCCTCCTTTTTGAAACTTTGTGTGCTCTTTTTTTTTTCGATTTGAATGTAGTCACCCTATTTGCAGGAAATTATGGGGTAGCCAACTTATCAATATTATCTCCTTCAGTAACTGATGTCATACGACATCGGTAGGATAATAAAGGTTGATTATAAACAAACGAAACGTTGAAGTAATCATACATACATATATAATACCTGTTGTCGCTGCAGTATAAATATGAAGATTAAGGTGGAATTGGTATTGTGATCAGTGGTTGTTGCCCCTCCCAAAAACATATTTATCACGTTAAAATGAAAATGCTCGATAGAATAAATTTGTACTAAACTTTTTGTCCAATAAGCTCTTTTGTAAAAACTGTAAAAGTTTGGCATGTTATATCATTTTTATCTTATGCGTCAAAGCGTGTTGTGTTTAATTTTTACTGCAGGGAGTATTTAATTTCGTTTTTATAATGTGATAATTAAAATTTAATTGAAATAATAATCTGTAAACACGTTTTATATTTAGTAGGATGAAATTAGATTGAAAACTGTACTGCTATATAGTATAATACCATTATATACTTAAATTAAAATGTGAAATGTTATATTTCCCATAGTAGCTCCGAATTCTCCTGGGTTTATCGATATTCAGTGAAATTTATAGCGAATATAAAGTCACAGTATTAGTATGAAATGTTGGAGCGGACTGTTGAAATATTTTCCTCCGTAATTCCCGTCATAAATCTCTCAGCTTAACACGGGAAAGAGAGATCTTGCGAGCCACTGCTTACTAACTTGCGCAAACTAAATATTATTCAGTTTGATTACCGTCAACTTCACTTTCTCTCAATGTTTTATTTGTTTTTGATTGGTAGTAGTGTTACAAGTTCATTTGAAGTTTGTAGTAGAGTCACAGACTAATGAACGAACTACATGTTCTATGCTTTAATTGGAGGCACTTTATAAAGGTGTGACAGGACATGGTGTACGCAACTACTGAAACTCATTTTCGTCACTACCTTAAAGCCAGAAAAGTGGATGAAGTCTTTCTTCGGATATGAAGTTTCGCTTTTCTGAATTTTACATAATATATTGTATTACCACAGTCTAATATATACAGTCACTAAGCTTGAGTTGATGAGGTTGCTAGGAACAATAGACTGTGCAGGTACTATTTCACATTGTCTGTAATGAGGCGATAGTAGCGATCCTAGTGGTTAGGAACTATTTATGGATGCATATTTATTACATATTGAGCTTTGTGACTGTATATACTAGATTGTGATATTAGCTTAAACGGCTGCCCGACATCGTGTAGAGCACAAATTTGATGATAGGAGAGAGTTGGGTAGTATCGGACATGGATAATATCGGACAGTGATCTTTCTTTCATTTACCATCAGATGGTAGTACAGTGATGTTACTTTCATGTACCACCAGATGGTAGTAGGAGCGTTCAGATGTCGCATACTGACACGTAACAATGTCACTTAGGTACTACCATCTGGTGGTAGATGAAAGAAACATCACTGTCCGATGTTATCCCATGTCCGATACTACCCAACTCTCCCTTATACGTATGTGTTCCTCTGAAAACAAGTCCAGAAGATTTCCAAATAAATGGAGAAAATTACTTTGCTCAATTAAAAATCTTATAACATGGAAAATGTATTTATATTTGCGGAAAGTAATAAAGGAATCAACATGCCGGTCTTGAATAGTATTATTGAATTCGAATAAAAATGTATTTAAAGAACATACTGTACAATAAAATTGTGCTTATTCTATATTGCATTTTTCATTCATAGTTTTCTGCTTGAGGCAGGTATTCCACTGCAAACCCTGCATTTTCCAATCAACAATTTTCGCCTTCCTCTTACTCTCCACATACGATCCGAATATCTTAACGTTGTCTATCATCTGATATTTTATTCTGCCCCGAACTTTTCTCCCGTTCGCTATTACTTTCAATGCATCCTTCAGTAGATAGTTTCTTCTTAGACAGTGACCCAACCATTTCGTTTTTCTCTTCCTGATCAGTATCAGCATTACTATCTCTTCATACACTCTTTCTAGCACAGCCTCATTTCTTATTCTGTCTGTACATTTCATACGTTCTATTCTTCTCCACATCCACATTTCAAATGGTTCTAGTTGTTTTTCTTTAAATATTAACTGGGCGAACTTACTTTCTCAGTTTATGAAATGACGGCTGTACGCCTGGAAACAGGTTTCGATTAGTACGTCGTCATTCGAAAAGTACTGTGGGCAATTAGCAACCTGCTTAGCGATGATTCAGTGCGTCAGTTTCGGCAATAAATTCCCTCGATGTATGCATGTATGTATGTATTTTTTTTTATTTTAATATTAGTTGAACGGCATGTCCCATTACAATAAAGGTAATACTACATGCCTTGCTACCTGTATGTTTGCAATATAACACATTATGTCTCGTTTCTGTCACTCTCTAGGCGTATGTAGATCTGTTATTCTGTTGTGAAAATTTGAGTCTTTCATTATATCTATTGCCTACTCTTATCAATCCTAGATTAAATTATCCTAAGTTTACTCGTCTAAATTTATAACATTGATATAATTTATGAATGTATGCACATGTTCTTGCATTATTTTAAGCTTTGTGAAAGTCCACTTGCCAGTTTTCCTTAACATTTCCCGCTGGAACGCTAGTCTTTCTTTGTCCAATTTCGGGCACTCGAAAAGGAGGTGGTCGACGGTCTGTTCCTCTGCTCCACACGCACACGACGGGTTGTCCCTCAGCTTGAATCTATATAAGTAAGCACCGGTTTTTCCATGTCCAGTTAGAAAAGTTGTGACCTTTCCATTAAGTGGAATATTAACGCGTAACCTCTCTTTTACACTGGGGAAAAACGATTTTGTCACTGCACCATTTATCGTGTTTTGCCACTCACTTTCCCACTTAACCACACTTTCTTCTTGAAGTTCCCGCATGATGTCGCTGACTGGTATCCTGTCGAAGCTCACTGGTAACTCGTTGTTGCTTGCTGCCTGCTTTGCCAAGTGGTCGGCCAGCTCGTTCCCCGCAAGTCCAACATGTGCCTTGACCCATGCGAAGTGAATAGTCCAGTTTAATGTTTCCAGCTTTCTTATCTGTTTTCTAATTTGTTCTATCAAGTGGTGATGGTTATCGAAATTTCGTAACGAATCGAGTGTGATTCTGCTGTCGGTATGAATGGCTGCTGATTTTCGAACATCTTGCAGTTGTTGGAGTAATTCGAGCTGTTCTAGGGCTTTGAGAATGGCGTACTGTTCCGCTTGGTTGTTCGAGCACCGCCTGTGGAGTTTATATTGCAGCTGATGGACTAATTCTTGATCAATGAATATTGCGACACCTGAGCCAACTCCCGAGTCTCCCTTGCTGCCATCGGTGTAGATGTCTACTTTGTAAGTTTGATGACTTGATTTTTCTTTAATCAGGATTTTATCTGCTGGATGCGGCCATGTTGTGTAATGCTCTACTGTGTCAATTTTAATTCCCTCGTGGATCCTTTTCGTTCTTTCATATGCTGTCGCCAGCTTCTGAATTTCTATACCTACGGGTGTGTTTTTTGTTAGGATGCATAGTGCTTCGGATGACGTAGTTCGAAAGGCCTTTGCTATTTTTATATTTATGAGTCTCTGCACTCTTTGTAGTTTCAGTTTGTTGTGTCTTCTGTTGATGGCTTCAACCCACACTGGTGCCCCATATGTCAAAATCGGCAGTATGGCTCCTTTGTATATTATTCTCATAACATCACTATTTAGGCCCCAGTTTATTTTAGCAGATTTGGATAGCGCGTGAATAAGGTTAATGCATTTTTGGCTGACGTATTCTACATGCTGTGTGAAGTTAAATTTTTTGTCAAAAATTATGCCCAAGTACTTTAAGCTTTCTGTCTGCTGTAACTGTTTATTGTTGAGGTATATCTTGAGATCTCGTTCAATCATTGGTCTTCTTTTTGATATAACTAGCAGTTTTGATTTCTGCTCATTGAAGGTGATTTTGTTTTCTCGAGCCCAGCTTGATACTTTCTGGAGTTCGGTATTGGCGTAATTTTCTAGTTCTAGAGCGCAGCTTCCTTTAACAACCAACATTACATCGTCCGCAAACGCAATAACCTTTGTGTTCTTATTATATTTCAGATTCAGAAGTGAATTATACTGTATGTTCCAGAAGCCCGGTCCGCTGCAGGAACCTTGTGGACATCCTTTGCTGATAGTTCTGTTTATGGATAGACAGCTTGCTGAGATTGTAGCGCTCCTTTCACTGAAGTAGCTTCTGGAGAGATCGTAGAGATTCCTTGGGCATTTGAAGTCTCTTAATGAAGTTAGGATGCTGGGCCACCATGCGGCGTCAAATGCTCCTTTGACATCTAGGCTGATAAGGACAGCCATGTGACCTTGGGTTAGGGTTTCTAGGATTAATTCTTTCAGGTACATCGCGGCATTGACGGTGCTGGTTTGTGGTGTGAATCCAAATTGATTTTTATTCATAAGATTATTCTTATGTATGCGATGCATTATCCGTTGTATTAGAAGCTTCTCTAACACCTTGGCTGCTACGTTGAGTAGGCTGATAGGCCTATATTTACTTACATCGTCACAGTTTTCTTTGCCCGGTTTACTTATCGGTACAATTTTTGCATGTTTCCATCCACTGGGGAAATAGCATCTCTTTAGACACCCGTTATGTATGTATGTATGTATGTTATGTTATGTTATGTTATGTTATGTTATGTTATGTTATGTTATGTTATGTTATGTTATGTTACGTTACGTTACGTTACGTTACGTTACGTTACGTTACGTTACGGTACGGTACGGTACGGTATGGTATGGTATGGTATGTATTAACACTACAATTGAGTATACACCCGGTGATAGTGATGTAGTAGTTATGCAGTACGTCATTACATAATAGATCTAATTTATTCTTCTGTCTTACAATAAGTGTTGGAACTGTCGACGAATCTCTCTGATGCTCATTTCAAATCTTTTGAAAATATTTCTAGGCACACGCTGTATTTCAGCTTTAGGTAAATGGTCTCTTTCACTTAATTAGGCCTAAGTATGTTATGGAATGTTTTCTTATAAAGCTTTAGTTGTAACAATTTCGTCGCTTTTCCAAGCTGATGGCTTGGATATACCTGCTTGTTCAGCTAACTTTCTTAACAGTTTCGTGGGAGACTGTTCTAGCCAGTTTGCCCTGCCCAAAACAAAGGGTATCTGCAAAAATTATGTTTTAGAGTTTAAGAGGTGTACTCATCTGTGCTTGAAGGAAACGTTTTCATTCATATTACTAAGTTAGAAAGTTGTAACTGTAATAAATCGAGTCGTTCACTTAAATTTAATATAACTATAAAAACGGCCTTTGTGCTAGGCAAACACATACACTTCAACCTTTCCTCCGATTACTTTAGTGCGACCCTATAGCCTGGAGTAGATTATAGAACATAGTAATGTAAAATTTGGTACCAGTTTAAAATGGAAGGAATTTAATTATTTTTTCATTAAGGAAAAAATTCTAATATTTAAATTTTCCTTTGTCTTTGGCGGTTTCTTCTAAAATATTGAAAATATATTTTTTTTCACCTTCATTAACAAGAGTTATGTCTGTGAGCATCTCGGACAATATGTAGAACACTTTTTTTTTCTTTCAAATATGCATCTTTATGATTATTATGGCCTACAGCAACTATAACCCTTTCAGACTTAAAAGTGAAATGCCTAAAAGCAAATAGGCGATTTAATAATAATAATAATAATAATAATAATAATAATAATAATAACAATAATAATAATAATAACACCAAGACTTAATTTATCCAGGAATGATGGACATAAAATACAATTATTTAGTAAGAAATAATGGATCCTAATTTTAAATCGAGAACACAATGATCATACACTTCTACAATCATAAGACGAATTTCTTCGCTATTTATTATATTACGTAGAGACGATGTAGTTGGCGGAAAATAGTTTTTTTTAAGCAAAATTAATAAGTTTATAGAATACTAGTATTATTTAAGTATTTTCTTAAGTACGTTTCAAACTAGTATCCTATAATATTCACTCTAATATGTGATTCTCGAACTCAGTCTTAAACTAACTTTGGTTGAAAAGTAATGAACAAAATTAATTGCAATTTTTAGTAATTTAGAAATGTGGTACAAAAAAAAAAACACGAAAAAATTACTCTTGTCGTACCACTTAGAAAGCCAGATGTAATTTTTGTACAGTTTGTCCATTCCTGGCACATAAAACTCTTTGGCTATAATATCCGAGTAGAATCTCTGTTTAGACGGAGACGGATGCATCCGTTGGCCTTATTTGCAGAATATGTTACACAGCATTTTAGAGGGAAAAAAGGAACAGCAAGAACTGTCAGATTCACTTTGTTCGGCCATCACATTATATTAACATCGAAGAGATAATTACGAATATACCTACTCTTGTACAATATATTGAAAATAAAGTACTGTTACATTATAGATTATAATACACAATGATTCATGTGGGGAGACAAAAAAAAGATGACGTACCATGAAAACTGTTGCTATACTTATTTTTCAGTAATCAGGAAATATATTCTAGAAGAATGATAGATATTACCACATTAAACGTGAAAACACAACACAATTCATATCGTGAGGTTAATTTGTCCCATGCGAGATCCAACACCTCACGGGTAATTTTACTAAAGGTGATTTTTAGTTTTGAAATCATTAATATCCCTGGGTCGCTGTGCATATCGCTTTTTACAAAACTCCAAATAAAGTAACTAAAATACATTAGGAGAGTTCAAAGGTCACATAATTGGTCCAACACGACTGCATAATTTAAGGCGATGTGCTACTGAAATAATTCTAAATCCACAATTTTTTACTTAGTTAAAATTGTGACTGAATCATAATCACACATTGTAAATTTCAACCTTTTCTAATAGAAACTTAAAAAAAATTAAACTTATTTGTTTTATTTTCATAGTGAAAATCCTATTTCTAAAAATATAATCACTTTTTAAATTTATTTTTTTTCTTAAAACAAACACTGCAAATTGTGCAGTGTAGCATTAGTAATACCCTACTCTGATTTCTTAATTTGTAAAAAAAAATATGTATATAGTTTCTTCAGTATTCAAACATTAATAAAAGAAAACACTGTTTTACGTATATTTCTCTAACAATAAAACTATGAATAAAGCCAATTAAATACTCCATTTAACAATAGAGACATAATTGAGTAAGCATACCAATTTTCATCACTCTAGTTTTAATCACTAAGAAATAAAATTAATACTTATTGGAAACGTAGAAAATTTAGTTTTTGAAATAGAGTAATTAAATTTAAAGTTTTGGTTACACACAACTCGTACATTAACACAACTTGTATCAGTTATATGAAAGTATATTTATAATTTAGATACTGAGATATAATTTTCATTGAACCGTACATTTTTAGCGCGAAACTGAAAAAAAAAAAAAAAAAATGGTAACATTTGTCAAAATTCTACTATTTCCAGTTACGAATCGCTTTAATGTCTAATGTTACTCAGAAAATCAAGTACTTCTTTAGCCCAATGAGGTGGTGCGCCATATACCTCAATCATCATGTCCATATTTATGTTTTTCCTGTTGCAGCTATGCTACAGTCGGTATAACGTAACGTGCGGTATTGAGTTGCAACTTCAACATTTTTTCTCTATTACTTGATAACCTGCTCAAATTGAGTGATTTCTAGCTCTTAGGTTCACTTCACTACTGGCAACACTTCCTCGATTACACACGTTATAGTTAGTCATTTTGTAACTGTTAAGTTAGCGCACTTTGAGATATTAATGTGGCAAGGCAAGATACTCTAAATTAAATTAACCATTTTTATTCTGTTGGTGTATTCTATGTATATTTTATATCATAATAATTAAAACATAATATGTTGTTTTCACATTATCACTTTTCTGAGAAGAAAAACCTAAACAATGGCTTTCGAAGGTACAAATCATAAAAGATGCTAAATAATGATTAATAACAAATTAATAGAGCAGGTAAATAACTTCAATTATCTAGGATTCAACGTATCTTATTGTCAAAAGAACGATATAAACATAAAATTAAATAGATTTTATAACATGTATGGAACAATAAGAAGAACGTTGAAAAATAAAACACTAAAATCCACAGAGCTAAAATTTTATAAAACAATGGCAGTACCAATGCTGACATACGCCTGCGAACAAATAAAAGAAGAATAGAGGTAGCTGAAATGAAGTTCTTACGTTCAGTAGAAGGCTATACATTATTAGACAAGAAATATAAAGAAGAGATCAGAATAGAATTAAATATTTTTAACCTGACAGAAAGAATTCAAAGTCTGAGATCTAATTGGCTACATCACATAGAGAGAATGCTTCCACTGATTTTACTCCACTACCAACCCAAAGGTAGAAGGAATGTTGGGCGTCCGATGACAAGGTGGAGAGACTCGATCTCTTGATGTAGAAACAGGCATAAGGCCTAATTCCATGATGTAGAAGAAGAAGAAGAATATATTGTTTTCACATTATCACTTTTCTAAGCCATGAACGATAATTTAATTAGTAACATTAGTGCTTTACGTTCAAGGTTGGTAGCATTGAAGTGACAGCCACATTTGATGTTTGATATCTCACCTCTTATCAATCAGGTTTCAGAGCCGGACATAACACAAGTACAGCATTACTTAAAATCACGGAAGACCTACGCGAGGCCCGGGACGAACGTAAATTGACAATAATGACTTTACTTGACTTCAGCAAAGCCTTCGATTCTGTAGACATTGACTTATTAATATGTAAACTCAGAAGACTACACCTAGAAGAGCACGTTGTCCTGTGGTTTGACTCTTACCTTAATGGCCGCCAACAAAGTGTGATAGCTGGAAATCGTTCTTCCCCTTGGCAGGCCGTAAGGTCAGGGATCCCACAGGGATCAGTTCTTGGCCCTTTACTATTTACAATTTATATCAACGACATATCAGAATCTCTAAAGTACTGCCGACACCATCTCTATGCAGACGACCTTCAAATATACATAAAATTCCACACTGACGAAATAAACGATGCAATAACTAAAATTAATGACGACCTGAACTCAATCTGCACATGGATACGGAAATTCCGACTTAAACTAAATCCAGAAAAATCACAGTCAATCATTGTGGGCCATTCACGTTTGTTAAGCACTATTACCATACCAAATTTGTCCCCGATTAAAATACACGGCACCGAAATTCCGTTCAGTGAATCAGTAAAGAATCTAGGTATTTATATGGATAAAAGTTTAAATTGGAACATTCAAGTTGCAGAAACCTGCAAAAAGGTATTTTCATTAATCCACTCGTTTAGACGATTGAAGAATTTTCTACCCCTTTCCATGAAAAAAATGTTAGTGCAAACACTCGTGATGCCCCACTTCGATTACTGTGATATTCTGCTTACTGACCTAAGCGTTACTTCGGCGCAGAGACTACAACGTGTTCATAATATGTGCGTCCGTTTCGTCTGCAATATTCGCCGGGCTGATCACGTAACACCATCCCTCGAAATGTTGTCCTGGCTCCGTCTAGAAGATCGTAGGAAAATCCACTGTCTTTCCCTTCTCTTTCACATATTACATTTCTCCACTCCTGTCTATCTTGCGTCTCGTTTTCAAAATTTATCCACCCATCATAACCTAGACACACGATCACAACACTCCTCAATATTATCCATTCCCTCCCACCGAACATCCTCATATTCATCTTCTTTCACTGTGGCTGTTCCTCGACTTTGGAATTCCCTACCGAGTAATGTCAGGGACTGTCAGACATCAAATCAATTTAAGAATAGGTTAACGAGATATTTTTCTAACAATTATTGTCAACAATAATAGCTGTTTCAGGTTTCTCAGTGTTTAATGGTTATATATATCACAGATAAATATATAAATTATCTCATTATTATTATTATTATTATTATTATTATTATTACTATTATAATTACCATTATTGTTATTATTATTATTGTTATTATTATTATTATCATTATTATTATAACTATTTCTTACCAGTGTTTATTATTGTCACACTAACATTAGTTATCCAATTTTCATCATTTACTTTCATGTTGTTTTATGATCTAGATATTAATGTTATAACTATGTAAGCAAATGTATTTAATTAGAATTAGAGTCTGGCTGGGCGGAAGAGAAGGCCTACTGGCCTTAGCTCTGCCAGATTAAATAAATAAATAATTAATTAATTATGGTGATACACGTATAAAAATTTTAGATACGAAGGGGGCACAAAACTAAGTATTTTGATAATAGGAACAAACAGGCTAGATGTCACCTTCGAAGCTAAGCTGTAATTATTATAAAATATGTTTATTTATTGTAAAATATAAACGAAACTCACTAGCGCAGTCGCCGTCATAAGCAAGCTGAACTTCAACCTTACCCCAAGTCATCCACAGCCAATCGGTGTACAGGTTTTTGTGCAAGAGCGGTTTGCTTTTGTGGATTGGAGATTGAACGAATTCCTTTTCGAGCAATAGCATGGTCTCTATGTTTCCTTGACTTGACACCGTGTGACTTTTTCATTTGGGGTACCATGAAGGACATGTTGTACAGCACACTTACCGAAGACAAGCAAACCTTAATATTGCACGTGGCCGCAGGAGATGTGGTCCAGAATACTCGGAACCTTCAATAGAGTGCGTTAATCCTTATTGCGCCATTATGTTTCTTGCCAAAATGTTAATGGGGCTCATTTTGAACATCTGTTCAGGCATGTTGTTTCAGCATTTGATAAAAGTTAATGATCTAAGATAACTGTGCTGTAATGATTTGACAAAAGAAAAACTTTTTATGTTTTTGTATTAAATGCATTTACTATTCTTAAAGTACTTAGTTTTGTGCAACTTTGTTACTCAAAACCTTTTAGCTACATATTTTTTTTTCCGCATCCTACATACTGTTTTGAGTATATGAAAATCTGTTTCTACAGATCAATACCGCATAATGTCTGAACACGTTACATGCGGTAAGGGTGGAGTTCGGGTGTTCTTTCACGGTATGTTTTCAAGTTGTGTATGACATAGCCATCTCTTTGGACATTCGTCTGAGACTCTTCATGGGACTTCTTATCATGGCAGCGTTAACCACAGCTTGGGTATGGAGAATACCTCTACGGTCACCAGTGTTTGACATGTTAACATATCGACTTCATCCAGACATGATGTACCATAACATTGTTTGTTGTTTAGTCATCTATACGAAGACAGGTCTGAACCTCATAAGTGACACCAGTAAGGCATCACTCATGGGGCTACTAAGCCAGGAGATAAGAGTAGGGTGGCCATTTCCTTTCCCCCTCCATTGGATACATGGCTGATTAGTAACATTACACTAATCAGATTTCAGATGTAAGTATACAGACAATAATGTTTTCCACTGAACAGTCTTAAAAAAGCGCTTTGTCGCACAGACACTTTTGTCGCACACACACACTTTATAAGTCCCAGAAAAGAGGCAGTGCGCATGATCAGACTAACAACGAGACAAAACTAATTTTATTACCTCAACTAGTTCTTCTCTTGTGAACCAGGTCGCACGTCCTCTGATCATGCGCGCTGCCCCCTTTGTGGGATTTTAAAGTATCTGTGCAACAAAACTTTTTTCTAAGACTGTACATATCAGCCAGAAACTCAATCAGTGGTATAGCTCGCGCAAGGAACGATTACCGAAAAGCAATGGTGGCGTTACTATCTGTTTTGACGTGTGTATGTAGGCAGGCAGAGGGAGCGAGAGGTACGGGCCCATGGAAGTACTGTCACTTCCAAAAAGATTAACAAATGAGGACATCGCTGTGGAAATAAAGAACGCAGCAAGAGAAAAATTTGAAGCTAATTAAACGCGCAACATATGAGCCATTCAGAGCATAAGTGGTGTAAGTCAAAAATGGGTAATGAGTGTTAAAGTAAACATTCTGTAAAATACAGCGCAAAGTGGCAATTAATATTCAGTTTATTTAAACTATTAGTAGTCAGTGGATAGCAAGAAGGACATATTAATTGCTACTTTGTATTTTACAGAATTTTTACTTTAAACCTCATTACCCAATTTTGACTTACACCACTTTTGCTCTAAACGGCTCATATGTTTACGAATGAAATAATAATACCTTGCGCTACAAGACACGTATTCGCATGCAATGGAACAAACTAAAGTCGTAATGTAACTATCACAACGCAAGACTGATTCTATCGATGTCATTTCTGTTCCGACTCTACTCTTGAATATTATTCAAGCCATCTCGTGACCTTTTCTATCGTCCGCTCTTCCTTGTCTCATTGTTTCATTCGCATTCCTTCCGTCGGTATTACCTCCTTGCGAGACCTTATACCATACAGTCGACTTCTAATTCGGACCTCTCCGAACACCATATTTACGAAGAAGATGACGTCGAACTGATGTTATACTCTCACATTTTACAAACCACAGCACACATTTCGCTAGTTATCTTGCAATGTAAACGACATTTTGTTTATTCATTGCTAAGTGATAAATATGATTTTTTGTTAGTTAAACCAGTGATACAAAACTACTGTGCCTTAACATCATATTGGAACTAAACTAACTGCAGAATAGCTCCTGATATAATTTTATATACAGTACAGTACAGTATTATGTATTTCCAAACATTAACACTGTAGCCTACATCCTAATGAAAAAACAATCCTTTCGAAATATTTATAAAAATAATGAATGCATAATTAATTAAATCCTAAACAAAGACCAAAAATAAAACAGGAGGAATAAATTTATTCAATGTTAGAGTCTGCTTACAATACAAGAGATCTAGGTTTTGATATGTATGTTATTCCAGAGACATGATAACGCACACTAGTGGAATAAATATGGACATGTACGTGCTTTCATCTCGCAGTGGTACAATACTATGATATTCTAACAAGTAAAAAATATGTATGCAGCTGGTATGACCGTAAATATGTCAATCCTAGTATAGCATATGTAGGTTTTAAATTTAAATAGGTTTACGTATTTCCGTGTCAAATTTTTATACAAATTGAAATTTTCTTCAGCCATTCATTTTTATACTTCCAGTCATCATCTTGCAATTCTCTCCCTTCCATTATGCCGATAATATCCTCCAGCCATGTTTTCTTAGATTTTCCTCTTCTTTTCTTCTCAATTGGGATTCACACTAAGCGTCTCGGTCCTTTTCACATGTCCAAACCATTGTAATTGTTGCATTTCACAAACAGTATGCTAATACAATATATTATAATTTTCGAAGTTCATATTTTCTCTCATCGTATCATTTCTAATTCTATCTAGTTTAAAGTATCATGCAGATATTCTTAAAAAGTTCATTTCTGTTAGCTGTTATTATTTCTTAGTCAATTGTCCGAAGACAGGTCCGGACCCTACAAATGACACGAATAAGGCATCACTTATGAGGCAACTAGGCCAGGAGATAATGGGATGGGATGACCAGTTCCTTTCCCTCTCTATTGCGTACATCGTTGACTAGCTACACTTATTAAATAATCAGGCTTCAGATGCATACAAACACATTTTTCCTCTGATACATATCATCAATTGAGATACACTGCCTGATAATAAATAAATAAATAAATAAATAAATAAATAAATAAATAAATATATATATATATATATATATATATATATATCTCAGAGGTGCTGTTAACACTTAACTGCTCATTCATTCATAGTGTTCAGCTCAAGGCCAAGTCTTTCACTGCAAAACCCAGCTTTCTCCAATTTTTACTATTTTCTGCCTTCCTCTTTATCTCCGCATATGATCCATATATCTTATAACCTCTATCATCTGGTATCTTCTTCTGCACCGAAATCTTCTCCCGTTCACCATTCCTTCCAGTGCATCTTTCAGTACGCAGTTTCTTCTCAACCAGGGACCCAGGCAATTCCTTTTCCTCATCCTAATTATTTTCAGCATTATTCTTTCTTCACCCACACTTTCCAAAACAGCTTCATTTTTATTCTGTCTGTCCAGTTCACAAGTTCCATTCTTCTTCGCATCAACATTTCAAATGTTACTAGTCGCTTCTCTTCACTTCGTCGTAATGTCCATGTTTCTGCCCCATACAATGCCACACTGCACACAAAGCACTTCACTAGTCTCTTCCTTAGTGTTCTTTTTCAAGACTTCAGCAGAAGATGCTTCTTTTAAGTGTAATGAATTGTAATATTGCATTCATATTCCACGTTTCTGCACCATAAGCTTTAAACTTGTTACTATTGGTTTATAAACACGGATTTTAGTTTCATTAAATATTTGTTTATTCCACAAAATTCCGTTCAACATTGCTATTGCAGATCGATCGTTAATAAAATTATTTTTATTGTTAATTCAAAATCCTTCTTTCGTAATTTAAACTCCCAAATATTTATTGCTGTAAACAGCCACGGTGGCTTAGTGCTAAAAGTTTGGGATTATTAACCAGTGGGTCTAGATTCAAATCCCTCTCTACCCTGAATTTATAACTTGTGGAAGCCCATGGTTCAGACAACACAGGAATTTTCTCTGGGCACTTCAATTCCCTTGTGACATACCAGCAATTCACCATTATCATTCATTAGACTACGAGTATAATATCGACCCGCCGCCTGTGGTGGACTCTGAACAATCTCCGACGAACTGAGTTGTCTGCGCTTCTCTGCACTATCGATATATTTTTTAATTTATTTTACGACTCTTTATCAACTGCTACGGTTATCTAGCGTCTGAATGAGAGGAAGTTGATTATGTTAGTTAAATAAGTCCACTGTTCAATGCCGAAAGTTATCCAACATTTACTCTTCATGGGTTGTTGAAAG
The DNA here is from genome assembly GCF_040183065.1 of Periplaneta americana. Taxonomy (NCBI): domain Eukaryota; kingdom Metazoa; phylum Arthropoda; class Insecta; order Blattodea; family Blattidae; genus Periplaneta; species Periplaneta americana. Next base: position 137,516,463 of record NC_091118.1, read on the forward strand.
AAAACTCCTGAAAGAAACCTTAACCAGGTCCCAAACCAGGATTCCTGGTCCGCTTGTTTCATGCTCGTAAATCGGAGCGAATAAGAACAAGTTAAGGACCCTGCCATTGGACAAAATAATAAATGTTATCGAAAATATCAGTATGCTTTTTGGCAGCTTCTAACAATAATTTGTAACCACACTCAGGGGGAGGGGAGTTGGGTCAATGTTTTTTTTTTTCTCTTATACGGAAAAGGGACCCGAAGGCCTGAAGATTATTGTGCTTGCCACTCCTGTTCAGTGAATGATTGGATAGTCGAACGGCCGCGTTCTTGTACAAGTACAGTACGCCGCACAGTGAACTCATATATAGATGATGATATGTAAATTAATGATGGCGAAATGAGTCCAATGCCGAAAGTTACCCAGCAATTCTGCTTCAATTGGTTGAATGAAAACCCCGGGGAAAAAGTCCCAACCAGGTAACTTGTTCCAACCAGGATTTGAACCCGGCCACGCTAACCGTCCACAGCGGTGGACTGGGTCTATGTTACTGTAAATTGAGTTTTATCAACATTTATTAGACATCCCCATTTTTCGTATTCCTCCGTCAATTTTATTGCCATATATTCTATGTCATCGCAGTATTCAGCCATTAGTACTATCTGATCATTTGCGAATTGTAAATTTTATGTTATGTTGTCAATCATAATTAATTTCATGTTACAACATTTATTTTCCCAAGTTTCTAATGTATTAATCAAGTATATGCTGAAAGTCATACAATACACGGATGCGTAAAAAATGTACAGTGATTCAGAAGCCAGAGGGGAAATTTTAAAGAGTGACGGAGATGGCATAACGAATGTTTTTGTCACACAAAACAGAATCGCATCGTAAGCCCGTTAGGTCGGATTTCCTCAATGTTTCCAGGAGTAGTGCGAATCGCGTTCGTTGCAGCCATAATCCTATTCCTCTGTTGTTCTTTGTTATTCACCGACGTGGTGTCTCACTGACTGGCTAACGTATCCAAGTAACTCAGCAAGAAAAATTTCAGGCTGGTGAGTTCTGGTGATTTTGATGGCCAAGGTAGAGGCTCTCCACGGCAGATTTACCTGTGTGGAGAGATGATATGCAGGAACTCATAATCGACACGCGTAAAATATGTTGGGCAACCATTATGTTGAAACCACATGCGTTTTCTAACTACCAAGGTAACCTCCACTAGACGCAGCAACTACGCGACGCCGACCCCATGTTATCTGATAAAAATATTCGCTGTACCTTCTTTTATCACCCTTAAAGTTTTCGCACTAACTTTTGAATCACCCGGTACAGGTATATTTAACCTTAGCGTGCACTGCGACTTGTCACTTATGTCTGATTAGTCTCTAAACACCCTGTGTGATATTCGTGACGTCAGAATTATTTTATAATGTCATAATATATTGCTCCATAACGAAAGTATTACAAAGAGTCTTTATGACTACCATTAACTAGTTCCTTTTATTTTAGCATTACCATAAAAATGTTTCAGCCGAGTCTTGGAATTAAAATTTTAATATGAAAGTATAATAGTAGGTAATATATGTTCATAGCCTAGGAACGTTTCAAAAGAATTCCACAAGAATAATTTCCGCATATTTTTAAACGTGACATTAGTAATATAACCTTAAAATTTTATGGCAGTAAAATAGTTCTTGTAGAAACTTCAGTTGTAGAAGAGTTTGAAGAGAGTCGAGAAATTTAATAATGCTCAATTTAGTTGTGGTGCATGGATTAACGAAACTATTTATAGTTTAACATTAAGGCGAAAAAATATATGGTGCGCTGGTATGTCATTTTACGGAGTTGGTGTATCAAATTTGCGTTAGTTGATATCTTGAGTGTAATTACTTTATCTCTTGATGTAGTCCACACCTGTGGAGTAACGGTTAGCGCGTCTTGCCGCGAAACCAGGTGGCCCGGGTTCGATTCTCGGTCGAGGCAAGTTGCCTGGTTGAGATTTTTTTCCAGGGGTTTCCCTCAACTCAATATGAGCAAATGCTGGGTAACTTTCGCTGCTGGAATCCAGATTCATTTCACCGGTATTATCACCTTCATCTTATTCAGACGCTAAATAACCTAAGATGTTGATAAAACGTCGTAAAATAACCTAATATAATAAAAAAATAAAAAATCTCTTGTGTACATTCACCAGAAAGAATCTTCATCGTAAGAGTTCCCTAACGGAGTCTACTTACAGATATTAAAAGTAGGTGCAGATGACTGTAAGATTCGCATAACTTTACTTAAGACTAAAATTGAAAATCAAAGAAGAACAAGTAGATTTGCAAGATCAATTTCGCTTGTTTGCTACTGATTATCATTCTGTGAAGCGTTTTGTATATGAGTGGGTCAGAAGCAAAGGGGTACAAGTGGCGTTTCTGAGAACGTAAGCTAAGTGCAGCCAGGACACCTAAAGCATTTAAAATTTTAGTGGCAAAGGGACATTAGCCACATCAGACAGTAATATTGGATTAAAAAATGTCACGGAATTTAAGAAAGCTTAAGTAATCTTTCAACCCATTTTTCCAAAAAATAACAAGTGCGCTTATACCTCTGCCTCTGACACCCTCATATCGTTCTTAGATTTACCCTCCTCCTTTCTTCTGGTTACACTAAGCTAATACTGTAAAATAAACAATAGAATTATCATTTCTACGTCTTCATTGTGTGCAGTTGTCCAGATATGAAATAGCCATGACATTTTGCAGAATAAGTTGTGTTGGCTGAAAAATTCGATCTTTTCTATATTGAGTCACGGCAAGATTATAGTGACCTTTTGAGATTATGCTATTGGAAATGAAAGAGTTTTTGGAAAACTAAGTAGCGTAAGAGATTTTAATCATTATACAGGGTGATTCACGGGGATTTACCGCCACTTACGAAGCTTATTTCCGAAGACATTCCGAGCAAAAAATGTCACATAATCATCATGTGTCTTAATCTCAATATTTTCAGAGTTACACTAACTGGAAGTTATAAGTAAAATATCTTTTTTCTTTAGTTTTAAGGGTAAAATAATATTACAAATAAAGAATGAACTCTGCAGTGCTTGGGAAAATTGGCATAAGTCAGTTTCTACAAACATTTTTTATTAATTTACTGACAACTTCCGGAACATCTGCTCGTTTGGGAAAAGAGACATAAGTATTTCTCCCGTTACAATAATTCATACAGAAGAAAATCAAATCGACATAAACCAGTGTGATGACAGTTTTTTTCCTTCTCCTGTAACATTAACATTTTTGACTTGTGCCACTTTTCCCGAGCACTACAGAACTATTCATAAGTATCATTTCTTTAATTGGTTAATGTTCTGCAGCTAAAAATGTGTTATTGATTACATTTTTTTTACCAGATTTTGTTTTTAAATTTTTAACTAAAAATCACATTTTTTTTCGCACTTGTAACAGAAATTGTTACAAATTATACAACGTTAAGAACTTGATTCTTTACAGTTTAATTATGAATCCTAATGTACAGTCTTGAAGAATTTACAAGAGTGGCGTGATTTGTAACAATTGGTGTGTATGTTTCCTTTTCCTTGTTTATGTTTTATAAATTACCTTGTCAGTGTTGAACAAATAAATAAATGAATGAATGAATAAATAAATAAATAAATGAATAAATAAATAAATAAATAAATAAATAAATAAATAAATAAATAAATAAATAAATAAATGCGTAAGATATAATTTTGATGTTACAACGCGAAATAAATTCTGTAAGAAGCAACTATGGAAATTGCAACACATTCTTAGCTTCAGAATATCAGGTAATTGAGGAAATGAAATTCAATTCAAATCAATTCAATTTATTTTGGCCATTAGACAAACAGTTTTAGGCTTCGCCAGAATACATTGAAAAATATATAATACATTTGAAAAAACACTAATAAAAGAAACAGTAAAATTTAAATTATACAGTGAAAATATGAAATAATTTGAAACTTTTAAATTAAAGAAAACATTTCACCCTTAATGTATTAATTTTAACTAATTGCAATTAAATGTATTTATTAAAAAACAATTTCATACAAGTTTGTGTTGAAAAACTCACCAACGGAATAAAAAGGATTATTGAATAACCAATTGTAAAATCTAGTTTTGAAGCTATTGATTTGTAGTTTATAATATGACTGGGGAGCTTATTATATAATTTCGTCCCCATAATTAAAACGTTCGTGTTGCTCTTGTGTAATGTACAACATGGAATATTAAGTTGTTCATTGTTTATAATTTCATGATTATGTATATTGGCCAGTAATGAGTAATTGTCGATATTTTGTCGAGTGTAAAGTACTAGATCGTATATATAAAATTTATGACTATTAAAATCTGGGTGGGTGGATAGGTAGGTATACGGAGAGAGAGACAAAATCTATTCAGCAATATTATACATACATGTGCACTAAACTATCATAATTTCCTCTTAAATACAATGCACGGGTCTTTTGACCGTACGTGTTTCACAAACCAAGTCCTACTTTGTAGGTTTCACCCCCCCTCACCTATGATTAAATCCAACCACTCTTCAAAAGAGAACACAGGTTAATATGAAAATGACACGACAAAACATTATATAATATATCCTAGCGTAACATACAAACAGGCATAAAAATATATAATTTAATAGTTACCATTATCCCTTCGTAACTTCGCATCATAAACTTCAACAGCTGATGTTCTAAGCTGTATCGCCTTCAAGAGGAACAATCCAGTCTTTTGTTCGCATTCTCTATTCCCCATTAGGTCAAGACATGCAAGCGAACCCCTGTTCTGACTTAGCATCGAAGGTGGTAGATATTTTCTCCAGATATGTTCTGTTTCGTCACATTGGGATAAAATGTGTCTCCAGGAATCCTTTTCCCTACTAAATTGACAGAGGCGCTCTCCTTCTCCGGTGGCAATTTTATTAACCTTCCATGCCCCCAATCTTAGCCACGCTAAACCTGCTCTACTGTCTTCATTACAAGAATTTATGTAGTCACACTTCCCCTAATTAAGCATGAGATCTGATTGTAAATGCAGTGAGGATTTTTCCGAACATTGGAGCTCAATCTCTTGCCTCTCGATATCAATTAAACGCATCTTCACATTACGCTATACATTTCTTCTATTATGTTTCTCCTTTTTCTCCACACCAATCCCATTCCTATATGATGCAGCCCTCTCTAAAGTTTATAAACCACCTTTTTTCCCCACCCCTCTCTTTGTTGAACTCTGCAGCAAATCGACAGTAAAAGCGACTGGTCCCCAAATATAATTTTTATCCACTATTTTACTACCCTAACTTTCATATGAATTGCTTCGTTTTGAAGCCCAAAGTCCTTTAACACCCCGCAATTAGCTGTGCTTCTTCCAATGCCAAGTATTTGTTTTAGGAAATCCGTTTGCATCTTGTTTAATTTTCCCGAGTTTTCCAAACCCTAAATTTCCGCCCCATACAACAAAGATGATCTGACCACAGCTCTGTATACTAGCTTCAATGTTGCTGCTGGAATATCTGGCACTTTAGTGATCAATTTCAATACCTCCGCACTCTTTACCCCGCACTTGCGTTTCGTTATGTCAATATGCTTAGTCCATCTCCCGTTCATTGATAAAGTAACCCCTAAATATATGAAATGTTTCACATTTTCCAATAATATGTGCCAGTCGTAAGTCCATGTCTCATCCCTACTATATACCGATCCGTTTTTTAAAGTAATTGTCTTGGTCTTGTCTGTATTAACAGTCATACCCCATCGACTACAATAACTCTCCAAGCAGTAAAGTTCCTTTTGCAGTCCATTAAGTGATCGAGATATAAAAATTAGATCATCTGCATATAATAGTGCAGGAATGGAGGTCCCGTCTAAATTTGGAACTTCAGATTCGATTTCATCGACCATCTCTGGGATGTCATCTAGGAATATATTAAGAAGAAGGGGTGGAAGTATACACTCTTGTCTAACCCCTCTACGGGTAGCCACATTTACCGAAACTTTTTCACGACACAAAACTTTACTTTCTCGTATATTGCTGATATAGCTTTAATCATTTTCGTCCACATTCCCTTTTTCCACAGCTTGCACAACATTGCTTCACGTTCTACCGAATAAAATGCCTTTTTAAAGTCTACAAATGCGCAATGCAGTTTTCCACTCTTTTTCTGTTTCTTTTAGCCTTAATGTGTCCAAACCAAATATGTTATCTATTGTACTGTAACCCTCACTGAAACCAGCCTGAAATTTAGAGAGCCTATCATATTGAAGTATCCACTTCCTCAGTCTCTTATAAATAATTTTACAGTAAATTTTGCCCATTGTTGGTAAAAGCGCCACTCTCTTATAATTATCAGGTACTGACATGTGTCTCTTTTTGTATGATATAATTGCCGATGCCCATTCACTAGCATAACTTTCTCCCATAAAAATTTTATTGAACATATCCGTGATTTTACTTGTAAATGTCTGTATATTAATATACTCTTTGAGAAATTCAGAGGGTATCCCATCTATACCCGGTGCTTTATCATTTTTTAAACTACTTATAGCTTTCGTCATCTCGTCAATCGGAAATTCGCCATCTAACATATCAATTTCTGGTACTTGCAACACTGAATGCAAATTAAAGTTTACACTATGTAATTCCCCATCCCTCTCTTATACCCCCTGGGAGTGGCTGTTCCATGCCTCTGGCGAGATGTTGTTTCCCACATATGGGCTCTTGTGCAATTTCTTCAGTGATCTCCATACCTCCGTCTCATTCCCTCGTCCTGCAACTTTGATTTTTTTCCGCTATGTTACATTGCCATTGTGTCTTTTTTTTTTTTCGAGTACCCTTATACAGCTTTCTACGTGCTACATATATTTCTCGATCCTCATCGCCCCCTAACCGTCTAAAAGCCCGTAATGCTTGATCCATTTCCCTTTTAGCTTTCCTACAATCATTGTCATAGAAATTAGTAGATTCTTGTATCTTCTTTCGGTTCCCCTTTAACTTCATTTACCCGCTTCCTGAATAATTAACGTGATCAAGTGAATGAACAAATTAATGAATAAAAGAATCGAATAAATAGATAATAAAAACAGAAAAATAAATAAACAAAATAAACAAATAAATAATACATATCAATGTACGAGGGCATGCTGAAAAGCAATGCCTCCTAATTTTTTTTTACGTGAAACATTTTAGGTGTAGTTATTTGAGTGAAACAAACTGGTAACTTGCTACAAACCTTACTGTTCATACCTGTAGTTTTATTTTTCCACATAATCGCCCTGGCGATGAATACACTTATCCCAACAGTTGAGCAGTTTCTTGATACCGTCACTGTAGAATGGTTTACTCTTATGACGAATCCACAGCCTCACTTGTGTCTGCACTGCACCGTCAGAATCAAAGAGATGTATTCTCAAGTGTTTTTTAAGTTTTGGAAATAGAAGAAAATCTGATGACGCCAATTCTGGACTATATGGAGGATGATCAACAACAGCGAAACCAAGATGCTGAATGTGTTCTCTTCTCATTGCGCTGGTGTGCGGACGAGTGTTGTCATGCTTTAGGAGGGGCTACTCCATATCTGGACGAATGAATGCATGAATGAATGAATGAGTAGATGGGGAAATAATATGTATCAGGAAAGGATCAGAAGGGAAAGGAGTTAATAGGAAGGAACGAGTAAGAAATGAACGAAGGAAAGAATTAAATTAATGAAGGAAGGAATGAAAGAATTAATGAATACAAGAAGAGAAAATTGGTATTTTAATAAAGTTATAAAATGTTTAATACGTTTATAATGAAGTGCTGAAAAATTAACAGATGAATGGAAAGTTCTTTAATGTAAAAATGTTCGAACGCTGAAGAGAACGAATGAATAATGAAGAAATGAAAGAATGAATCATTTATTAAAAATGCGAAATATGTCATTGATAAAAGTATAGGCTCAATAATAAACATTTAAATTTATAAATTAATGGTAAATAAATGACTAAATAAGCTCAAACTATGGAATGAATTTTTTCTTCCCAATATAGGATATTACGCAGGTAGCTTTGTGTTTGTTCTCTGTCTGAAGAGGTAGCCTTGTATCATGTTGGCTATTGACCGGAGTACAAACATCCAGCATAGAAGCGTTATTTTTCAGAAGTCTCTGATTGAACTGCACAGTGCAGTTCTTTATCAAATAAACACAGAGTCCGGCAGAGGAACGGGCAAATGTAGTTCGTCAGTGATTCAGGAATTTATTTTTTCAAATTGTCATACTTGAGACCACAAAGTACACAGTGCGCCACTTATTTCTTGAAAAGGATGGCCTTTAAGTAACTACCACTGAGATGGAAATGTGATTCGCCAGACTTCTAAAAAGTGTCGATAAAATTTTCATCCTCATCCATGCGTTTTAAAATCTCCTCACAAAACACCCTTCGGTTGAGAATATCGCGATGTTTTAATTGATGCACCACCTGAATTATGTATGGATGAAAATGTAAGTCACGTGATCAGATGGGATGGGATGATGGCACCGTAAATTAAAATGAATTATTGCCTAGTACGTTAAAAATTGTCGTTATTCTTGTAAAATTAAGTTTTTAATTGCACCGCTCCATCTTTTCACGATAACTAAATGACATTGTACTGGAAACAGAATTTGCGTGCAGTTTATCGTTCTCAACTGTGCTGTGAGATATATACGATCCTTAAATTCGTCCTTTCCACTACCGGACACTGTATAAAAACTAAATGAAACAGAAGGTAAAGGTATACCTTTACACGTCATAAAGACACATGAAAATCATGGAGACAGAGCTCCTTCCTTCCATGACCTAGACACTAGAGTGAGGTGTTATGGTCGGATCCACGCTCCGATCGCCTTTTAGCTCAGGAAAGGAGTCGGTACTCAATTTGATAACAGGCTGAGTGAAACCCTAGATCATTTATGTAACATATAGGTTAACGTTGTTAAAATCGTTTGCACTTTGAAGAGAACAACCGCCAGGATCGCCACCTGTCCCCCGTAAACGAACACGAGATGGCAGTACAGTCGCTAATGCAATTCAAATGAGAATTATAACGTGACTCCTTATGTAACAACTAGATGGCAGCGTAGTAAACCTGACAAAAGTTGTTAACGTCAAGGCCTATAAGGCCGACCTATCTAGGGTATATATGGTCTAGGGTGAAACCTCAGGCTGTTCTGGAATATCTGCTAATAAGATATATACCCTACCTCAGAGGCGCATATTCAAGTTTGTACGGGGAGTACCACGCGGCAGCCAGATTGGTATGCAAGCGAGTTATTTTACTTCCCCTACTACAACGGACCGAAAGAGGGGTAGCGGTGAAGGATTGCCCATGCATACGTTGAGTAGAGATCTATAAAACAAGAAGACATACTGTAGTTAATACGTAGAATACATATGCGTTATTAAAAAATGAATTATTCAGAGATACTAAATGGAAATGATTCAACACAAATTAGAACTCTTTTGTCGCCCCCTTCCGCAAATACAGGAAATTTGCCTCCAGAGTTGCAGCTAAAATTAATTGATCTTTCACATACTGCACTGCTGAAATGTACCTATAAAGACAAAGACTCCTTTAGCTTCTAAAATTCCTCAAACTAGAATTGAACAACGATCGAGAAAGCAAGACAACCAGCGCCCGCAAAGCCCAAAATCCGCACGACAATGTTGTATACATCGCGTCGTTGACGTAAAGACTGCTTGTGAGCGTTTCAAGACTTCGTGAGTTGATCACTCCCGAAGTCCCGAACGTCAAGCACCCTTGAATCGCCACAATTGTTTATACCATACTGAAATTTATTTACTTTGCCAACTGTTATATATGTATAAACAATCAAGTAGCCTATTTCGAAACATCACCTCCACCTTTCAGTGTATAATAATCCGTTCCCCAATCTTTATTTAATTACAAGGCCGTTATTGAAAGACTAGGAATTTTCTTTTCGTATGTTTGAGATCAATTAGTGTACAGTCTCACGTAAAAAAAATTAAGCTTTATTTAACGTTAAGTTTCATGTTTCTTAGAAATGCAAATTTATTTGACAATTTTTTTTATTTGTATAACTATAAGTAATATATAATAGAACCAGAACATATTGATAACTAAGATACTGCTCTGTTTTGTCTTTTTGTCTCAAACATTTATAATGTTATTTATTTCAATCACGTATGTTATTCAAAGTTACAAAATCTTTCCACGCCACAAATGCTATTTCGAGAATGATGAGCGAGACTCGAAGCGCACGAGAATTACGAGACGAGACTCGAAAGACAATGCAACGAACACAGCGAGCGAGAGCGGCAGTTTTGTTCCTCTCTACCTCAAACTATAAACTATAACCGAAAATTCGTAAATTTGTAGTGAAAATTAGTCTATTGCGATTTTTACCAGCACATATGTACCGATAGGTCTTCATGAACCTAACAAAGACAAGATAAAGGCCAAACTATTCGATCATGATAAGTGACCTACGATTAGATTTGCTTCTTTAAATAACATTTTACGAGACGTAATAAGGCTGGTGTGAGGCGGAAATCGAAGATATTCTGGCGAAATTTTATCTTAAAAAGTTTATTTTTGCACAACAGTATTGCTATTATAACGAAAATGATGTAGGCCCCTAATACTCCATCAGTTTCGAAAGTTGCGTACGTGAATGTAGTATTTTTCTATTAAGTTATTCATTGCTTATTGTAGTTTAAAATTAACATTTTCCTAACTATTCAAAATCATACATACGTATATAACATATTCTCCTGTGAAACCATTGTATTGAATTTATTAAAAATGACTAAACAGAAATATAGAAAGTTATTGTATCTGTACTTCATTAAGTTAATTTTGTTCACCCTTGTAGTTTGCTCTCTCCTATTTGTACAGCCTATACAACTACTGCCAGGGCACGCGAAACAACCATAGGCCTAAGCTCGTTCGCGGGCTGTTTCTCATAATTCCCTCCCCTACCTCCTTATCGAACTCGGGACCTTTCAGTCCGTAGTCAATTGCTCTATCAAGAGAACTATTGGGCCGCCAAAATAAAATAAATAAAATAAATTTTGAATAAAATTCGTTTTATACAATGCAAATGAAAATCTGCAACAAGCGTGAATTCGCCAGTTACTAATACTATAGGCTCAATGGGCTGTAGATGTCGTCCTTTGCGTTTCTTATGGAGGCATTCATTTCATTAATTTTATGCCGTACTTTGTGACTGTTGCGATGTCATTTTTTACACCAAGTCATGTAGATGGCGATCGATGCATACCCGAGCTGTGAAAGTTTCATTAGTGCTGACTGCCTCGGAGAATTCATATGACAGAAGACTCCCCGTGATTGCTAGTTATAAATGTCAGATAAAACCGTGAGGGAATTTAAAATGCAAGAGACCTTGTCATTTTCTTTCTAGAATGTCTTGGTAAAATTTCAAACCTTTCTTTTTTATATGCATATAGTTTGTGTTTCAGTAGACCTACATTGATTTACGTTTAAAGTTTTTAATGATGATTAATGCCCATTCGTCATCTGAATACATCCCTGGTAGGAATTTTAAACAAGCATCATTATTAATTATAATAATTGTTCATTTACTGATCATTTGTTACTGTAAATAGATCTTTATACTTTAATCAGAAAGCCTATACTGAATTATGATCACGAATAATGGGAAATAAAAAGCGAAATAATTCTAAACAGGGTGATTAACAAAATTCCCTCTCCCCACTAGAGGAGATGGTTCGTGAGTCATTTGGCACCAAAACTCTAAATAAACTAATGGGATCATAGATAAATACAATATAATATTAATTGACAATCTGAACAAATTTCATCACGCTCTCTAAGTTAATGGGATCATATTCATAATTAAAGAGTTAGAGTGATTTAAAAAGGGGAGAAAATCTTTATTTTTAGAATTTCAGTAAAAGTTGAAAATACTGTAATAATACAAACACTACAAAGGATTCTTAAACACACGCTCCTATCTATCTGTTTCAGTTTCACACTATCGTTCCTAATTGTCGCCACAAGAAACTTTTTACGTTTTTGTACCTTAACCTGGTACACGATGTCTTTAATCCAACCTCAGATGCAGTAATCAAACCTGTTAGATCTGGCGATCGGGGAGGCCGGAGATAGGGCCTCTGTGACCAATCCACCACTGTGGGAATTACTGGTCCAAGTGAATTTATTATTCAGCATCGCCGGATATGCCGGAATTTTGTCCCGCAGGAGTTCTTTTACATGCCAGTAAACCTACTGACATAAGCCTGTCGCATTTAAGCACACTTAAATGCCATCGACCTGGCCCGGGATCGAACCTTAGGAATAGAAGGCCAGCGCTATACCAACTCGCCAACCAGGTCGACTGCCCTATCAATTTTTTTTTCTTTTTTTTTTCTTTCTTTCAGAATAGAATGGATGGCTCTATAGATATGGGCCAACGTACGGTATGGACTGGAGATGTCTCCGTGAGAATCTCTCATTAGATAACACAGGTCTGTAGCAACATTGGTTATTCACGAACATTGATCACCTATATAAATGACACAGGCTATTTTGAAAAGGATATCCAACATAAATTATATATTTTGATTTAGCTGACTGAACATTTGCACACATTTCAATTGTGCTTATTTATTTCGTTTAAAGTGTTCCTTTGTGAGATAGAGAGTTTTGAAGAAAATAACAAAATAACTTCAGTTAACCTAACCTGAAATGAGAAGGCACCCCATCTTACTGGATATACATAAATATGTTCGGCGTCTTGATGCCAGAAGAACATTTCAAGAAGGTATTGACTATGACGTGTTCCGAAAATCACTTTTTACCCTGCAACTATTGGAAATCAACTACAAGTATATATGGGAATTTCGCAGGAAGCATTCCTAGTAAGCGGTACCATTAACTGAGGAAGATCTTCGTGAATCACTCTGTATAGAAGCGATAAAATACTGAAACTAGGGCTTCATTGCAAGAATAATGTGTCGGAGAATTTTATCGTGAATATAAAAGAGTTCTCCGTACATGTCAGGTTAACTGAAGTTATTTTATTATTTTCTTCAAAACTCTCTATCTCACAAAGGAACACTTTAAACGAAATAAATAAGCACAATTGAAATGTGTGCAAATGTTCAGTCAGCTAAATCAAAATATATAATTTATGTTGGATATCCTTTTCAAAATAGCCTGTGTCATTTATATAGGTGATCAATGTTCGTGAATAACCAATGTTGCTACAGACCTGTGTTATCTAATGAGAGATTCTCACGGAGACATCTCCAGTCCATACCGTACGTTGGCCCATATCTATAGAGCCATCCATTCTATTCTGAAAGAAAGAAAAAAAAAAAAAAAAAGAAAAAAAATTGATAGGGCAGTCGACCTGGTTGGCGAGTTGGTATAGCGCTGGCCTTCTATTCCCAAGGTTCGATCCCGGGCCAGGTCGATGGCATTTAAGTGTGCTTAAATGCGACAGGCTTATGTCAGTAGATTTACTGGCATGTAAAAGAACTCCTGCGGGACAAAATTTCGGCATATCCGGCGATGCTGATATAACCTCTGCAGTAATCTTTCTTGGTTAAAGTCCTTTGTGCCAGTACAACGCAATACCTCGGCTTTTCTTCTGTTCTGAAAGAAGGCACCTCAAGGAATTTCATCCCTCTTCAAATCATTCGTTTTCAGTTATGTTTGGACTTCGAAATTCTGTTATTTTGGAATACGTGGAAAACATAGATTCATAGAAAATGAGAGAGATAGTAGTCATTTATCAAAAATTACAATTTAATTTTAAAAAATATTAATTAACGCTTTAAACTAAAATTTAAAAGAGAATAGTAACAATCTGTAAAATAAATACGCACACATTGAAGAAATAAGTAACTTAATGAAAAAAAAAAGTTATATGATCAACTTACCAACAAAGAAATGATCATCAGTATAAGAATTAAGAACTAGACTACATTTGGTTCTTTTCTTTATCATCCATCTGAGACGTAAAGATAAATTTTTTGCCCTACAGAATATATCTGTTATGGTAACAATGATTTATTAGAGGAGAAAAATTCGTTCCGGCGCCGGGAATCGAACCCGGGTCCTTGGTTCTACGTACCAAGTGCTCTAATCACTGAGCTACACCGAAGTTCAATCCACAGCACCGTATCGAATCCCTCTCCTCTAGTGTTTTTCTCTTTGTGGCCTGACTCCAAGTTCGACATATTAAGTCAACTGCCATTAAACAAGTAGCGCACTCAATTGAGTGACTTGGTGGCCAGGATTCCACAGTAATATGCACTGTTGGGTTAAGAATCTACGTAAAGAATAATTTTTGGTACTACAGAATATATGTTATGGTAACAATGATTGTTAGAGGAGAACTTGGATTGTGGATTGAACTTCGGCATAGCTAAGTGGTTAGAGCACTTGGTACGTAGAACCAAGGACCCGGTTTTGATCTCCGGCACCGGAGCGAACTTTTCTCCTCTAATAATCATAATCATCCATCTGAGAGCTTTGTATTCCTGTTATGAGCATGTTGAAAATCTATCGTTTAAAAAAACGGAGAACAACGGAAGCAAAGACAAAATATGTCTCTCTACTGTGGAAGTGAAGTAAATCTTCATTTCCTTGTCGGAATTTAATCCGAATATACTTAATCTGTATCCGAAAACACTGTTTTGCTTCCTTTGTTGTGTTTAACCACCTCTCTTTTTATCGACTTTCACTTAATTCGGTATAGGAGAAGGGCATAATATTATTTGTGCCGATATTAGGCTCTCACAAAACAGACGCACGATGCAGGATCACCATGGACACCCAGTCCCGTCGAATAGAAGTAAATTTCTATCCATGCCAGGAATCGATCCACGGATAGTTGGTTTGAAAGAGTACTGTAATATATCGGCGAAACGAAAACTCTGTTACTTAGGTCTGAGCCATTGGCAAAAAAATACATTATTGCTAGCTTAAAGTCCATACAGAAATCATTGATAGGAAATGGTTTTCAATTCCTGAAATACATTTTCAGTTTGTATTAGTTGTGATTTGTAAGGTAATTTTCAACACACGTTTTTATCAGTTGAAACAGTTTAAAACTTTACTTTATCAATGACTTCTGATACTTTCCATGTCATCACTATTACTCCACAGTCTAGTGAACAATTTAAAGAACTGATTTTTGCTCTCTTTCTACCCATTAGTCGAAGTTATGGCCAATATATTTCTCTCTCTACTAGTAGTTTAAAGAAATCCCAAAGTACGAGAGAAGCGTAGTGCCGAAAGCAATTCAGTAACTGTAGATAAATCTGGAAATGACCTCCTGCCTCAGTTGCTTAGGAAGTAAAGTGGGAAGAGGTGGAAATGCTGCTGTGGTCGTAATCCTGAAACAGCAAAGAAGCGAGACTTCAGTTAAACAAAGTGCTTACGAATCCGTAACTGATTTTAAGTTATTCGTACGAAAAACCAGGGTCCGTCGGGCTCTGGCGCCCCTATTTATATTAATGATATGAAAGCTGTAATTTCCGCCTAGTTTAAATATCATGATTATATTATATTTTCGTGTTGTTTGTATTTAGGGAGAGGGATAATAATTTAGTATTTCATAGTAAGAACACTATTACTTATTTGTATGTCTTAACCGGCCATGAAGAGTCTATCGGACAATAGTATATTTCATTAGTTTACTTCACTTAGAAGTATGTGAATGTGCGTGTATGAGTGTGGGTCTGAGAATGAGTGTGTGATAGTGACAGTGAGTGTGAGAGAGTGAGAGAGGGAGTGAGTGTGGGAGAATGGAAGTGATTGTGAGAGGAAGTGAATATCGAGAGTGGGTGTGTGTGTGTGTGTGTGTGTGTAAGAGAGTTTATGTGAGAGAGTATGAGAAAGAGGTTTGATGCGAGGAAGTTTGTGAGAGAGAGAGTGAAAGTGAGTGTGTGAGAGGATATGTGTGTGTGAGAGAGAGAGAGAGAGTGGGTGGTTTGTGAGAGGGAGTGTTTCTTTTGACAGTGAGAAGGAGAGATGATTTAACTTGCGTATGTGTGCTAGAAATTATAATGTGTGTAGGTTTTACAAAGAAATTGAAAGGAAAAATCATAGACTGAACGTATAATTGTATCTTATGAAAATGGTACTTAACTTCATTCATTCATTTAGTGTTCTGACCAAGGGTAGGTCTTTCACTGCAAACCCAGTTTTCTCCAATCTTTCCTATTTTCTGCCTTCCTCTTCATTTCCTCATATGATCCATAATTGGGGGGTTGGGTACAAGAAGGGCATTTTAGAAGATGTGCCCTTTTTGAGTAAAACTCTTTATTATGTTCTCTGATCTGTTATGCATATGATCACCAAGTTATAGTTCAATACTGAGATCATAGAGGTCAGGAGTACCCAAAAAGTAAAGGCGTGCATAGTTAACATTATTACGGTTTGAATTTTCAACATCAGTTTTATCAAAACTTGCATTTGAGAGAAGTGCCTTTCTTGCACCCAACCCCTCAATTAAATCTTAATGTCGTCTATCACCGATGTCTTCTACTCCAAACTCTTATCCCATTCACCATTCCTTCTAGTGCATCTTTCAGTAGGCAGTTTAAAGATTGCTGAACAGTCTTCTCTCTTTCCAATCCACACCAATTTTCTTTAGGATCGCCATCAGTTTATTCCAATCCACTCTGCCTAAAGCCTCTTCTAAGTCCACAGATAGTACATACACTTCTTTATTCTTCTCTAGGTACCTTTCGCCGATTGTCCGTAGCAGTTCAATTGCATCTCTCGTAACTTTTCCCTTTCTTCCTTATATTGTAAATTTTAAACTAAACAACTATGTAACTTTATTATCTCAAAAATAGGATTTGCTCTCCACACAGTAACACAGTGTTCGTTATTGCACTGCACAAACGACAATGACAATTTACTTGGACTATTACGAACAACAATGAACTGTTAGTCTTAACTAATATTCACAAAGCACTATTTCAGTTCTCAGTTCACAGCTCGTTTGTCTTGGCTAGTTCTTCTAGCTCAGTCACTCGCGTTCACAGAATCTCGAACCACAGACCTTCAGAGACGATCCGCTGAACTTCGAACTCAGGTCCCCCAACTGCGGTCCACTGCACTCGAACTCCGGGCTTCAGGCTCCACAGTTACGGACACAACTCAAGTCGCGCTCTGGTCTCGAAGCTGGCTTCACTGCTACACAAGACTGGCTTACTGACTGAATGAATGACGTTCACTTGCGTCTTCTCTTTTATAACAACAGCGACATAGACGAGAAAGTTCCACGCGTGTCCATAGATAGCACTCTCGAACACTCCGGACCCCTCTCCTCTCTGCCAGCACCAGATGCGCGCGCAACCTCCCCTCGCGCGTCGCAGTAGTACACCGCCCCTCTACCCTCTCGGCATCCAGATGCTCCCCTCGCCGCCACACCTAAGCGACCAACGGACACGCGTTCGAAACCCGGTGTAGCTGTCACATTGCTCCCTCCTTAGGGCTGCTCGTTCCGGGCAGTCCCTTGGTAGGCTGCTAAATGGTCCAGATGCACCACCATCATCTTCCCTCGGGGTTGACGCTGGATGTGGTACACCACGTCGTTGATCCGGGTCACCACGTGGTATGGTCCATCCCAGGCACGCTACAGCTTTGGTGATTTCCCCTTGGTCCTGGTAGGTCGATACAGCAACACCAGGTCGCCCTCCTGGAATCCTGCAGAGTTGGCTAATCTGTCGTAGCGCACTTTCATCCTGTCGCTGGCCATCTTGAGGTGCTCTCTGGCCAGTTGGTGGACTCCATTCAACTTCTCGGTGAGTTCTGCCACATAGTCAGTTGCTGGCTGGTCGGCGCTGGGTGGCGTGCCAAACAGCAGATCACAGGGCAGACACAGCTCTCTCCCGAAGACCGTGTTTGCCGGTGTCATCCCTGTTGTATCGTGGACCGAAGCTCTGTAGGCCAAGAGGAACACTGGGACTCTGGCATCCCAGTCTCGTTGATGGTTGGACACCACCTTCCGCAGGTGCTCTTCCACGGTTTTGATGTCGGACTGTGGGTGGAGGGGAGTGGTCCTGGTGTTATGCACCCCCAGACGCTCGAGCAATTCTCCCATCAGATTGGATTCGAATTTGCGCCCCTGATCGCTAAGCAATTCCCGGGGCACCCGAATCGGCAGATGAAGTTGTCAAGCAGCGCGTCGGTCACTGTCGAAGCTTCTTGGTTGGGAATCGCGTACACCTCTGGCTATTTTGTGAAGTAATCCATGGCGACTAGCATGTAGCGGTTCCCACGATCCGTGACTGGGAACGGTCCAGCAACGTCGATGGCGATCCTCTCCCACGTTGTACTGCTGCATGGCTCCCCTGCTGCGGGTCCTTGGTCCGCGACTGGCTGAACAGGTGTCGCATCTTCGGCACCATTGTTCTGTGTTGGTTCTCAGATGCAGCCAGTAGAACCTCTGCCTTAGCTAGTCCAGCGTCTTGTTGGCTCCCAGGTGGCCTCCAGTCACTCCAGCATGAGTCTCCTCCAGCACTTCCTTCACCTTGCTCCTGGGCAGGACAGAGTTGTTCTATGCGGGTTCTTCCATCGGCCGACTCCCAAATCCTCTTCAGGATGCCGTCCTTGACAGTGAAGGATTCCCACTGGGCCCAGTAGCTCTTGTAAGTGGTGCTACGGTGGGCGATATCGGCCCATACTGGTCTCTGGCCGGACTCCACATCACGCAGTAACTGTCCAAATTTTGGGCCCTCCAGCTGCTCCCTTCTTATGGCAGCTTTATCCCATCCTGAGCTCGGCTGGGCGGCAATTGCTCGGACTGCGTGGCCGCCATCTCGCTCTTCTACTTTCAGGCAGTGTTTGCAGCCATCCGGGCTCGGGCGTCGTAATAGGGCATCAGCGTTGGAATGTTTCTTCCCTTGTCGGTGTTCAGAGGTGAAGTTGTACTCCTGCAGACGTTGAACCCAACGGGCGGTCTGCCCCTCCAGATTCTTGAAACCCGATAGAAAGGTGAGTGCAGAATGGTCTGTCCTCAGATGGAATTCCTGGCCATATAAATTGTTGTGCAAATGCTTCAGGGCTTCCACAATGGCAAGAAGTTCTCTACGCGTCACACAGTAGTTTCTCTCAGCCTTGGATAGTGTTCGGTTGAAGTAGGCAATCACCCTCTCTTTCCCGTCCTGTTCCTGACAGAATACTCCGCCGATGCCTACGTTGCTAGCGTCCGTGTCGAGCGTGAACTTCCTTCCTGGGATGGGATATCCCAGTACAGGAGCAGTGCGGAGCGCCTCTTTCAGCGACTGGAAGGATGATTCCGCCTCGTCCGTCCACTGGAATTGTCGTTTCTCCTCGGTCAGCTGGGTTAGAGGCTTAGCGATGTTGGCGTACCCAGCTACGAACCTTCTGTAATAAGTGCAGAGGCCGAGAAAGCGGCGCAGCTCCTGCTTGTCCCTCGGTCTCGGCCATCCTCTGACGGCTTGTAGCTTCTCCGGGTCCGTGGCCACTCCGTTGGTCCCTACTACGTGACCCAGATAGCTGACCTTCTTCTGGAACAGATAGCATTTCTTCGGGGTTCAACTTCAGCCTGGCTTGTCGCAGTCTCTCGAACACTTTCCTCAGGTTCAACAGCTGTTCGCCGAAAGTTTTGCCCACCTCGATGACGTCATCAAGGTACAGCAAACAGGTGTCGTATATCAGGCCTCTCATTACGGACTCCATTAGTCTCTGGAATGTACCCGGGGCGTTGCAGAGGCCGAACGGCATAACGGTGAACTACCATAGTCCCTGGCCTGTAGAGAATGCCGTTTTCTCCTTGTCCTCAGGATGTAGCTCCACCTGCCAGTATCCTGACTTGAAATCCAACGTCGAGAACCACTCTGCTCCGGCCAGGGTGTCCAAGGTGTCGTCAATTTGTGGAAGGGGAAAGCAGTCCTTCTTGGTGACGTCATTCAGTCTTCTGTAGTCCACGCAGAAACGCAGGTCCCCATTCTTCTTCTTCACCAGCACCACAGGTGATGACCAAGGGCTGTCGGATTCCTCGATGACTCCTCTTGCTTTCATGCCCTCCAGTTGGTTGTCAATCTCCTTCTGTTAAGCTAGAGGGACGCGTCGAGGAGATTGTCTGATTGGGCGAGCATTTCCGGTGTCGATGCAGTGCTGAACTTTCTCAGTTCTTCCGTAGTCGTTTTCAGACAGACTGAACACGTCTTGAAATTCTGTCAGTAGATCGTGGACTTGTCTTCTTTCGCCTTTGCTTAAATTCTCCGCCAATTCTCGAGCCAGCTCTTTCAGTGATGGGTCTAGATCTGGACGTGGTCGGTGACACTCCTCGTTATCTGCTAGAGACGTCACAGACGCCACCGGCTCGACGCTACTTAGTACAGTTCCACTAGGCACCTCCTTGTCCCGATTGGTGACATTCAGGAACCACACCGGTACCAGCTTCTGATTCGGGAGTAGGGATCTGGCCACATAAACCCCATCTATCGGAGTAGTCTGCGAATCGAGGAGCAGGTTTCTCTTAGGCTGTCCGTCCAGTCTTGTCGTCACCACCATCTCGCAGCCTTCTGGGATTGTCACTTGATTCTCCAATGTGAGTCTGGTGGCCATGGGTTGGTCTTCGACGTCCCTCAGGAACACTTCATCCTGACCAAAACGGAGGATACGGCGCCGGACGTCCACCGTTGCATCGAAGATCCGCATGGCGTCGAGTCCCAGGATGACGTCTTCAGTGATGTTGGCGACGAACACCCACATCTCCAGTTTCCTCTTTCCCAACGTCAGATCCAGGAAAAACCTCTTTTTGGATGGGCAGGTTCTCGCCTGAGGCAGTACGTAGCTCATACCGGCGCAGCGGCGTCCTCCCAGGTAGGCCACGCACGATTTCCGGTCTGGCGATAGTGAGCGACGCCCCGGTGTCTACCAGTACTCTACTTGGGTGGCCTCTTATCCATCCGTCAACAATCAGGCCATCGTCGCATCTTCTGTTAACCGTCTTCAAGATCAGCCGAGGGGATGGTGATGACGGCGCCGACGTGCCCCTCATCGCATCGGCCCCTTTTAGTTTTCCTGTTTGTGACCAGCTCGGTCACAGTCCCTCCTCAGGTGTCCAGGTTCGCCGCAGGACCAGCAGGTGGGCACTCCTCGTCTTCGTCGCTCGGGTGATTTCGGTTGACGTTCCTCGACGTTGGCCGCCGCGACGCTCCTAATCCGGTGCGACGTCGAGACATTCGCCGTCAACTTTGCTGCCTCCATCCTGGGGGCCGCCGCCAGAACCGCGTTGATGGTGCGATGCTCTGCTAAGAGTGGCTGTTGTCTTATTTCCGGGACTCGAACGCCGCTGCCGAAGGTGTAGGCCGCCTCTCCAGCGATGAATTCAGTAGGTAGGCCCCTGAGGGCCTTATGGGCCAGTTGTTCCACCGCCATTGCAAATTCTTGCAGAGTCTCGCCTGACTGTTGGACCCTCGTTTTTAGTTGGGTCCTGAATGCTGCCGCAAGTTGATGGTCACCATAACGTCCCTCCAAGGCCTCCATTATCTCAGCGGCTGTCTTCTGGAACGCTGTGAAGAATCTCCGACGCCTGTCCCTGAAGCGCGGCCAGCAGCTGAGTGGTTTTCTCTGCTGGCGTCAACCCATTGTGCTCTGCGATGGCCTCGAACTGGCGACGGAATATCGGCCAAGACGTCGTACCGTCGAACTTTGGCGTCTTGACGTTGCAATGTCTGGCTGAAGGCGACCATATGGAGTCCTCAACTCTGTGGCCGCTTCTTGCATGGCACGTCGAACCTCCTCGGCAACTATCTGTTTCTGTTCTCTAGCCTGGCGATCTACCAACGCGAGGATGTGCTTGTTTTCTACAGCATGTTGGTCCATTAACATACTCGTCTTGTCCAGGAACTCGCTCGTCTGCTCTTGACGACGCTCGAGATCGCGGATTTTGCCATCGAAATGGTCTACATCCTGTCTCTACTCGGCTACTGTCTCGTTTATAGTTGTAAAATTCTGGTTTAGTTTATCCAAATCGGCCTTAAGTTCGTCTTTCACGATGGCAACAATTCCATCTACGTGGGCTGAAAAGCTTTCAATTTGCGTAGTGACGTCATCTTTCACTCCGCTTATGTCACTTTTCATCTCCGTTTTCACTTCACTTATGTCGTTCTTAACCTCACTAATGTGCTTGTTCATATGTGCTTTTGCTTCACTTATGTCGTTTTTCACCTCACTAATATGTTTTTTCATTTCTGCTTTCATTTCCGTGATGGCTTGCAGGATCTGCTGTAGGTTCTCCATTGTCGATAATGTCCCTATTCTGACACAAATGTAACTTTTTAAACTAGACAACAATGTAACTTTATTATCTCAACAATAGGATTTGCTCTCCACACAGTAACACAGCGTTCGTTATTGCACTCCACAAACGACAATGACAATTTACTTGGACTATTACGAACAACAATGAGCTGTTAATCTTAACTAATATTCACAAAGCACTATTTACAACACAGAACGGTCAGTTCTCAGTTCACAGCTCGTTTGTCTTGGCTAGTTCTTCTAGCTCAGTCACTCGCGTTCACAGAATCTCGAACCACAGACCTTCAGAGACGATCCGCTGAACTTCGAACTCAGGTCCCCCAACTGCGGTCCACTGCACTCGAACTCCGGGATTCAGGCTCCACAGTTACGGACACAACTCAAGTCGCGCTCTGGTCTCGAAGCTGGCTTCACTGCTACACAAGACTGGCTTACTGACTGAATGAATGACGTTCACTTGCGTCTTCTCTTTTATAACAACAGTGACGTAGACGAGAAAGTTCCACGCTTGTCCAGAGATAGCACTCCAGAGATAGCACTGTCGAACAATCCGGACCACTCTTCTCTCTGCCAGCACCAGATGCGCGCGCAACCTCCCCTCGCGCGTCGCAGTAGTACACCGCCTCTCTACCCTCTCGGCATCCAGATGCTCCCCTCGCCGCCACACCTAAGGGACCAACGGACACGCGTTCGAAACCCGGTGTAGCTGTCACAATATGAAACAACGAGTCAAAGTCAGGATAGGAGAAGAAATGTAAGAAGGAAGTGAAATTGGGAGAGAAGTACGTCAAGGATGTCTTTTATCACCTACCCTGTTCAACATCTACTTGGAGAATTTAGTAAAGAACTCTTTTTAGAACATGGGAGGAGTGTTAGTAGGAGAAAAAAGAATAAAGTGCATAAGATTTGCTGATGATATGGTGTTGTTAGCAGAAGAGAAAGTGATACTGCTCTTCTTCCAACTGTTCTCCCATCTTAGAATATAAACGTCGATTCAGTATTCGCAAGATAATCTTCGCCGAGTTAGATATTAGTCTGATAGTCCTGAACTCCTTACATTTCTTGGTATTATTTTTATTCGGTATTGGAATAACACTGTCTCTGTAAAATCTTCAGGCCACTCGCCTTTCTCATACATTTCATTGCATAATGATAGAATTTCTTTCTTGTCTTCACCCAAGCATTTCACTAATTCAACGGGGATTCCATCAACTCCTGTTGCTTTCCCTTTCTTCATTTCCTTAAGCGCTAGTTCAACTTCTTCGCTTAAAATAGAAAAATTCTTTTTCGTTTTTTGATACTGCTTCTTACTCTTCTATAGCTAAGTCATCTGGATGATTTCTTGTCTTATATAACTCTTCTACTCATTTCCTCCATCTGTCCTTGTTTGTCTGTTATTTCATTTCCTATGTCGTCCTCTATGAACTACATGGATCTCCTGTTCTTATTTGTGAAGTCCAAACATTTTACTTCGCTGTACATTAAAAATCATATCTTCCTTTTCTCTCTAGATCCTCTATTTCTTCACATTTCTCTTTCTATATAATTATAGCCTATTGTCATCAATATTGTGGTTATTATATTATCGATGGTGTTAGGTAAAATGGCTTAACTCTCTTATTTAAATTTGATTTTTGTTGCTGTGATTAGTGTAATTACTCAAAATTTAATTACAAAACATGATGATATGTTTTTGACAATTATGCTTACTCTGCAATACTTCATATAAGAAACATTACAATAATGTATTAAAATCTATTTATTTTTTGTTTCCGAAAATTCTTTCTTTTGTGGGATAAGCCCTTTTACCTAAACATCGTTGAGATTATTATTCCATAAGTTTAATATTGTATACAATAAAATAATTTTCTTATTATTATTTATTATCCGGTTTTGCAATATCCTAAGACATCTTCCTGTATCAATTTCCAGAGTTCTTTAGTCTTTCTCCATTCTTCCCTAGTCTCCCATATCTCATCTTCCAATCCCCTTTTTGTCAGTCCTACTTATTCTTTGTGCCCATGTCAATTTTAATCTTCTCGTCTTCCCATTTTCCCCGTTGGAATCCATTCATACACCTTCTTCGGCAATCTACTGTATCTTCTGTCATCCTCTTCATATGACCAAACCATTTTAATTGTTTTGTTTTTATATATTGCACAAGCTATCCTTGCACTTTCATTCTTCTCTAATAACATTATTTCTAATTTTGCCCTTCCATGATACTCTTGTAGACCTCCATTCCCGTAGAAAGTAGTTTTGCTGTTGCCTTTGACTTCAAAGTCCAAGTTTCTGAGCCGTAAGGTATTGTGCTTTTAACAATTATGACATTTTCTTATGTCATAGTAATAAAATAACATAAGGGGGGTCCGATGAACCCTCCTCGCCCATCCACGTTACAAAAATAGGTTGTCCAGACAAGAGTTAAAGAAAGCTACAATATCTGGCTTTTACGCTATTAAGTTCCTTTTCTATGCACGTTCGGTAGAAAATCAAGCGGATCAGATTTACACTCCTTGCAGCAAAGTGGAGATTTATCTTCTTTACACACAGACTGAGTTTGCATTCTGTTTTGTGCTTTCTTTTGGTTGCCTTTGAGTAGGAACTCTGCACTTTGGTAATATCATGAGTAGAGAGCTCAATTTTAGCCCGGAAACCACGAAATTCAGTGAATATACATTATAGTAAATTGAAATAATATTGAAGGTGCAGAAACCAATAAGCAACTATGCTTGCACGTACAGTCGGCTTAAAAACAGTTTCACCTAACTCAAAAGCTGCTTAGATTGGTGTGAACCAATTCATTCTTCCTGCTGAAAACTTGTATAGGCTAAATATAGCCTATGTAAAATTATTTACAAAACATACAAAAATTACAATTCAATATAAGTATGCTGTTACAATATCTTCTTCTTCTTCTTTAGCATACAGCTTTTACGTAATTTATACATTGGTTCTTTCACAACTGATGCTTATTGTTCTCTATTTCTGGCTACTGTGGTATTAATTTCCAAACGAATCCAATTCTCTATTATTACTAATTACATTTTCAAACAACTCATTGACTTCATTGGCTCCACCTTGTTAAAACTAAATGTGGAGAGTATGAAGACAGAAATGAAAATAAATATAAAAAAAAAATATTTAAAACCCCAAACATCCTTTCCATCCCAGTCATGCTCACAATAGCAGTCACGGGCATCATAAATGTTTCCTGCAATTTGCTGGTTGTTCAATTAATGATGATAACAAATGTCCTATACCTACTGAAGAAGTTTAATCAAGTGAAGTACTTAGGAATTATTATTAATGAGCATTTATGGTGAGATAAACATGTTTCTGCTTTATGTAACAAATTTCATAAAACAACTTGGAAGTTAGTAGTTCTTCGCTCTTGCATCCCTTACAAATATTCTGCGATTAGTTTATGTAGGTTTGGTGCTATTTTTACACTTTCTTTACTGATATTCCTTCAAAGGCGGATAATTAAAATCTGCTTAAAGAGGACAATTAATTGATTATTAAAAATGATTTATTCCGACTTCAGTGTTTTCAAATTTGAACAAAAATCCTACTATACATTATTGAAATATCATAAAAATTGTCAAAACTTCAAAGAAGAACTCCATGCTTATCCTGCACAAGAAGAAATTTAAAATGTCCTGTAACTGGATCTAAATATCAATTACACAACTATTGGGCTAAATCATAGCCAGAGTTGTGGGTTATACAACTCCTTTTTCTATAATAAATCCATACTAGATAATTTTAATTTTAATAAATACAGTATAAGGTCAAAATTAAGCAAAGTATTTGTATTCATGTCCCTTTTTTATTTTTATTAATATCAATAGACTTATTCATTCGAACTTGTACATTAATCTATTCTTGACTTGATTCTCTACTTTTATCTTCGTAATTATCTGTTTTGTAATAGGCCTAATGGTATTGGATTCTGTAATTTATTACATCTTCGTTATGTTCCATTTAGTACAAAATTGTTACTTATAGGAAATGCCCCGAATACGAACTTGTTCAGACGAGTGTGCGCTACTATCATTATAGGCATAAGTATTTATTTTCTATTGTAACAATTAATACTGTTACTAATACTATTTCCTTATTTTACTATCTACTGTTGAGATATCACAATGTGCTTAGTTTGAGGGGAGGTTTCGATATGAGCTCGTTGACAGTTTCTTTGTAAGATATTGCGCAAGGAAATATACAGTAATGAAAAATATGTATAAAGCACATAAACAAGTTCCAATAAAAGAAGAAGTAAACGCTTTACTTCCACCTACAGCCATGTAGTCCTCCTTCTTCCTTCCCCGTACCTATGGCCTATAGGCTACCTGCACTTGATTCTTGTTCTCTCGAATGCCAGTGGCTTGTGCTCAGTTTGACTGGTGAAGTATAGATAATCGAAATGCGACTCAAAAGGATGGAGAAGAAAGAAATTGAACGGAACTGATTGCCGGGTTCCACAATCGGTGCAGATCTTTGTTCGAGGTCATCAGTGGATTACGGTTGATCGTCCAGTATGTGATGGATCGCTTTGGAGTTAAAACGCGGCCAAGAGCAAGTCAATGAAGAAAGAATCACAATTTCTTACATACTTCAAAAGGCGGTTTATTGAGTACGAAATCAAAGAAAATGCGAAAACAAAATAATGTTCCAAAAGTAATCGTATAATTAGAGAAGTCCACATCTGTGGAGTAACGGTTAGCGTGTCTGGCCGCGAAATCAGGTGACCCGAGTTCGATTCCCGGTCGGAGCAAGTTACCTCGTTGAGGTTTTTTTCCGGGGTTTTCCCTCAATCCAATACTATTGCAGTAGGATGTTTCGAATGAAGTACTCAGTTAATAGGAAATGACTACGGATACCCCAACGGTATGTGCAGCCTTATTTTACCCTAGACAGACACGTTTTACGTCTGATTGAGGTTCTGGATGATATGTATATCTATTATCAGGCAGTACATCTCACTTGACGATATGTGTCAGAGGAAGAACAATTGATTTATGCATCTGAAGTCTGATTAGTGGAATATGTAGCTAATCTGCTATGTATGCATTGGAGGGGAAAAGGAACTGGCCACCCTACCCCATTATTTCCTGGCCTAGTTGCCTCATGAATGATGTCTTATTGGTGTTACTTATGAGGTTCAAACCTGTCTTCGGACAGTTGACTAAACAACAACAAACAACAGAAATGTGAAGGTTATAAATTTAATTCATTATAATTCATAAAACATATTTCAAGTAAATATTTAAATTTCACGTTTACAAATCTGTATAGTGAACCTACATAATTATTACGAAGTGAAAATTATAAACTTTTGAAATAGGGTAATGTTAACCGACGTCGAAGTTTTGAAAGTTAATTTTGCAAAAGAAACCTAATTAGTTATTTTAGTTTGTTATTTCACGCACTGTATCGACTATTAGGCTATTTAGCGTCGATTGAATTGGTGACAGAGAGATGAGACCGATGATGTACTATTTGATTATTTGTTCGTTTTACACATAAACGGCCCGCTCACTTTGTGCTTTGTGTCAGATTCCATGAAAACAAACATACGTACGTACGTGCACGCACACACGCGCGCACACAAGAACAATGTAGGAGTATATTTTGCACATTATGTTATTGGACATTACCTAAAAATTTCACCTGTCAC
The DNA here is from genome assembly GCF_040183065.1 of Periplaneta americana. Taxonomy (NCBI): domain Eukaryota; kingdom Metazoa; phylum Arthropoda; class Insecta; order Blattodea; family Blattidae; genus Periplaneta; species Periplaneta americana. The sequence goes on from NC_091118.1 coordinate 137,544,465, forward strand.
TCAGTTGTTATCATCTGTGCTGCTACCCTCGTCACTAGAGCTGCTGTCATCATCGTTCAAATGGTCATCATCGTGGCCTCTAGTATGGGTCTAATATTCCAACTCCTCCTTTTCCACATGGTCCACAGGACCTAAAACAACGAATTTTTCTTAGGAACATGTAGTGTCATTTTTTAATTCTTTGGGATTTCATTATTAATCTCCTGTGATTGAGGATCCGAAATCTGAAGCCCACTTTTCGAATGACCTCTCGAAGCGTTGTTTCATTGCAGGGAAAGTAAAATTATTTTTTGAAATGCCCAGTTGTTCCTTCAATGTTTGGGGTGTCCCTCTTGAATAAATTTATAAATTTTCCCGCGAATTATGTAACAATTAAAATTGTCTTAGGAATATATTTATATCACTTTCATGTGTTAAATGTACTAAACTAAGTTTGTAAATACTGCATCTAGTTGACTAGTTTCAGCTTAGTAGTAGCTATTTTCAGAACTAATGAGGCCCTTGCATCTTCTGGTTGTTTTTCTGAGGGGTACGTTTGTGTTAGGTAGTGTGGAGTCAAATAATATGCGTGTTCTGAAATTCAGTTGTGTATTGAGGATTTGTTGTGTGTGTATTTTTGCGTGTCTGCATATTTTGTACTGTTCTAGTGTATTTAGTTTCTGGTTTTTCCGTTAGATATGCAGAATTTCTATGTCCATGTTGCTGTAGATGTAGTTGGTGTTTGTGATGTGTTCTGCATTTATGGTTGTGTTGTGTGATTTGATTATGGTTGTGATGTGTTCTTTCTAACGTGTTTGAAAATGATCTCCCTGTGTGCCCGATGTGGAAGTTGTCGCAGCTATTGCATGTGAGTTTGTTTACCATCTGTTGGGTGATATTTATTTGTTTGTATGTTGAGATGCTTTTGTAGAGTGTTTTGTGTTCTGTATGCGATGTTGTAATTTAATTTCCTCAATGAAGATGCGATCTTGTGTGTGTTTTGATTTCGTATGTTAGTGTGATGTATTTTTTGTCTTCTTGTGTTTGTGTTGTGTTTCTATGTTTCTTGTAATTATATTTTGTCTTTTTTAATAGCCTATGCTGTCTATTATGTTTGGGTTGTATCGAATTTTTGTGCTATGTATTTGATGATATTTCTTCCTTGTAGTCTTGCTGGCTCAGTGTATGTTGAGTAGTCTGTGCATCATGGCTCGAAATACAGCTTGTCTGTGTTGTGTTGGATGATTGGATGCATTGTGTACGTGTGTGGTTGTTGTGGGTTTTCTATAGATTTTGAAAGTGTGTTGTCACCTACTTTTATTATCATGATGAAACTAGTCAACTAGGTATTTATGAACTTAGTTTACATTTTACACGTGGAAGTGATGTCATAAATATATTTCTAACTTATATAGTATTAAAAGTTGTATAATCAAGATTTATAAAATTGTCTGCTTTTTAAAACTATTTTATTGGGTTTCGTGAAGTTAGAACACCACGTCTAATTATTTTACTGACAGTCTGTCTCGATAGATATAATATTTTAGCTGTTTCTGTATTGGCTCTTTTCCTAATTTGTTTCTAATTAAGTTACGTAGTAAAATTATATCCATTGCCTACTAACCTCTGACACTGTTTATTTAAGGAATCTATAAATCTACTAGTGGGTCGATCAGGACGGTAGGCAATTTGTACTGTACTGGCTTCATTTTGGGCCACTACACTCGGAGTATTTTCTCAAGGTCTCCACATATAAGTACATACATTCTAGTGTAACATGCCTACCTCTAAAACAATAGTTGTTAATATACAATTCATTTTAACTACTCTAAACAGCTAAATTATTATTTCATTAATAAATTATTTTTAAGAAGATACAGTGTTTTTAACAAAAAGGAAAAGTACTCTGAAGCTCTAATACTTACGTATATTCACAATTCATGTTGTTGCTCTTGAAGATACCCAACTGTAGTACCTGGATGAATGAATGAACTAATGAATCCATAGATGAATGAATCGATGGATGAATGAATCAGGGAGTCGATGGATTGATGGATGATTGATTGATTGAATGAATGAATATACTGAGGGAGGAAGAATTATCAATTAAGTGGTAGACCTACACGATGATAATTGCATCCTTGCAAGGGTTCTTGAAACTCCAGCATGACTCAATATGGTCTGTGTTTGCTGTTCACCCACAAAAGTGAGAAACAACTCGAATATTTGATAAACCGAAAACTGAGACACCCTGTGAGACGGAAGAGCTTTGCATACTAACTACAGCGCCAGGTATTCAAAAGCAATATATAATTTCTCTTTTTCGTAACCGGTTGTGAACGACTCTAATACATGTACAGTACATAGTTGCAGTTTTTGTAATTTAGGTGAAACTGCAAAAAATAATTGTGCAAAAGAGGGAGAAAGGAAAAAACAAATCAAAGAAATAACATTATTTCACAAAGGGTAGAAGATTTTTAAATAGGTTTTTCAAAAGAGTGAGAAAGAAGAATGAAAAAAGATTAATAAAAAGTTCAGTAAATGTCATTGTTATATAAATGGTTCTTCAGAATAGAAATGGAAACTTTTATGGACTTAATTACCAATTCTTGAGGAAATTTGTTGCTCAGCCCGAATTTTTTTAGTGTTTGTACAGTAAACTTGGATATAATGCCCAGAGTATCAACTATGAACCTTAAAACCTTGAAGTCATCAAGTTCAAAACTGTGTTTGTGGAAGTCCACTGTGCGGATGTAAATTTCTTTCTTCTCCTCATGCATTTCTTGGGGTTGGTTAGAATAGAACAAGATTCAAACCACAACTTACTACTCCATTTCTGAAATCTGTAAAGTGGAACCAATGACAAGCGAATGAGTGGAGCCTATCAATGCTATAGCGTATTGCGGGCTGCATCGGCTCTCTGTCGCTAAGGGGTAAGATGTGCGTGGCAGAAGGTGATTGGTAGGGTGGCATTTTAGACGCTCGTCTTCAAGTAGGCTAATGCTTTCCTCCAGAGCAGTCATTGGACTGGTCCCCTCCATTCACCACTCGCGCAAAGGACTTGTTTCGTCTCCTATAGGCTACTATAAGTAGAGATAGGAATTTACCCATAGAGACTACAAGGTTAGGTATGCACAGCGTGTTCGTTGTTGAAAGAGGAAGTGAGCTTAGCTAGCAATGCAGGTACATGTTAGGGAACTCTGCCGTGGTATAAGCAGGTGAGATTGTAACTTTATGTGATTAACCAATCAACGAAACGCAGTGCAATGTAAACAAGGCAATTTATCGGAGTACAACGTTATACCCCATTCAATTGCTGCGAAAGACAACACATTTCAATTGTAACTTGGCCGTACCTAAGACATCACGTCATTCATGACAGTATATGCACAACTAACTTAATATCCTCATGCTGTGGTATAAATTTCTACCTTTAACTATAACATTAAAAATGGAGTTATTGCAATAAGTTGTATTTTTACTACAGAATATTACCCTTAAATTTGTGTTTTCAAGAACATGTTATTTCTAATTATATAATACAGAAAGTCTTGTATATTGTGTAAGAAACTTGTAAAAAATGTACATATTCTAAAAGCACTTAATTTTCATACCCGTATAATTGTTACACATCTTGTTTATTTTAATTTATATTATTATTATTAATTTTAGCCCTATTATTATCTGTATTATTACTAGGCCTATTATTATCAGGCCTATAATAATATAATAATAATAACAATAATATCATAAACATTATTATTATTATTATTATTATTATTATTATTATTATTATTATTATTATTGTGCAACGAATTATAACATAACGAAATTGGCATGACTGAGAGGCTCGCAAATTGTGTAAAAAAATAGATCTTTGGTCGAATATTTAAAGGCGTTGTATTGTCTGTGACATCATTTAACATCGTTGTAATTGATGATAGCGAGACATTTTGGTGAGATGAGACTAGAATTTGCCACGATATTACCAAACATTTGCCCTAAAGTCTGTGAAAATTTCTGAAGAAACTAAAGCAGGTACTCAACAAAGGCGGGATTCAAACCCACGCCGTGGATCACGAGTACAATTGACTAATTATGATGATTGCAGATATGCCACACCGTATTAAATGAGCCGTGAAGAGCAGATGTGGTGTAAGCCAGAAATGGGTAATGAGGATTAAAGTAAACATTCTGTAAAATACAGCGCAAAGTAGCAAATAATATTCAATTTATTTAAAATATTAGTAGTCAGTGAATAGCACAAAGAACATATCAATTGCTACTTGCGCTGTATTTTACAGAATTTTTACTTTAAACCTCATTACCCAATTTTGACTTACACCACTTTTGCTCTGAACGGTTCAAATACATACAAAATCCCTTCACTTTAAAAAGTAATGTTGTGCTGTTTGTGTTGTACAAACGAAGGTTATTTCATCTGTTAGATTCGTCATTTGAGTCATTGACTTTTATCTGAAAATTAAATCCGAATCATGGTGGGTTGGATGAGATACCGTACCGCCGCGCCGTCCTGTTGATTCAGAGCTTGCTACACGGTTCATTTGCCTTACAACGCCAATAAAGTTATCCGTGTAACCGGCATCCAGGCGCCAAGGCAGTTTCCTGCACGCCTACAGCGTGATATTTTGTGGTTACAGCTCTGAAATAAATTCGACATCACGATGGTCTTAAACGCTCTTTATGGAGTGATAAATAGAGAGATTTAACTCTCTCTCTGTCGTGTGTAACGTAGTGCCAGGATCCAAATTGTAGCTAAATCAGAACACTGATTAACTACATACCATAAACGACAGGTTTTCGCACATTATGCATTCTTTTCATGCTCGATAAGTTTCATGTTTGGAAATATACATGTAGTACAACTATAGGTAAGATAAAAGCTCGAGGACTCCAATGTCCTTGTTCTGAAATGTTAAGTTAATTCAACAGCCCTGAAAATAATCTTAGTAATTCTAGAAAAGGACCCAATTCTCTGCCTCGAATCTGTATTATTGATAATTAATTATAAAGACTGAGGTTGCCCTGGAATAAATGAATCAATGGTTGAAGTTGCTCGCAATGCTTGAGTGAACTATTGAGGTTGCTCTCCAATGGAAAAGAGAGTTATCGAGGTTTCTTTCAAGTGAAAGAGTGAATCATTACCATTGCTCGCGAATGAATTAGACAATAACAGAGATTGCTCGCGAATGGAAGAGTGAATGATTAAGTTTGCTCGCAAATGCATAAACGAATGGATGAGTGACTGATTGAGGTTGCTTGCGAATGCATGAATGGATTAGAGAATAATTGAAGTGGTTGCTCGCGAATGTATGAATGACTGAGGTTCCTCGCGATTAGATGAGTGACTGATTCAGGGTGCTTGCGAATGTATGAGAGAATGGAGAGTGACTGATTGAGGTTGCTCGCGAATGCATGAGCGAATGGATGAATAAATGACTAAAGTTCTTCTCGGATGGATGTGCGAATGATTGAGATTGCTCGTAAATGCTTGAGTAAATGGATGAGTAACTGATTAAGGTTGCTTGCGAATGCATGAGCGAATGGATGAATGAATAAGGTTGCTCGCGAATGCATGAGTGACTGATTGAGATTGCTTGCGAATGCATGAGCGGATGGATGAGTGACTGAGGTTGCTTGCTAATGCATGAGTGACTGATTGAGGTTGCTCGCGAATGGGTGAGTGACTGATTGAGGTTGCTCGCGAATGGGTGAGTGACTGATTGAGGTTGCTCGCGAATGGATGAGTGACTGATTGAGGTTGCTCGCGAATGGATGAGTGACTGATTGAGGTTGCTCGCGAATGAATGAACGAACGAATGAATGAATGAATGATTGAGGTTGCTCGCGAATGAATGAATGAATGAATGAATGATTGAGGTTGCTCGCGAATGGATAAGTGACTGACTGAGGTTGCTTGCGAATGCATGAGCAAAGGGATGAATATCTGATTGAGGGTGCTCGCGAATGGTGAGTGACTGAGATTGCTTGCGAATGCATGGGAAAATGGATTTCAAATTTCAAATTTATTTACAATTTACATTTGAATTGAATACATATGAATAGATACCCGAAATGAGCATAATGCTCGTGCTCGGGTACAGTCCAGTAGTCTACATAAATTTTACAGGGTTCAAATAATAATGCTGATGATATAAATAATAGTAATAATAATAATAATAATAATAATAATAATAATAATAATACTATAATAATAATAATCGTGATAGGAATGATACAAAGATTGTAATACAAAATAATTCATTAATAATAACAACAACAATAATAATAATAATAATAATAATAATAATAATAATAATAATAATAATAATAGTGATAAAACAAAAATATTTACAATAATAAAATAAATACTAAGACGGATAAAATAAAATATAAAACCACTAGCGAGAGTTAACACAACTTAAATAAGCATATAATAACCGGAAAAAATGCCAAACTCGAAAATCAACAGAAAAGTTCTTTGTATCGCAGACGACAGCAACCGCCGTATTGACATTGTGTTGTGCATTAATGGTAGTAGTGGGGAGCTGAAAGTCTACGTAACTGCCGTTCTCTTCTAATCTTCTCGTAAAATCATGGGAAGTTAATGCTGAAAAAACAAAATGTCTACGAGTCAAACTGTTCATTATTACCTGGATAAATATAAATAATACTGAAATATATTAATCGAGTTTCAGTTATCTCTCCTTTTGTGCAAGAGGTATCATATCAAAATATTTTATGAATGGCGGGGAAAATATAAATTTCAATAACTTTCTAGTGACAAGATATAGTGACAAGTACAACCAAGTGTATCTGTGGCGATGCTAAGGAATCATTTATTGGAGATATACACTGTTATTAATTAAGAAAATGATCTATTTATATTTATTATAATGTTTTATCTTGTAGGGTACATGCATCAGATAAATAAAATAAATATTAGTAACATATAATGCTAGTAACACTTAAAATAATAATGAAATTTATCAAATATCATACAAACATTTTCGCTTTATTTTTAAACTTAAGAATGTGTAAATTGCTTAGGTCTGGATTATTTTTCAATACTGAATTGTATAGTCTTGGTCCATAGTTCCTACTGTGTCTTAATCCAGCTGTAGTGTGGCATTTAGGTTCTGCCAAAAGAGTTGGGACATTTCTTCCGGTGTTATGTATATGTTTTTCAGTTATAAAATTCATTCGATTTTTGTGAAAATAAGTTAGTAATGTATGTTTATATATTTTCTAAATTTTTTGTACTTGGAATTCTGAATAAATAAATTGTGTCGGATAATCAAGTGATTTATGCAGACAAATTTTGATGATACGTTTTTGTAGTAATAAGTTATTAATGGAGTTAAGATAGTCTTTGTCATTCCACCCCATCCTATTATTCCGTATTGGATAACTGATTGAAACAAGGCTAGATAAACTACACGGAGAACATAGATAGGCATATATGCACGAAGGGTTACAAAATTGTGAATTGTTTTCCGTAACCTATTACATAAATATGTTACATGTTTATTCCATCTTAAATGTTGATCAAAAATAACTGATTGAGGTTGCCCGCGAATGAATGAGTGACTGACTGAGGTTGCTTGCGAATGCATGAGCAAATGGATGAATAACTGATTTATGTTACTCGCGAATGGATGAGTAACTGATTGAGGTTGCTTGCGAATGTATGAACACATGGATGAATAACTGATTTTTGTTACCCGCGAATGGATGAGTGACTGACTGAGGTTGCTTGCGAATGTATGAGCAAATGAATGAATAACTGATTTATGTTACTCGCGAACGGATGAGTAACTGATTGAGGTTGCTCGCGATTGCATGAGCGAATGGATGAATGAATGATTCAGTTTGCTCGTGAAAAAGTGATTAAATAAATGAATTAACTAATGAATAAGTAAGGAAATGAATCAATGAATTAGGATGTTCGCAAATGAGCAGTGCGATGTAGATCTTCATAAACGAGTAACATTTCAATAGGGGAACAAAATGGACATTTGTACCAGTAAGATAGCACACCACCTCATTGGGCAAAATAAATTAGCGAATAACATTTGACATGAACGTGTGCAGTCGTGGTTGAACAATTACATGGCGTTCAAATTTTCCAGATCTGATACCAATCGATTTCTTTGTTTGGGGTTTTGTGAAGCATTATGCAAAGCAAAGATTGTCTCAGCATTTGGAAAAACTAACCCAGAAATATTATTATGATGTACCGAAGTAGCCTACATATGGAGTTTCAGTGCAGTAATTCTGCATTTCGATATGGTGAAGAATCGGCAGAACGGAGAAGAATTCTCTCCGGCACCGGAGCTCGAATCCGAGTTTCCAGCTTTAAGTTCTGGTGCTTTATTTACTAAGCCACACCGGATTCAAGTTCCGATGCCGCAGAGAATTTTTCTTCGTTCTACCGATCCTTCACCATAAGCCAGAAATGTTATGTCACACAGAGGAGAGATAAGTCTCACGATATGAATTGGTTGTAAGAGTTAGTGACACGTTGAAGTACAATGTGGCCCAAACTCTCTTCCTTAATAGAATGCATTTACGGTTTACTGAAAAATAAATAGCAACAAGAAATGAAGCTGTGTTGGAAAGAGTGGGTGAAGAAAGAATGATGCTGAAACAGATCAGGAAGAGAAAAAGGAATAGGTTGAGTCGCTGTCTGAGAAGAAACTGCATACTGAAGGATGCACTGAAAGGAATGGTGAACAGGAGAAGAGTTCGAGGCAGAAGAAATCAGATGATAGACGACATTAAGATAAGAGGAAGGCAGAATATAGGAAAGTTTAGAGTATGCTTGATTTGCAGTGAAAGACCTGCCCTGGGGTGGAACACTATGTATAATGCAATGTTACACAATTTTTATTTTATATCTTCCCAAACGAATCACCCTGTAGTTCAGATATTCAACATTATCCGGAATCATGTAGCTCTAATAATAAAATTACATTGGAATTATATTTTACTGAATGTAATGATTTTTGACGTTAATAAGTTCAAGCGTTAATGTAAACCTCTGCATCATGTCTACCATAAAATTGAATATAGATTACATGTGTTTTATAATTAAAGTTTTATCGATAAACCATTAAAACGTTTCACATCGCAAGAGAGAATGAAGGCATATAATAAATTAACCTTCTTTTAATAAAAATAACTTGTAAAGTGAGCGGGAGATGAATATTTAAGAAATTCTGTTGGAACACTTCCTCGCTCTTTAAGTATTTGGGTTGAATGGAAGCGATAAATATCGGTTTACAGCTATCATTTATTTCTCTAGAGAGATACAGAGATTCAATTTCCTCCGCCGTCGTTAGCGCTGCGCTGGTGGACCCTATCAGGCTCAGCTGCCTTCAACATTTCCGTAAAGTAACAAACCTGCCTAATCCTGCACGTTGCCTTGTCGATAGTAACTTGAGATGGGGAAACGAAACGAGAATAAAAAAAAAATAAACGACAACCGTTAGCTGTGGTGAGTGCTATCACAGTCTGGTTTATACAGTTACGAAGCTCAATACGTAGAGAATATGCATCCATAGATAGTTGCTAACCACTAGGATCGCTACTATCGCCTCATCACAGACAATGCGAAATAGTACCGGCACAGTCTATTGTTTCCAGTACCCACAACAACTCAAGCTTCGTGACTGTATATACTAGACTGTGGTGCTATGTTGTATAGCATACTAAAGGAAGGCATTAAATAGATGTTCTATGCTACCAAACTGTGAATAACCTCATAGTACAGTAGGCTATTTCTGAAAATCTTTAGCACTGCCGATTCCTTTTCTATAAGTCGGGATTTTGACGGACCCCTTCAAAGTCGTCGATGGAATGATGGGTAGGTTAGATTTTGAGGTTAATATTAAGTGAATATGAATAGTGATATTTGTCATATTTTCCAAATTGAATCAATTTATATTAGCTGAACCACCTGAATTAAACAAAATGAACACATTAAAGAAATCATCCACATCACAGAAATAATCATCACAAAACAAAACTACTTCACATACAATAACAAATATTACACTCAAACACATGGGATCACCCATTTCCAGCATACTAACAGACATATTCATACACCACATAGAACAGACATACATACTAAACAAAGACAACAACAAATACGCAGACAACATCACATACTGGCACAGATACGTAGATGACATACTAATACTATACAAAAGAAACAAAAGACAGATAAAAAACCTACATCAATACATAAACAAAATACACCCAAAGCTACACTACACATTAGAAATTGAAAACAACAAATTCATGAATTTTCTAGACATCACAATAACAAACATCGACAACAAACACACATTCAAAGTCTATAGAAAACCAACAACAACACACATACACAACACATCTAACCACCCAACACAACACAAACAAGCTGCATTCCGAACAATGGTACACAGACTACTCAACATACCAATGAACCAACATGATTACAAAGAAGAGCTAAACACAATCAAATACATAGCACAAGAAAACGGATACACCCCCAACATAATAGACAACATAATACGAAAGACACAACATAATCACAAAAAAACATAAGAATACAACACAAACACAAGAACATAAAAAATACATCACACTAACATAAGAAAACAAAAACACACAGAAGATTGCAACCTCATTCAAGAAATTAAATTACAACATCGGATGCACAACAAATAATACTCTACAAAAACATCTCAATACACAAACAACACAAACAAACAAACACAACCACACAGGCGTATAGAAACTCAAATGTCACACCTGCAACAACTTCTACATAGGACAGACAGGCAGATCATTTCAAACACGTTACAAAGAACACATCACAGCCATAACAAAATTACAACACACTTCCACATATACTGAACATATCACAAATACTAACCACATCTACAGAAACATCAACACAGACATGGAAATTCTACACATCCAACCAAAAAGCCAGAAACTAAACACACTAGAACAATACGAAATATACAGACACACAAAATCACATCCAAATGAAATTCTCAACACACAACTCAATTTCAGAACACACACATTCTTTGACTCCATATTACACTACACAAACACACCCCCACAGGATACAAAACAAAAGGGGTCAAGACCAGCAACAACCAGTTCTGAAGAAGGTTAATAACAGACCGAAACATGTTAACCAGGTACGATAGAATTTAACACGAGAAAGATATATAATACATATTCCGAAGTGTTACAATGTTAAAAGTTGTGTAATCAAGATGCATAAAATGTAAGTAATATAATACTGTCCTGAAAGGAAAAGTAGATGGCCTTCATTAATATGTTACAGCAGAGTTGATATTAAAAATGATATGATATGCTATATTTATTCATCTATCATATATCTGTAAGACAGATCTGTTACAATTCTATATTACCCCATATCTGCCTTACTTTACAATTTTAATCACCTATGCCAAGTCCCACAACTAAAAAGAAATATAAACAAAAAGAAAAAAAAACATACACATTACAAGATCAGTTCAATACACCATTACTTTTAACTTTATCTTCCCATTTCATCTTCAGTATCATTAAAATTTTTCCCAATTTATTTAACTCTCCTATATTAGTTATATTACATATTTTCTGATATGCTACATATCTATTCATACTTAAAAATTTATTATTTATCCACTTTTTACTTGTATTGTCTGTTTCTTGATATTCTAATAATATATGGAACGCGACTTCTCCCATGCCGCAAAGGGGGCAGATATCCTCTTCTATGGTACCCTTCTGTTATGAATTTCCATTTTCCTAGTCTCCACCAAGCTAAGCCCATCCTCACTTTCCTCGTATTTATTCTGAGATATTCTTCTTCTTCCCATGACGTTTTAATTTCCTTATACTTACTTAATGTTCTTAATTCGTTGAGATTTTGATATAATTCCTGTCTCGTAGTTTCATTACACCTCTCTTTTTCGATTTTACAAATTACATTTCAATTCATTACTCCAATTTCCTCCCATAACCATCTTAGACCTAATCTACTCACCTTGTTCTTTAAATCTTCTAGCCAATTGGATTTGAAATTCTTGTCCCGAAGGAACTGCAAACACTTCTTTTCAATGGCACTATCCTCCTTCTCCATAATATGACCTAAGAATTTTATTTTCCTTACTAGTATCGTTCCCATAATACTATCTACCCCCATTTCGAATCTACTAGTAAGGTTAGAGGCATCCCTCGGGATTCCTATAAATTTATTACACAATTTAGCTCTAATTCTATCAGTAAGCTGCCTAGATAAATCATTACCCCAAAATTCTATATTATACAATATTTTCGATTCTACAATTATAAAGCAAAACCGTCCCATACAACATAAACATGCAGATTTCCGTACAGTAATACAGGTTAATTAATATAGCAATGAACAATGACAACTGGAAGATCATCTCAATTAAGATACAATGAGGACATTAAAGCAATAACTAAACCAAACATCACATCAAATTACGCATAACGTATTGCTAACAACAATCACGACTACAATAACATAGAAACAGATATGAAAATACTACCCCTCACACTAAAAAAAGTAAACAATTAAACACATTCGAACAATACAAAATATATAAGCACACAATAACATACCCACTGCATATGCTTAATACACAATTACAATTCAATACGCATACATTATTCGATTTCATAACATATGATACACAAGCAACCATCCCCCACCATAAGAGCAATAACTAAACCACCCCACAAATGACGAAAGCAAACGCCGGAAATCAAGACCAGCTGGAGCAGCAGTAGTTCAAAATACACCTAATATGACACCACACCGATGTTGAAGCGGGGTCTGTCTGTCATAGAGGTACAGATTCCCTGGAAAAGGATGAGACGATTGAATATTCCTAAGTCTCAGATGTAAGACACTGCGCATGATCGGAGACCAGAGCACCGATACACAAGATAACGAATATTGAGTTACTTAAATTCAGGCTATTTGGTTTGTTACTAGCATCGTTCCGAAATTCAATTAAAAAACTGCAAAAAATATGATAATATTACGTAAATAAAAGATAAATATATACATAAATCGTGTAGTTAAATCGACAATGGACCTTCATGACTAGATCGACACTCCGCACAGAAAGGAAAGCTTTCATGTCGTTTCCATAGCTCAGACGGTAAGCCTTCTGCGTGTTGCGTAGAAGAGTGCGAGTTCGATTCTTAGTCTACACAACAATTTTTTTTTGTCTAAATAACGTTGAAATAGCTAAGTCACGTTGAAATATAGTTTTACAAAGTCCTGAGATTAAGTGTTAATGATCGCAAACAATACAAAATTACAAGTTATAATATTATAAACGTTAATCTAATGAATGCATTTATACACACATATATACAATGTAAATGCATATATATTAAAAACTAACAATTAAAATGAAATTAAAAAAATATATAATAATAGACAAACTTTTACAAAGGTTTAGAGTCCTTAGGCTATGTCATTTGTTGAGTAATTATTACAATAATTTATTAATAGCTTTCCCATATGTGTAAGAAATGCACTCGCACAAAACAATTTTTGTTAAAAGTATGGCTTTGGATTATTTCATTCTCACCCCTGCAGTTAATTTTAACTATTTTATCTACGTGTTTGCATTCAATTTTATTCATGTTATGAATGAATGTATAAGCACTGTTGCAGTTATTGACTAATTACATATATTAATAATAATTATTAAACACATCTGTTAAGTAATCAATTGCAATATCTTTTGCAAAATCTTGAATGTTTAAGTTGTCAATAATATTTCTGTACTATATACTATAATACGTTAAAAGAATTTGCAATAGATTTGGGATCCTCTACTTTATAATCATTGGTTTTAATGAAAAAATATTTTCTTTCTTAGGATATCTACAAGTTTAAATTTAATAATATTACGAATAGGTTTAATTGCATTATCTGAATTTTGTACTTTTCTACTCAAATATATTCTATTTCCCTCTTTCATAATTTTTGATAAATTACACTGTACTTCTTGCAGTATTTAAGAACATGAAGATCATTACATTGCAACTCATTACATATAGATTCTTCTTTTTAATACATGAGATTTTGAAGTCCCTACGTTATCTACATGTTTTAACTTTTGAATTTTTTCACAACATTGAGTGGAGAACATCCACTGAAGTGATTATGAAATTAAGTGAAAAATTCAATATATTTACTCTTAATATCAGTAGTACCAGTATCATATATGATTTTCCAAGATTCATTTTGTAGACATAAATGTAAATAATCACTAGATACAGCAATTACGATCCTTTCTTAGTTTTTAAATTAATATTTTGAAATTGTTCAGTGACATTGGAAACACATAGGATTTGTTTATCATGGTCAGACAAGCCATTGATTATAGGTTCTGTCGAATAGGAATTCAGTCTAATTCTGTGTACAAAACGTTTATCAATGGCTGTGTTACTTCAGCTTGTATGCTATGGGAAAATGACCCTACGAATAAGGTTTCCAGTTTCAAGGAGTGAATTTAATTTACTTTTACGGAAAAGTTCCGAGAGATAATCTATGTTTATGTCACTACAGATCACAAATTCCATATGAGATTTCTAAAGTCTTTTCTTTACAAATTCAATGTTGGCTATAAATATTAATAAATAATGTAAGAAATATGAATGATTGTAGTTATAAGTCTGATTTACATTATAAAAAGCAAGAAGTTACATTCCTCGGCTAGATTCGAACTTTCGATGTTTGGTTTTGTCGTCCAACGCACAACCACGGACCTATTCAATGCTTATGTTAATAACATACAATTTAGCTGTAGCAATGTGGTGTCATAACTTGGGGTTTGTTTATTTAATGTAATTAGATTTAATTTGATTAGTTTCGCAACAATTGGACTTCCTGTTATATCCTGTTATTTAGATATTTAATTTAGGGTTGATTTATTAACTCTTACTATGCAAGATGCCTCTTATTTCAATAATTCTATATCATGTTAAATAGTCATTGTCTACACTAAAGTATTATCGTCATCTCTCATTTCTCATCGTAATGGCGAACCGACGTGACATGAGACAGCGAGTTATAGCTCTAGTTGAGGCTGGATATGGGGCTAGATCTGCTGGCCGTTTGGTCGGTGTTCCTGGAAGTACAGCCGCGAGATGGGTTCATCGTTACCAAAATTTTGGGGAGGTCGAAAATCGCCCTATTCCTGGGCGTCCGCGGATTTCTTCATTGGAAGAGGATGCTCTTTTATTCGAGACAGTTCGACAGGACCCCTTTCTGACTGCTAACGAAATAAGAGCAGCATCTAACTTTCCCGGCTCTTCACAGACTGTGATCAGCAGGTTGAGGAACCGCGGTATTAGGAGCCGGAGGGCTGCGCAAATGGAAATATTGGGGGAAGCACAAGCTGTCGACCGTCTTGCCTTCGCTACCAATCGAGTGGATTTCGATTGGAGAAATGTAATTTTCTCCGACGAAACAACCATCTCGAGTGATTACGAAGGTCCTGTCCGTGTCTATCGTGAGGATGGTCTCCGACATGATCAGCGCTATGTGCACCGACGTGAAAGATCGGGGCGCTTTAGCATATCGTGTTGGCGGTGGATGTCTTACGATGGACCTGGCGTTATAGAACGCATCGATGGCCGGTTTAATGCGGAAACTTACGAACACATTCTGGAAAATATATTCCTTCCCTCCGCCCGAGAACGTTTTCCCGAAGGAACATTGCTGTTCCAGCAGGATAACCATCCCGTGCACTATGCTGCAAGCATTCAAAGATGGTTTCAAAGGAGACCCGAGATCGAAATCATTAATTGGCCTCCGAAGTCACCTGATTTGAATGTCATCGAAAATTTATGGGCGGAATTGAAAAAGAGAAGGATAGCCACCTATGCCCACCGACGCCCTCGAAATCGAAACGAATTGTGGGATCAAGTTGTTGACACCTGGGAAGATCTCGCCGGGGATCAGAACTTATTCCACAATCTCGTGACATCCATGCCGGATCGACTTAGAGCTGTAATAGAAGCTGATGGCATGTGGACAAGATTTTAAGTTAACAGGTCTCTTTTTGTTTCTTATGGTTTTTGTTTGAGGAAGAATACTTTTAACTTCCAAGTAAGATTTATTTTTTTGACGAGGTTCAGCCCACTTGTAAGACCCAGAAATTGGGCATAAATTATTCCATATTTTTCGACAAATTAGACAGTCGAGGAACTCTGAACAAATTAATTACACCTCAATAAAAAAAAAGTTTTACCTGGGATCGAACACGAGACGTTTCGGTTATACAATGGAACCGGCACGCTACTATATGAGATACCGAGACAAGACAGTGATAGCAGCAGTCCAGAATGTAGATCCCTTAGCAGGCATTTGCCATTCGGTACAGAGAAGCAATGATATTTTGTGACTCGAGCTATGTTGTGAAATCCTGGCCTTAAATGGCAGTCTTCTTCGTGATCCTTATTCTGGTCCTTGTCCTTGTTGTGGTCCTTGTAACAATTCTTGTACTATCTGTCATGTTATGTATCCCTACGTCGATATCGAGTGAACCGCGCTGTAGAACTTTAACTTCCGACGACCAAGAATCGTCTCATTCTTTTTCAGGGTAACTGTACATTACTTTCTTTAAAAATTGTAATACTTTTAAAGTTTTAGCTGTATAAATTGTATAGTTCAAAAGAATACTCACTTTCAATTGATGCTTTGTATAATATTGGTGTACTGAAAAAAAAAATCAAGTTTCATTACTTCAGTGAGAATGATGAACCTATTTTTTGTGCTTAAAATTTCTTTGCATTATATAGGTTCAATGTTAGTTATCTTTAATCTCAAGTCTGATACCTAATTTACTCGGTTTCTTTTAAGAGTTTTGATAAGGGAAAGAGCAGAAAACTGCTCACAAAAGTAAGACGTGGGAAATGGCATTAATGTTTCAAGGTTTAGTCTGAGAGTTCATGTTGAGCATGAACTTTTAGTCAAAAATAAAAAAGTGATATTCACTGTGTTTTCCCAACTAGTGTCATTCGTTAACTCAACAAGCTGATCTTGTTACCTTTTAGTGAGATTGTGAGTCTACAGGCCGATAAAGGGATTTTGAATCCACATATTGTTAGAATTAGGAACTGCAAAATAATGTCTGAATTCAACTTGATCCGTATTATAACGATTTAAGCCTATGATCTATTATAGCCAAAACTTATGACATGTTTGTAGTTATTGTGTCTAAACTTAGTCTTACGCAGTTTAATAAGTATAATTAGAGCCAGGATTTTATGCAATTACATATTCTGTTCCTATATATGTATCTACAGGGTGATCTGTTTGGGTATGGATAAAATAAAAACACCGTACAGCATTTACTACTGAACATTATTTGTTGAAACTTTGTGCATACAACACTGAAAGATGGGAGATTCCTTAGAGCTCAACATGACCCCCATTGCGCACCCTGCACAACTCATAAAGGTGAGGCAATTCAGCCCATGTCCGTTGTAACATAAGAGGGGAAATTTGTTGAAAAGCTTGAGTAATTTTTACTCTCAGATAATCAATGTTTTCTTGGGTTTCTGTGAATAAACAATGTATTTTACAAAACCCCACACGATGAAGTCAGGAGAGGTTAGATCTGGGGAGTTTGGGGGCCAAGCCAATAGATAGCTGCTTCTCGTACTCGGTTTCGCCTGCGACTTACTGCATGTTTTTTAAACACAGAACCTATTTCTACAAATGTTCGATACCACAATATCGATGCAATGTTCGTATTTAGGTACATTACGCACATCATACTCAGGTTGAAATTTCCTTTGACCTCTTTTAACACTCTCAAATTTAGCATACCAAAGAACACATTGTGCCCGCTGTTGATTTGTAGTAGCCATTTTAATCATCTACGATTTTCATTTGTCCTTTCAGATTATTCATTGTTGATTGTCATATGAAAACACCCATCTTTTAATCATAATATAACCAGCAAGAAATTTTTCCTACTATCATAATAGCTTTATAATAATAAATTAATATTATCCATACCCAAACGGATCAGACTGTATAATAAAAACTGTAATGTCGGCGAAACACATAAAGGGATCATTATTCTGAAGTTTTAATTTACACATTTTAACATATTTTGGTGGATAATAACTATTTAGTTGCATATTATATATTTTAATGATGATGATGATGATGATGATGATATTGAACAAGAGTGTTAAACTCCACTAACTCGCGCTAATCTTACCTGCAACTCCGGTTGTTGAGATGTCACTGCCTCTGTATGTGCTGATGCAAGTCCCGGTATCCTCTCGTACTTGTTCATGGTAGTGTAGGTAAGAAACCATAAAATGATCCTCTGTATATGGGTTCCCCTTCCATAAATCAATCGAAACACACTTAGAGAAATTTGGCAATCATTTTAGCAAACCCTTCGCGGGTCTCTTAATGGCACGGGCCCTTTAGTATTGTGGGCTTTGAGGTTTGGATGTTTACGCCACTGCACTGCCACCGTCTCTTCATTATAATCTTATCATCTTTGCTCAATTCCGCGAAATTTCCATTAAGCTTGTATTCAACATAGGAGCAGGTCGTGTTAACACAAACGCTGTGAGGCGTGTTTTATCTCATTACTCCGATTTTCCATGCCATTTTACTTCACCCTTTTGCTCCACACACTGCTTAGGGTGTGTGTTCGGTTTGCCACTTCCAGAGGTGCTGTGTTTTCCTAGTAGCCTTGTTGTTAAATAATAAGATATATATCGTATTCTCCTAATGACTGCGTCGGTGTCATAGTCATGGATGGAAAACTCGTGCTCACAAAGTGCTAAAAATCCTTGAAAGATAGAAAGACAGGTAGAGCCAGCCGCAGCAGTTACAAGTTTGTAGTTTCGCTGCAAAAGCAGTTCACTGCCACGGTGCTCTCTGGCGGCTGATGCAAGTGGTCGTGATATCTATTCCATTATTTTAATTTCAAAATGACGCATGGTACAATAATTATAGTAATTTTAGAAAAACTTTACCCAAACACACGTAACACATTTATATTATTTCCTAGCTTTGTAAATTAGTTTAGTACTGGAAACAAACTGAATACGGTACAACCTTTTCAAGAGACAACAAATATAGTTGCAACACTTGTTTATTATTACACTATATGTTAATATTTCTTATTATATGTCTTATTTGAAACATAGAACGCGAGAATTTACAAGTCTTTATACATTAAAGAATATTCCTCTGTTCTCAGAAAGGTAATAGCACAGTTTAGTATATACAGTTGCGAAGCGCAATACTTACTAAATATGCAAACATACACAGTTGGAATATGCATCCATAGATAGTTGCTCACCACCAGGATCGCTACTATCGTCTCATCACAAACTCTTTCCCTAGCAAACGATAACATGTATTGTACTTTTGATATCGTGTTCTTTTGAAAAGTTGACACCTTCCTTCCACTATTGAAATACGAAATACATAAGGTTTATATATTATTTTCATAAAGTATATACTATATTTTATAAACTCACCTTCCTGGATCTTTCGGAAGAAGGATAACTCTGACCTCTTTTTCTTAGAATTTGTAGTGCTACAAACGTCTCCTTGTCCCATATTATTATTGAAATTATTGTATTTTAGCCATTTACAGTTATTACAACCGATAACGAACATTTCACAGTTTACACAACTTTTCAAAACAATGCGAAATACGGCACGGTCAATGCCGTTTCGATCTAGACCAGGCCGTAATATATGTTCGGGTTTTCTATTTCAGTGTATGGAGCTCAGTGAATTATTATATTATAGCTTTATTGCATATCATAGCTAAGTTTTATTTAATGCAATGTGCCCATAAGTTCCCTTTACTTCTTGTTGCATAATAGCCTATGTGGAAGAAATAATTACAAAACTGTGTTATTTTAATGTGAAGAGAATTTTACATATTAACATAATCTTTTCGCATCAACATTTTAAGTTTAGAATGGAAGCTATTTTGAGGTTTAATAAAAAAGAATTTATATTGTGATTTAATATAGCACATGTGCCTTCCTTAATAAAGATAGAAAATTTATCATACCACTCCTATGAAATTAGTGTAGCCTACGTACGATTGTTACTTCGTCTCTTAGATAGTAGATAAATACAATAATTCAATACTCAGTTGTAGTATTAAAATACAGACAAATTGAATGTGCGGAGTATCATACATGACATTATGCTTAATTATAATATATAATTGCGAATTTAGGAATATAAGATATAGTAAACATAACCTATAATATTTCCATATGAATGGCAGGGCATTGGAGACCACTAAAATTAGACAGAAAGGGGCAATGGGACAGTAAACATAACCTATAATTTCAACATTTCTAAATATCCGTGCGGTGCAACTGAAAATTATTGAATCGTGCATAAATGAATGTACAAGAATTTCGCAATATTTAATCGAAATATTATTACACATACGAATAACGTAATTTTCACACCAAAAATAATATTTCATCTTAACTCGCAAGTGATTTATGTCTGAAGTGTCTCATAATCATTGTTTTAAATTTTATTAATGCAATTACACTACATTTTAGAGAAATATATGTTACTCTTTATGCATTCCAACTAATTTATATGGTTGAAACGCCGCCCTTCATGATCAAGTTAAGCCAGTTACATGGTGTGCCTACGGCCTGTATTAGATCACGATGACAGTGACACAGTCTATTGTTCCTAGTACTCACAGCGCTCCAAGCGTCTAGCAACTATCGCGAGATTTACAAAAAATCATCCCAAGCTTCGCAACTGTATATACTAAACTGTGGTAATAGTCTGTATTCGCAAACAGTCACAAATTAAAGGAAGTAATTTTTTACATGTCACGGAAAATGAAGTAAACTTACTTCTGAGCTCTTTGTGTACATTGAGAACTTTTACACTTCTTTCTTGTATTAAACTCTGACTCAAATACATACAGTATATATGGAAGCAAAGAGTATATTTGGAAATTCTGACTTAGGCAGCATTACGAACAGTTCGATTCCTGATTTCGCTGGAATCTGAGTGGCGTGCTGTTCTGTAGATTTATCAATTCAAGCTATAAAGTTTCAGGATCTTTTATCGGCGGTAAGCCAAAAGGATTTTAGAAAAATCTCGATTTCTTGTCAATTGTCACTGTTTCTACAAACTTACCAGTCAATTCTGCTGTAGATCTTGAATTAGGGTCTTTTTTTTTATAATAAGATTTTATTATCACTCTTCAAGATAATATATAATCAAAGAAAGTGAAGTTGTCTATGTTATCCATAAATGCTCTAGTCGAATATATGTCGTGCAGTTCTGTAACTCACACACTCAACGTGCTAACTATATTTGATATCAGTCTTACAGTGTTGATATCCTATTTTTACCTTTAGCTGTTCTAAAGCAGATCTAGACAGTATTTCTTTACTGAAACCTTCACTGTGTTTATTTGTAACATAAACTGTCATGCCTAAGAAAGTGTAATACAGTAGAACGTAATACAAACTTTACTTCACTTCTTAATAAAAAAATCTTTCTGTTTCGACTCATCACTAAAGGGAAATAATCTGGGGATTATATTGTTTTCCGCTTAAAATGAGCCGCCACAGACGTGAGCTAACTTGCGTGTTGTAAGAACCGCATACAGACACTACAGCTAGTACAGAGTCCTTTCTACCTGCATTGAGGTTGTGTTGACACTTTGAGAGCACGAGTTGCCTATCCATGTCCATGACTATCTTCACATTAGTTTCATGACCATCTTTACAGTATCTCCATGACCTTCTTCACAGTAACTTCATGACCAACTTCACAATACATTTATCACAAACTTCACAGTACCTTCATCACAAATGTCACAGAACCTTCATCACCATCTTCACAGTGTCTCCATTACCATCTTCACAGTGTCTTTATACCACCTTCACAATAATTTCATTACCACCTTCACAGTCTCTTCATCAAATATTCACAGAACGTTCGTCACTATCATCACTACTTAGGTACAACACCAATATAATCTCCATCATCAAAATACCGTCTCCATTATTACAATATAATTACCATCAACGCAATAACTCTATCTCAGTATCATCATTACTTTTATCATCTCAATATCATCACGACCTCCATAACCTCAATATCATAACTACTTTTATCATCTCAATATCACCACGACGTCTATCTCAGTAATATGGCATCCATCATTTCAGTGTCATCATCACTACCATCACCACCACATCACTATAATCAAAGCTGTAATAATTTAATAGTTTCTGTATGATAATTCTGATTGGGCTTTCAAGGAAGCTATTATAGACAACTTTAAGTTTCAAACCTGTTAATTTCCTTTTAAGACTAAAATTTATTATTATTATTCTAATTAAGTTTTCTGTCTTGGTTCGTGGGCCGGCACATCAAAGTCAGTATCATAACTCGTCCAACACATAGTGTATAATATGTTCTTTCTTGACTTGATGGAAATTTTAATTAACAATTTCAGACGGGAACTTCCCTATGAGGTAACTAGTGTAATGGTGCATAATTATCCTTTTACATTTTCTCAAACTATTTTCCAATGTCTACGACTTCAATTTATGAATGTGTTAATAATTATTTCATCGACATGGTAATAGCAGCTATAGGACTCGTATGGCAGCATTATGAAAGTAAATAAATACGCAGGTAATTTCTTACTCGTTTTTTATACGAGGGAGGGAACATCCCACGCACTACGACCCCCCCTCCATATGGAATGAGTTGCGTGCCCACAGATCCTCTACGCGTACCGACCTAACCACTTGACCCCCTTAACGACCGGTCCCTACAGCCAACAGAGTCCATGTACCACTCCTGCTTCGGCAACCCCTGCAAGGCTCCCATAACGGTCCGAGGCGGAAGTCCTTGCCCGAGAAGGTCTGCCCCGGGTTTCGTTGCAGAAGCTATCCCTCATCATATGAATACAATCCACGGAGGCCGGTCGAGAGAGCCAGCAGCTTCGGAGGGCCGCCTGTAGAGCGATCTGAAAACCAGAAGAAGTAACGGGACGATGAATGACAGGGGAGGAAAGGAAGTGGCGAAGATGAGTGGGGTTCCAATCGCCTGATAAAGTTACCTAATATTCATCCATAGGAGTGAGGGGGGAAAACCCCGAGAAAACTTCACCCAGGCAACTCGCCCCGACCGGGGATCCAACCCGGGCCAGCTGGGTTTGGAGTTAGACTGGCTAACCCCTCAGCCACAACGGTGGACCTCTTTCCTTCTTACTCTGCTTAACCGCTCCTTTCATTCGACTTACACACCGCTGCAGGTAGGGAAAAATGTTATTACATTGATACTTGTTTGTACAAGATTGTGAACAGAGGTTTGAATTTTCGCTGTTGATATCCTCAGAAAGGAATGAGAAATGTTTAGTGGAAATGGAGTAGTAAATAACTTCGGCTCCTTCCGTATTGCAATGCTTAAGTTGGAGCAGTACGTATAAGTTTGAAACAGAAGTTGAATCCACTCAACTCTAAATTAATTCATACCTCCTCGGTTCTGCGCGAACGTCAATTGAAACTTGTAGGATATTTTATTTAGATTCATTTATTACATAGAATTTGAAACGTTGCCACTTTACGCTTTATTTTACTTAATTTCGTAAATAAATTTGTAATGTCGTTCATATGAAGATATTTCAGGAAGACATACCTTTAAATTTGTTAAATTTTCCAGACTTCTGGCAGTTAATTTAATTTTCATTCTGTTATTACAGAGACTATTCAAATCTAAATCAAAATATACAAGAGAGTAGTATGATCTGTTCAAATTTAACCCCACAGAAATAAGAAATGACATAAATAAAACAAAGTAGATGTTAGAAATAATTTGAAATAAACATATTAAGAGGAGTAAATAAGACGAGAATTGATCTCATGTCAGAAGCCGAGATATTAGAGAACAATACATCATATCAATAGATGAAAGGGTAATATAATTTAGGTGTGATTAGAATAGTCATCTATCTACAATGAATGAAATTAAAATTAACAGAAATAATCGTCCAAATTAAGGGGAACCCTGTAAGACCCCACAAACGATGTTCAGTCTTGATGTCTGTGGAAACATTGATATTTCTATAATAAAATCGCTGCACACGTTATTAAGTTTACATAATGCTATTTGTAAATTACATTCAGTATTGGATACATCTGTCTGGTCATCTGCAAATAAAGAAGTCACTGTATCATTATGTTGACTAAATAGTATGTAGGCCTATATCATATTCATTTATTCATCTATTTTATAACAATTTCGCTTAGATATAATATTTAAATATAATCACCGACATTCGACATTTTTGTAGCCTTGTCAAACCTCTTGATTAGTTTCTATAGTTATCTTTAAAAAAATAATGGTTTATTTAACGACGCTCGCAACTGCAGAGGTTATATCAGCGTCGCCGGTGTGCCGGAATTTTGTCTCGCAGGAGTTCATTTATATGCCAGTAAATCTACTGACATGAGCCTGACGCATTTAAACACTTAAATATCATCAACCTGGGCCGGGATCGAACCCGCAATCTCGACCATAAAGGCCAGCGCTATACCGACTACGCTACCGAGGCGGACTACAGTTATCTTTGCGTTGTCTTCATTAGAGTATTATTATGAGACTGGTAGACGATACACAGGGTGAGTCAGGAGGAAAGGTACATGCTGTGAGAGGTAATAATATTTGTGATTCTGAACAAAAAAAGTTTATATGAACATATGTCCTGTTCTTAACAGTACCTCACATACAGCTGTTTTAAAATCACGGGCGTCAGTCTAATGTCCTTCAACATCACTCACATGCGGACGTAACCAAAAGGACATCAGGTTGTAGTAGGATCAATGAAACGTATCTGGGCGTTGGATCGGTCGCGTTGGAGTAATTTCACCCGACCTTACTCCATTGGATTACTATGTGTGGGGTTGGCTTAAGAGCGAAGTCTACAAGCGCAAAGTGGAAATAATGGAGGAACTTCTAGCTCGCATTTTACATGCTTGTGCTCGAGTTAAGGAATGTCCGAATCAGTTCAGATCAGCAACACAGCAGCTGCCTACAAGAGCTGACGGTGGACTTTTTGAACATATTCTGTAAAGAAAAGTGCACAATTGAACAGAATATAAATAACAATGTTTTAATTTACGATCACCTGCACTTTTCCCGTTCCTCATTGTTTCCATTAGTCTTGTCCGAAATCGCTAAGAACAGGACATAGGTCTATGTTCATATAAACTTCTTTGTTCAGAATCACAAATATTATCACCCCTCAAACCAGGTATGTGTACAGAGTAATGAATTGAAAAGCGCACTCTAGAGATATCAACGCTAGAATTTCCTATAGGTTTATTTAATAATAATAATAATAATAATAATAATAATAATAATAATAATAATATTTTATTACCAGAACAAAGATACACATTTATTTTTTTATATAAAAACACTCTAGCACCCCCAGAAAGGGTAAGTTATATACTCGTGCTCAGGGGGCATTCCACATAATGTTACATAAACTTTAAATTTTCTCTGTAAACAGCAATTTTTAATTGATTTTTTAAAATAAGGAGCATTAGCAGATTGTATGTTTGGGAATTTAGCTGTTATCATGTTATAAAGCCTTGGGCTGAAGTTGCTATTATGATTATATGCTACAGTTGTAGTACTTTCAAGCATATATTGTCTATCTGTTGGTTGTATATTTATGTGAATATAAATGAAATATAATTCACTTTTTATGTACGAAATTCAATAAGACATTGTTATAAATTTGATGGAAGTCAAATACTTTAAATTCTGAATACAGCAGTTCTGAAGGATAATCAAAAGATTTATTAAGTAGATTATTAATGTGCTGGATTTAATAAAAGTTACAAGTAATTATAACCATTTTTAATGAAAAAAATTAATTACAGTATGTCTTGGATACCTGAAATTATGGTATGTTTAAAACATTAGTACACTTTTGTATAGCTCAGCTGATTGAATTGTTTAGGCTTGTAAATTGAGTTAAATGCTAGCTATGTACTGTAATGTGTATCATTTTTGTATAGCTAAACTGGTGAATTGTTTAGGCTTGTAAATTAAGTAAATTTGTTTATTGTTTATTACATATTTTTGTATATCTCAACTGTTGAAACTTCTTACTATATATTATATATTTTTGTGTATTCATCAGCGTAGCTCAGTCGGCAGACTCGCTTGCTTGCTGATTCGGAGCTGTGTTTGGGCTTGGTTTAGATTCCCGCTTGGGAGGTTTCCCCAACCGTAAATCATATGTCAGGTAATCTTTGGCAAATCCTCGGCATCACCTCATCTCGTCAAAAACTGTATGACTCTTGACTTCTTCCGCATATTAAATCTTCAATACTAATGTAAGATCTGTGGAATAAATAAATGAAATGAAAAATGAAAATGAAAAAAAGGAGATTTGATTCCAGCCAGCAGTGACAAAACACAAAGTGGAAGCAAATGGATGTGACATCATAATGAATTCATTTATTTTACAGATTAACAATGAAAACATCAATGCTTACATATTTCATAGCAAATTACAATAAATGTTCAAATTGACCTACATTTGATGCCAAACAATAACCCAGTCTATTATTAAACTCGTCTGATATTCGCTAGTTGCATTTTTGTATGACTTGATGCCGATGTTAATGGCTATTCCACACTAAATATCCCACATATTCCAAATGCACTATTTCTAGCATAATACCATTGAATAATTTGAACTTTTTCATTGCATACTTTTTCTCTCATTAAAGCTAACCACAAATAACACTTTTCATTAACTTGTTTTGCAATTTATCCGTGGACATCTATGTTTAATAGCTTCCATTAAAGATCAGCGCAGTTTCAGTGGAAAATACTATGTATTATATTATTTTATTGTTAGTAGATTTTTAGTTCGTACAAATCAATTTTCATATTTAATCTCCTAACCCCGGGCCTAAATAAATTTCTTTCTCACACCTGAAATCAGTATATTCATTCAATTTCATCAAAATCCTTAGAACTGTTTTCAAGAAAAATTTCCAAATACACAAGAATTACTTCTTTAATCGTTATTGGATAAGTAAGGCAAACAAATTAATATAACAAGTTGTTTCTCTGCGTACTGTTTTTGGAGAAGAGACATTTTAGTTACGCATTCCAAGAAATTGATTAAAAATACGAGTTTTTTTTTTTGTAAAATGTGTGTGCGCATGTGCGTGTGCGTACGTGTGTGTGTGTGTTTTTGACAGTGCCATAGTAGTAATTTAGTGACAGGAAGTGTAGTTTTCGATTTATCGGAAATTTCGCCCCCTATTGATGGACACGGTATGTAGCACATAGACGAATCCAGAAATGCATATAGAGTGTTAGTTGAAAGGCCGAAGAAAAAAAGACCTTTGTGGAGGCCGAGACGTAGATGGGAGGATAATATTAAAATGAGCTTGAGAGAGGTGGGATATGATGGTAGAGACTGGATTATTCTTGCTCAAGATAGGGATCGATAGCGGGCTTACGTGAGGGCGACAATGAACCTGCGGGTTTTCTATGAAAGTCATTTGTAAGTAAGTTAAATATTAATTGTAAAAAGTGACAATGGAAAGCTGACAACTTAGGTTATCTCAGTCCTCTTCATATCAGTAAATTAAAGGCAAACGTACTGATAAATGCTCTGAAGCGTTGCTACATGTTGCTCTTAATTTCCAGAAAATTTTAGAATTGTCACAAAATTATTGTTCGTGTCAAAAACATTGAAGAAATTTGCTCGCTTTGATCTCGTCAATAATAATATTATAATAATAATAATAATAATAATAATAATAATAAGTCGTGTAGACATAATACATTATATACCACTCTGTATGTTTTTACAAGAATAAATGTCAGAATAAACTTTTACAAGGGATTGATGAAGGAGCTATTGGCAGAAATAATAAGCAATAAAAGATTCACCCCGTTTCGCTCGGAAACAGCTTTAACGGTTTCGTGTGTAGTGACGTCATATGGCGTAGTGCAGAGGGCGGCCACTAGAGGGAACCCAAGAGTTGGAGCTTAATCTGAGACGATTCTAACCGGCGTCGGAGTTGTATCCGGTGTGGCTTAGTGGATAAAGCATCAGCACGTAGAGCTGAAAACCCGGGTTCAAATCCCGGCGCCGGAGAGAATTTTTCTCCGTTCCATTACTCTTTCATCGTCATATGACGTTCTCTAATACATGCCTTTTTGCATTATACTGTATGTATGTATGTATGTATTAAGCTATTTTTGACAGTGCCTTAGTAATAATGTAGTGAAGTATAGTTTTTGATTTGTGGCGTAAAATGGAATTGCAAATTTCACTCGCTAATGATGGGCAGGGCATGTAGTACGTGTGGACGAATCCCGAAATGTATATAGAGTGTTAGTTGGGAGGCCGGAGGGAAAAATACCTTTGAAGCTGCCGAGATGTAGATGGGAGGATAATATTAAAATGGGTTTGAGGGAGATGGGATATGATGGTAGAGACTGGCTTAATCTTGCCAGGTTAGGGACCGATGGCGGTCTTATGTGAGGGCGGCAATGAACCTCCGGGTTCCTTAAAAGCCATTTGTAAGTAAGTAATAATAATGTAAAACGTGGTTATGAAAACTGACAACGTAAGGTATCTCAGATAGAATTACACTCTGTCCTGTTCATATCATTATTTTAAAGGAGTGTACGTACTGTTATTTATGCTCTGCAACGTTGCTACACGTTGGTCTTATTTTCCAGAAAATTTGAGAATTGTTACAAAATTATTGTTCATATCAAAATCATTGAAGAAATTTGCTCGCTTTGAATTCGTTTATTGTAAATAATAATAATAATAATAATAATAATAATAATAATAATAATAATAATAATAATCATCATCATCATCAGCATCATGGATTAAGCCTTATAAGGCTCGTTCCAGTCTCATTTTTTTTTAACACTGTTGAGCCCATCTTGTTTTCGGTCTACCAACATTTCTTCTACCTATTGGGTTATATTCATCATCAGTTTTGGTATGCGGTCTACTTCCATTCTTTGTATATGTTGTTTCCAATCGTTTCTATATTGTTTTATTCTGTCTATTAATTTAAAAATGCTTAGTTCCCTCCTTATATGATCACTTCTTTTCCTATCCAATAAGGTGTAACCTGCTACAGATCTTAGAAATTTCATCTCTGCTGCTTCTATTCTTCTTTCTTCTTTTTTAGTCAAGATCCAAAATTCAGACCCATAAAGCAACATTGGCACTGCCATTACCTTATAAAATTTAATTTTTGTTTCTTTCCTAGTACTTTTTAGGGATCTATTAATGACACCGCATACATAGCTGAATTTATTAATCTTGTTTTGAATATCTTCATTCTTCATATAAGAAATGTTGCACCCAAGATAATTGAAACAATTTATCTGTTCAATAATTTTTCCTTCCAAGACAATTTTGGCTCTTAATGTATCTGCTCCTCTAAATGCTAAAACCTTTGTTTTATTAATTGAAATGTTTAAGCTAAAACTTTTACTTATATTATTTAATTCGAATAGAGCCCTCTGTGCCCCATTTTCAGAACTGGATATTAAAACTTGGTCGTCCGCAAAGAGCAATGTATCTACGAATATATTTTTTTTAATTTTAAAATGTTCATTTAAATCCATCTGCCAATCCATTACGATTTTGTCAATATAAATATTAAATAGTGACGGTGAAAGTGGACACCCTTGTCTTACTCCTTTATTTATTGTTGCTGCTATATTCTTTCTTTCCATTGATGTTCCAATTACAATTTTATTTTGAACGTATAAACTTTTAATTGCTGATATTAAATGTTGTGGAATACCTTTCTCTTTCATTATGATCCATAGTTTGTTTCTGCAAACGTTGTCAAATATTTTTTCATAATCCACAAAAATCATGTATGTTGGTAGATTATGTTCTCTATGTTTCTCTATTATTTGATTTATGGAGAATATACAATCGGCACAAGATCTTCCTTTCCTAAATCCATTTTGACTTTCTGAAAGCATGTTTTCTATTATGATATTAAGTCGAGCTTTTAATATTGACGCATATATTTTATAGCAAGTATTCAAAATGCTTATTCCTCTATAATTAGAGCAATTTTTCTTATTTCCTTTCTTATATATTGGACATATTTTCCCTACTCTCCATTCTTCTGGTATGTGTCCTTTTTTCCAACATATGTTCATCAAATCTAATACTCTGTATTTCAGTGGTAATGAAGCATATTTTATTAATTCACTATTGATATTATCTGTTCCTGGGAATTTTTTATTTTTAAAATTGTTAAGGGCTAATAATAATTCATCAAAAGTAATAGGATCTACGTTTTCATCTATTTGTGTTAAAATTTCTTCTTCTGTTTCTTCCTTTTCTGTCCAAAGATCCTGATAATATTGTAGCCATGTTTCTTCTGGTATCAGATTTAGTTGTAGATTATCTCTTTCTTTCTTACATAGATGTGTTAAAATTTTATAAGCTTTATCCTGTCTGCCATGAATATCATATTCTATATCATTTATATATTTATCCCAGGAGTTTCTTTTTATTTTCCTAACTTCTCTACGGACAATTGCACATTTATGTTTATAGTCAATTAAATTGTCGTTGGTTTTTTGATTAAGATATTTTATGTATGCATCTTTCTTCATTTTGGTCAGGTTTGCCATATCCTCATTCCATATTTTTAGTCCTCTTCGTTTGTAATTTTTCTTCCTTGTTCCTAGCGCTTCTGTTGCTGCTCGTATTATTATTTCTTTTATTTCTGTCCATTCCTGAT
Organism: Periplaneta americana; assembly: GCF_040183065.1. Classification (NCBI taxonomy): domain Eukaryota; kingdom Metazoa; phylum Arthropoda; class Insecta; order Blattodea; family Blattidae; genus Periplaneta; species Periplaneta americana. The sequence goes on from NC_091118.1 coordinate 137,575,374, forward strand.
TTATATTATTGTTTATGGGCGACTTTGTTAAATATAAATTTAGTCGATTTTGATATAACTGTCTAATTGATTTTTCTTGTAATAAATGAATTTTAAACATTTCAGGAATCTCTTTGTATGTTTTGGTACTACTTATATTTCCTTTCCATCTAGATGGAATAGCTAATTTTGAAATTAGTAAGTAATGGTCTGAGTTTATGTCACAGCCTCTAAAAACTCTTGTGTCTAGAACTAATTTTGAGCATTTTGTATTTACTAGGGTATAATCTATTATACTCCTGTAGCCTCTTGCACTCCAAGTGTATTTGTGTACATCTTTGTGGGGGAAAAATGAATTTGTTATTTTTAAGCTATTAAAATTTGCAAAATTGATTAAAAGTTTTCCATTGTTATTTAATGTTCTTTCTCCGTGTTTACCCATTACGTTCTGTATGGGTTTATTTAATAATAATAATAATAATAATAATAATAATAATAATAATAATAAATTGTGTGAATTATATTCCACTCTGTATGTTTTTAGAAGAATAAATGTCAGAATAAATTTATACAAGTGATTGATAAAGGAACAATTGGTAGAAATGTAAATATTAAGCAAGAAAAGATTCACCCTGTTTGACTTCGAAACAGCTGTTACGGCTTCGTGTGTAGTGACGTCATATGACGTTCTCTAATCACATGCCTTTTTGCATTATATTTGCATTTGAATATAGAGTTCTTATAATGCTGAATATGTTACGAGATTACATTACTTGCTCCACTAAAAGAACCCACTTTCAACGCCAAATAAATTCTGTGCAAGTTCGGCACTGCATTTTTTAAATTGAAATTATTTTGTAAGTTTATAACAATGAAATATAGTAAACGTTTTGGTCACGTTACTAAATTTATCAATGCTATTGATTTTGAATTAGATTATCCGTCTTAAAGTATCAGTTGAATGAATAGCGGATTTGTTTCTGCTCGATGGTGGCGTTGTTTGTTGGTGCGTATTTCTGGAGGTGTGTAAATAGCGATGGCCATGAACGTCAGTGTGTAAAGCTCAATTACTGATCATTGACGATGAGCAGACAAGGATGCTGTTAGAATACACGCGCTTTACAACCGGAATCTCCTGTAATCATGTTCTGGACAGCTTAGTGGTTGTGAAAGCGATGAGCTCGTGTTTCGTTTAGTTCCCATAATTAAAAATTACACATCGAACATCAGAGCGTTAGAGGGGAAATTTATGGTTTGATTTGTGTAACAGCGGTTTATCGCACCCGTAATTTTGAAGCACCCATGGCATCGTAATCCAGAATTAAAGCGTTCCGTTACTAATATGTGCGTATATACAGAGTAAAACTTAGGAGTGAAGATGCACATTCAGTAAATAGGCCTATAGTAGATCTCTTCCCAATATAGTACATTATACAGGATAGGCCTATTTTCAATAATAAATATATTCATAAAAATATAATTTTACGAATAAAATAATATAATCCAAACACTTCCACACTATAGTGCTGAGACTGGCATTGTCTTAAAAAATTTTTGTTTTGCATATTTTATTTCCTTGTATTATATTTAGTATTCTTCCTTACTTTTTCTACCCTATATTGGTTTATTCTTTTTGTTTTGCATCCTTTCTTACTTTGTTTGTCTTATATTGGGTTATTCTTCTTGTTTTGTATCCTTTCTTCCTTTATATCTATCTTATGTTTTATTTTTCTTGTTTTGTATCCTTTCTTACTTTGTCTTACATAGTTTTATTCTTCTTGTTTTGTATCCTTTCTTACTTTGTCTTTCTTACATTGGTTTATCCTTCTTGTTTTGTATCCTTTCTTACTTTGTTTACCTTACAATGATTTATTCTTCTTGTTTTGCATCCTTTCTTCCTTTATATAATATATCTTATAATGTTTCATTTTTCTTGTTTGTCTTACATTGGTTTATTCTTCTCGTTTTGAATCCTTTCTCACTTTGTCTAACATTGGCTTACACTTCTTGTTTTGTATCCATTCTTACTTGTTTGTCTTACAATTATTTATTCTTCTTGTTTTGCATGCTTTCTCACTTTGTCTTACATAGGTTTATTCTTCTTGTTTTGCATCCTTTCTTACTTTGTTTGTCTTATATTGGTTTATTCTTCTTGTTTTGCATCCTTTCTTACTTTGTTTGTCTTATATTGGTTTATTCTTCTTGTTTTGCATGCTTTCTTACTTTGTTTGTCTTATATTGGTTTATTCTTCTTGTTTTGCATGCTTTCTTACTTTGTTTATCTTATATTGGTTTATTCTTCTTGTTTTGCATCCTTTCTTACTTTGTTTATCTTATATTGGTTTATTCTTCTTGTTTTGCATCCTTTCTTACTTTGTTTATCTTATATTGGTTTATTCTTCTTGTTTTGCATCCTTTCTTACTTTGTTTGTCTTATATTGGTTTATTCTTTTTGTTTTGCATCCTTTCTTACTTTGTTTGTCTTATGTTGGTTTATTCTTCTTGTTTTGCATCCTTTCTTACTTTGTTTATCTTATATTGGTTTATTCTTCTTGTTTTGCATCCTTTCTTACTTTGTTTATCTTATATTGGTTTATTCTTCTTGTTTTGCATCCTTTCTTACTTTGTTTGTCTTATGTTGGTTTATTCTTCTTGTTTTGCATCCTTTCTTACTTTGTTTGTCTTATATTGGTTTATTCTTCTTGTTTTGCATCCTTTCTTACTTTGTTTGTCTTATATTGGTTTATTCTTCTTGTTTTGCATCCTTTCTTACTTTGTTTGTCTTATATTGGTTTATTCTTCTTGTTTTGCATCCTTTCTTACTTTGTTTGTCTTATATTGGTTTATACTTCTTGTTTTGTATCCAGTCTTACTTTTTTGTCTTACAATGATTTATTCTTCTTTGTTTTGCATGCTTTCTTACTTTTTTTGTCTTACAATGGTTTATTCTTCTTGTTTTGTATCCTTTCTTATTTTGTTTGTCTTACATTGGTTTATTTTTCTTGTTTTGCATTCTTTCTTACTTTGTTTGTCTTAAATTGGTTTATTCTTCTTGTTTTGCATCCTTTCTTACTTTGTCTTACATTGGTTTAGTCTTCTTGCTTTGCATCCTTTCTTGCTTTGTGTTATTCTTATCATGTTTTATTCGTCTTGTTTTTATTATTCTGTTCATTAATTCCTATCTTCATATTTTACAATTATAAATTGATTATAAGCAAATAATAATGATTGTATTTTATTTCTTCTATTCAGCTTGATGTAATAATAATGCTCAGATGATGCATATATTCCCTTAAATCTAATCATAATCTTCAGACATTGGTATATAGGTCTACAAATTCATAAAATGCAGTTTCGAAAGATAAAAGCGAACCTATTTCTCTGCCAGAAAGTTTGCTCACATAAAAACACAGTTACGACGGCACCGTAAAACACTTTGTTCACTATCGAGTCTGTAAACGAAAATGAAAAGAAAAGCAAACATTAATCTGCTTGCTAAAATTTACCGCGTGGAATCAGTCCAATGCCTCAGTGCATCAAGGACGTGCACGTTAAGAAAACTTGTCTTGCCACAGAATGCTGATAGAATGTAGAGCTAATTATTTAATTTTCAGATGTAGGAGAAGCAGTACTTGATTCTTGAGATCATTGTTTTATTTTTGTCAAGAAAACTGGAAATTCTTATGAAAGATCCTTGTGCTATATTTTTCGACATTCGGAAGATGATGGTTTGACATTATAGTTTTATGAATTTAAATTCTTAAGTAAAAGTTAATAATATAGGAATCGATCATTGTTAAAAGACACTAAGTCAATTTCTGATGAAATGGACACTTTGATGAATTTCTTAATTTTTTCCTGGATTTAATATAGGATGAAACAAACCATTATACAATCTAGTTTAGTGTTATCATGGTGAGTGTTGCATAAACAAAACAGAAAAGTAATTTTAAAATTATTTAGCTAGTAGAAGAGTTTTCTTTGATTATGATGATACTGAAGAAGATGACTTGGTGTCTTTTAATACTGACCGAAGCCACTGGCGTGGCTCAGTCGGCTGAGGCGTTTTCCTGCCGGTCCGGAGTTGCGCTCGGACGTGGGTTCGATTCCCGTTTGGGCCGATTACCTGGTTGCGTTTTTTCTGACGTTTCCCCAGCCGTAAGGCGAATGTCAGGTAATCTGTGGCGAATCTTTGGCCTCATGTCGCCAAATACCATACCACTATCACCAATCCCATCGACGCTAATAATCTAGTAGTTGATACTGCGTCGTTAAATAACCATCTAAAAGAACACTTACCGATTTATAGACGTGAAAATTTTATGACTTTCGAGGATTTTGTGACACATTATCGAGATTTATACCTTAATTGGCTTTTTGGATTTTTCGGACACGTGGTGCAACTTGGATGATGTAGAATTAACATATCGACGGATATTCGTCTAATAAATATGGGAAAAAATATGGAGAACAGTAACAAAAAGGACATGCATAACAGAAGTCAGCCTTCGTGCACAATTGGTAACCCCTAATTTTTCAGATCTTACCGAATGTAAATATTGTAATAAAAAATGAAAGAATACAGATGAAAATAATATAATCCTAAAAACACAGTCTACTATATACAGTCACGAAGCTTGAGTTTTGAGGGTGCTAGAAACAATAGACTGTGACGGTACTATTTTGCATTGCCTGTAACGAGGCGATATTAGCGATCCTAGTGGTGAGCAACTACCTAATGTTTGCATATTTACTACGTATTGAGCTTCGCGACTGTATATACTAGACTGTGCTAAAAAGATATTGATTCCTTCTTTCTCTTGTTATTTCTTTGTTATGAACACGGAAGGCAGTGACGATCACAAACCGCTTCTGCTGTCTACCTTACTGCGAGCGATGCTCCCCACCCCCTATATCAGGGCTGGCGTCGTGAGCGGATCCAGACTCTAAACGGGGACGCTTAATATTCATCCGTTACTGAATCAACGCTGCGCGGTGTTCGGCGGGGAAGAAAGGGTATGAAGAGAAATCATATAGCTCCTCGTGAGAGAATAGAATCCGCTCTTGCTGCCCAGCCCTGCCCTATATTCACTTTGTGTGTAGCGGGTAGTATTTATATTGCGTCATGAATTTGTGGCGTTTTGCGATGCCTGAGCTAGACAGTCAGACGAAAGGCATGCTAAAACCACATTTGCAGCATAAAAAATACTCATCACTATGAGAAAACAAAGAAAATGTGAAAGTGAAAATGTAGTTTTTTTTTTTAGAATATTTTTGTCTGAAGTAAAATTAGAGTTTAACTGAAGCGTGAAACTACAGATTTATCATAAGTTTTAAACAGGTTTTCACATTCAAGACAGAGAACCGTAAATATCCTAGCAGACCTGAATGTATGAAATTGATTATGTGAAACTCTGATATGCGGCGCTGTAAGTTATCCTCATTTTTCGAGGATTAATACGGAGCGGTGCAGTCGATTCTTTACAACATAAATAATAATTTTATAGCAGAACGCGACGTCGAATAAGGAAAGAGAAACGATTAACCGAGAGGCAGTTAAAGTGGATATGCTTGCATTAGTGCCGTAATATATTTCACACAGCTTCCATCCTTTTCCTTTCTGCATTGAGCTACATTTCGTTTCCCTCTTCCGCTTTCCTTTAATAGAAAAAGCTGGATGAACTTGATTGCCGTAGAGGTAATTCAAACATAGGGCTCAGCGTCCGGTTTTCATGGCGCAAGTCTGAAATGTTATCCTCGTAAAAATAACAAGTCTAGTTGGCGGGTTTTGAAAAACGACAAAGAAAACGTGCAACTTCAATGAGAATTTTATGTTACGTTGATAAAAAGGTAAATTTTGTGTTATCTCTAAAACCGAACGCACAAGCAAACACAATTTTAATATCGTCGTATGTTGCTTCCTATCTTAACTTCATTATTATTGATTTTGCAGTGACTCGATAAAATATCCGACATTTCTGTAGAGCAGCCTATGTCTTTAACTAGGTACAATAATATTAGATTTTTCATTACACTTCATTTTAGGCCTCTTTGAAGTTATTTCCGTTAATTATTCTTTGAAGTTATTTCCGTTAATTATTATTGAGTACAAATCCTCAATAATTAATCTAGATATGCTTGTTTTTGAACAGTAAATGGCTGAATTATCGAAATTTTCCATGAGCTAAACGTCGTTTTAATGTGCCTTTTCTGTCCTGAATACTGTGAGTAATGTGACAGGAAGAGTGTACACACTAATTTGTTGACAGTTGTGTTCGGTCTACTATAGTAAGAGGCTGATAATATTTACCTGAGCGTAACCTGTTTCCTAGCGAACGCTCTGTGGAATTATACATGGGTCATTCAATAATTGGTGGCAACATTTTAATTAATAACAAAGAAAACATTTTTGGAACAGTCTCATTGTTGCAGTGCTCAGAAGTAATCTCCTTCAACATGAAGAACCCACTTCCACACCTCAGAGAGACGACGGATGCCATCCACAGCGCCTTGTACTAATCTTCGAACAGACTGCTCTACAGCTGCTATAATTGCCTGTCTGGTTCTAAACCGAACTTGTCTAGGTGGTAATTTCATTTTCGGCAAAAGGTCAAAATAACATCTGGAGAGTATGGAGGATGCTCCAGAACTTCCCAGTACCATCTGCCAAGTAAATTAACTACAGGAGCAGCTATTTGAGAACGAACACCATCATGAAGCACAGTAAAATGAGAATTCAGGAAATTTGGAAGTTTACGACGCACCGCTGGTTCTAAATGAGGCGTTTAGTTGCAAAATCAGATACATCACACTAACACATAATTTTTCAGTATGAAAGAAAAACCTATATCTCCTCTACACCAAGAGATAAAATGTTAATACTTGGAAGATACGGAATATTGTAATGTTCTATGACGTATGGCGGTGACATTATTGCATAATTAGTAGATAATAGAGAAAATATATTTGATGAATCTGGTTTTGAAAATTGTTCTGTGATCTATCTGGGTTTGCAAATGAATGAATCTTGGTTTGAAAGCAAAAAACCATTCTATTATATACAATGTATTATTTTAAACCCACTGTTACATTATTAAAATTTTTCATAATTGTTACGTTTTCATCATCACAAAAGAAACTGAATTATTAAACAACCAGATCGCACTCATGGTCATACACATTTTCTTCTTCATTCATAAAAGAAATTTGATTCTCATCCAAGCTTTTCAGACTGTTAACAATACGTGCGCAGTAGGATAATGTTTAAAGTGATTTCCAGTCATTGCCAAAATGTTTCGTCAGCAAAATAGTTACATAATTTATTTTTAATTGTAACACTACAAATTGTGACGGTGTCGTGTACAGTTCCTGGGGTAGCTCAGTCAGTAGAGCGTTCGCGCGCTAAGAGAAGGGTTCCGGGATCGATACCCGGCTCCGGAACAATTTTTCCTTGAAATTATTCAAACCTGCTTTACAGGGAGCTACTACCTGAAAGCCAGATTTGTATAAAGTTATGACTGTTCCAAAATTATAGAAAATATCTGTACACTCGTTAGGGCTAATGATGACATCTTGCCGTTTTCTTTCAGCTGTTTCTGCGCGGGAAATCTACTGATGCTCAATGAACGTATGAGCAAATCCTTGATGTATCTGGTTTTGGAAACAAACTCACATGACTTATCTGGATTTGCAACCAATACTATTCTTTCATCATAGAAATCCATGTGATGTACAGTATCTGACTTTTAAGCATAATAGTGCTATAGCAGTTGTAGAATCATATGAAGAAATGAAATATAACATTAACTCATTTTCGAAAAAAAAAGTGATGTATCTGATTTTGCAACTACATGCCTCAAATAGTGTTTCAGAAAGTAACTGTACTACGCACCATTCACAATATTTCCGACAGAAACTGAATGAGTGAGGAGGATTCCGTCAAAATCATAACCGACAACGGTGTTCTTCCAGCAGCGCTCTTGGCGTTCACTTGCCGATTACGGTCTGCCAGCTCCACGTTTTTGATGAACATCTTCCCTCCCGATTGCGAAATGCATGCACCCACCTAGCTACGGTACGTTATAGTGAAGTCTCTCTACTACAAGCTTCCAGTAATGCTGTAAGGCATTATCGAGTATTCTGAATTTCAATAAAGCATTTTTGTTCGTATTTTCTAAACATTTTAGAGCGCTACAGATAAGAGCCTATAAATTAAACTCACTACAAATATCTTATAAATAGGATTATTGTCTTCAAACTCACAGATAACACACATCAGATGATCTTCTTTCTCATTGTTATCAGCTTTCGTCATTTACTGCTGATAGCGCCACATACAAACATTGCTGCCACTAATTATTGAATGACCCATGTAAATAAATATTCTTGTCTAGAAAGAAAGGAAAGGAAATGCAGTCCTTTAAAATCTGTACTTCAGCTACTGATATCTTACATCTTGTCCCTAGACGGAGTTACGTAATTGAATAGTGAGTTTTCGTCAACTGAGGTGGGAGAAACCCTCTATGAGAAGGTGACTTCAGCAACGAACCCGTGGACTCGAGGTTTGAGAATTCATGCATTGTGCCAGCCCCCAGAAAGTTCCACCACTAGAATATAAAAGGAACAACGCTCTAAAACGTGCTGTGAATGAAGTTCTGGTCAGACTGGGACTCGCAGAGACAGGAAAGTGTGTAGATCTTATTTGAGGATGGTGGTTTAGCCAGCCTAGATAGTTTACAGGAACATACATATTGCTTACATTGATATAAACAAGTTAAAATGATTAATTACTTCACAAAACATGTATTTTTAAGTAGAAAAAAAGTTAAAAATACCATTTACTTCTGCTTAGTGAATAAGCCCAGATAATTTAGACAAAAATATAATTTAAATTGTAACTAATTATATCGATTTAAAAACTTCAGTAATACTAAATCTTGTAGACTCCTGGGATAAAGTACGGCCCCTACTGATAGTGGTACTGATGATACTCGTGGCGGTAGTAGTAACACAGAATTTTAATAATGGTGCTATAATGGTTGTAGTACAAGAAGTAATATAGCCGTAATAGTAGTAATTACTAATAACAGTGGCAGCAGTAACAGCTGTAGTATTAGGAAGACTCATTTATAAGGGGGACTTACTGTTAGCAATGAGATTATATTGTGATTTGCCATGCCGTAGAATCCAAATTAAAATTCCATCGAATCTTACTGGTATTAAATTTGTGGTGCAGACGGTTTCCTTTGGGCGCTCGTTTTCTCTGTCATCATTTGGCATTTCTCTATCATTTTCATAAGAAGTATTTGGTATTTCTATTCCTCTGTTATGCTGTTTTATACATAGTGTTAAAAAAAAGTATCCAATATTTTAGGAGGTGATAGTATGAATCAAAACAAGAAAATAATGTATAATAAACATGGATCCTACAACACATACTTTCTGAAATCTGAAAAACCTGTTCATAGGAGATGCTCAATGTGACGTCCATTTCTCTGGCCTACAATATAGCAGACTACCAGATAATCATACCGTAGTTGACACCCCTGGCATGGAATACTGATACGTCGCAAGGAATACTGAAAACAAAATTCTGGTTGCGGATATGAGCGGGTTTCACCAGAGATAATGATGTGAATTTTCGTAATCAGCATGTGTATGCTGATGAAAATCCCCATGCAGTTGAAGAAAAATGGCATCAGTCCGATTCTCACTCAACTTATGGGCAGACGTTATTAGTGATAGATTAATAGGGCCATACGTGCTACCACAGAGATTAACTGGGGATCGTTATCAGGATTTTCTTATTAACGCATTAAAACAAATTTCAAAGAGCGCGTGATTCCTTACGCCGAGGGGCAGAGGAATGCATTGCCATGAATGGACGTCACATTGAGCACCTCCTATGAACAAGTGTTCAGATCTCAGAAAGTATGTGTTGTAGGACCCATGTTTATAAGTCATTATTTTCTTGTTTTGATGCATACTAGCACCTCCTGAAATATTGAATATTTTTTAATACCCTGTATTTGTTCGGCGCTTAAAGTAAGAATATTGGACGAAACTGAAAATATAAAAGTACTCAGTCACATGGGAATTGTCTTGAACGTGTCTGTGGTTAGCAGAGTGCTGGATTGAGTTAAATCGCTCGCTTGAACTCGGTCGAGAGTCGCACCCTCGAGTGAGATACGATCGGTCGTGATACGCTCGTAATAAATAGAAGCACAGTACAAGGTCGTCTCACGACATGTCTTATCTTGTATGGAAGGCGACAGATAAGATACACATATGTTTTGCTCACACGGTAAAAATAAGGTTTATTTTCTGTTTTTATGACAAACGTTTAATGGAACAAACAGTCAATGGAACGTACCAAAACAGGAACATGAAGTTATAAATAAAAGAGTATGAAAAACTTCGATATACAGTTATTATTGCTAATTAATAATTATTCAATATTTTATTTACCACATATATAAGCATTAGATCATATTGTACACGGACAACTTACGAACTATCTCGACGAACACAAACTCCTTGATGACCATCAATCGGGTTTTAGGTATGGACACAGCACTACTACAGCCCTACTTAAAGTGACCGAGGACATCCGTGAAGCTATGGATAGGGGTGAAGTAACGGCACTAACTCTTCTCGATTTCAGCAATGCCTTTGGTTCTGTTGATATCGACTTGCTTCTTGCAAAGATGAAGACTTTGCACCTGTCAGACAATACCTTGAGCTGGATGGACTCCTACCTACGGGACCGCCAACAGTGTGTTTCTCTTGATAATCAATTCTCCCAATGGCGATGTATAAAGGCGGGAGTGCCGCAGGGCTCCGTATTAGGACCACTACTTTTCTCTATCTACATTAATGACGTATCAAAGAACTTACAGTATTGCCGATATCACCTCTATGCCGACGACCTACAACTTTACATACATTCCAGACCCAATACGATCAATGAATCGATTGACAAGTTAAATTGTGACCTAGCCACTGTCTCCACTTGGGCGGCCAATTTCGGACTCGCACTTAACCCAAGTAAGACTCAAGCTATAATTATTGGACATAAGCGTTTAGTTAACTCCCTTAATAACAGCAATCTTTCAGTTGTTACCCTTAACAACACTCTAATCCCTTATTCATCTGTCGTAAAAAATCTTGGTTTATTTTTTGATAATAATCTAAGTTGGAATTTTCAAGTTAAAGAAACGATAAAAAAAATCTGTTCCTCCATTCACTGTTTGAGTCGCTTGAGAAACTTCTTGCCCCAGCAATTAAAACTTACCCTAGTACAAACCCTAGTAATGCCGCACTTCGATTATTGTGACGTTTTGTTAAGTGATCTAAGTTCTGAACTGTCAGTCTAGTTACAGCGAGCTCAGAATATGTGCGTCAGATACGTGTGCAACATCCGACGATATGACCACATATCACCGTCCTTCGCAAGTCTCTCGTGGCTCCGACTTAAAGAACGTAGAACTTTACATTCTTTGTCTTCACTCTTTCGACTTCTGCACACCTTAACACCAAATTACCTTCCATCTCGTTTCTCTTATCTATACTCTAACCACGACGTAAATACCAGATCACTTATCTGTGGCACGCTAAGTATACCTCTTCATAGAACATCTTGTTATTCATCATCTTTTACAGTATCCACCTCGCGTCAATGGAATTCCTTGTCACAAAGTATTAGGGGCTGCAAGACAATAAACACCTTTAAGAACAGCTTAAAAGATAACCTTATTAGCATTTCACTCCAATCATATTGATTTAAACTATCACTGACTACATTGTTACTTCTTTCTTTTAGACATCATCCTGATTGTGCTGTACTTTCAAAATTGTCTCATAATAATCTCTTTCTATTATCTAATATTATTTGAAATATATTAACAACATTCTATGTATTTTAGCTTAATTCTGCTACACAGTTTATTTCAGTGTTTAATTAATAGTTCATAGTATTTTGTTGTTTAATTCGTAAATAACTCTTGTATACATGTAACTCTAATCTAAATCAAATTGTTGAATTCTTTGTAAGTTCATGCATATGTATATACTCTTTTTGCTGGTTGAGTGGAAGAGAAGGCCTTACGGCCTTAACTCTGCCAGCTAAAATAAATCATCATTATTATTATTATTATTATTATTATTATTATATATTATGATAGGTCCATACATAGTGTTCCGTCTATATACTGCGACAATGTAGAAATGTTTATTGATATAGCAGTAGATTAATAACAATATTAGTACAGAGATAACGTCACAGAAAATATAATCAAAGGAATAATCATGCTGCACAACTGTTACAAATGCAAAGATTGATACACTAATTATTAGAGATTATTATTATTATTATTATTATTATTATTATTATTATTATTGTGTTTGAGAATAAGGTTCTTAGGAAAATATTTGGGACTAAGAGGGATGAAGTTACAGGAGAATGGAGAAAGTTACACAACGCAGAGCTGCACGCATTGTATTCTTCACCTAACATAATTAGGAACATAAAATCCAGACGTTTGAGATGAGCAGGGCATGTAGCACTTATGGGCGAATCCAGAAATGCATATAGAGTGTTAGTTGGGAGTCCGGAGGGAAAAAGACCTTTGGGGAGGCCGAGACGTAGGTGGGAAGATAATATTAAAATGAATTTGAGGGAGGTGGGATATGCTAGTAGAGACTGGATTAATCTTGCTCAGGATAGGGACCAATGGCAGGCTTATGTGAGGGCGGAAATGAACCTCCGGGTTCCTTAAAAGCCAGTAAGTAAGTATTACTTGAAAACTTGATACAGTTCTTGCATTATCGTGTTCACCGTTTGTAATAATTACATTTACATCCAATAATATCTATCAGATGTGGCAAAAACAAAATCACTCCTGTGTGGGGAGGGGGGGGAACATTTACCTACAACATTTATATTAGGCCTACATTTTAAAGCAAGTTTGTAGTATGGAGAGGTTAGTTAAACACTGCAAAGTTTTGAAATGATAAACATCTATGATGTTACTACACAGTTCATCATTGTAACAAGAACGAATGTCTAACGCTCGGCTTATACCGTTCGCTCGTGACAATTTTACCCATCATGCATGTGCGCTACCTATCGGATTATGCCATGAATTACTTGGCGCTCGAGCGAAAACGTCCGATGCAGACCTCTGGTGGTTAGATTACCTTCGCAAACATTATGTCTTAAGTATAACACTGAACGATGGTAAGCTACTTACCAAGGAAAGGATGATTAGGAACATTAATTCCACAACAGAGTATAAGAACCAGAAAGTAAAGATATGGTTTAACTTAGCAATGTGTTACAAGTCTGTAAGTAGAGCATCGAATTTTGTGGGAGAATATAAAACTGTTAGAACCTGCTGAAGTTTACAACTAAGCGTGTTGCTTGTTCTATCTGAGCCTGAGAGAGCGTATAAATTCTTAAAGTGGCCTCCGTGGCCTTCACTTACTGGAAAGTGCCAAGAATCTGAGTAAACGTTTTCCTGTGTAGCAGTTTGCGGTTCTCTCGTCTTAAGGAATCCAGAATAGAGGCAAGAAGCTACCGTAAAAGAGCAGCCTCTTGGGAGAAAGAAGGGCGGATGTTCCTCTTACAGAAAGATAATAGGAGAGAGTTGATATTGTGATGTTATTACCGAGTGTTCTGCTAGCAAAAGTTAGTTTTTATTTTTTTTTATTTTATTTAACGTCGCTGTGTCAGCTAGTAGGTGATAGCGAGATGGAATTTGGTAAGATGATAATTCTAGAAAAAGTGGGACTGAGAGTTAATATAGAAAAGACAAAATATATGATAGCATCAGCCTCAGAAGAAAAAAGAACACGTGTGATTTGCAGATTGAACAGAAAGTATTTCAGGAAGTAGCAAAATTCCGCTATCTGGGAAATATAATGGATAATGAAATCAAAATGAATGCCACAATAAAAGACCGGATTCAAGCAGGGAATAAAGCATATTTTGCAAATCCGAAATTGCTAAAAAGTAAAATATTAACCAGGACAGATAAAATACGGATATATAAAATATTAATAAGGTCAGTTGTTACATATGGCGCAGAAAATTGGACACTGATAAAGCCAGACCAAGATTCTTTAAGAAAATTTTACGTAAAATAATGAGAAGAATTTATGGACCTGTTTTGGATAACGGCATGTGGAGAATCCGATATAATCAGGAAATCACTCAACTTATTAAAGGAGAAGATATAGTAAGATTTATAAAATCACTAAGGCTGCGATGGCTAGGTCACCTAGAACGAATGGATGACAATAGAATACCTCTAAAAGTGTTTAAAGCAAGATGTTATTCAAGAAGGAAGAGAGGAAGACCTAGAATACGATGGATGGATAATGTGATGGAAGATCTGAAAATTATGAACGTGAGGAGATTGAGAGGAAAGATTGGAAATGAAGAGAATGGAGACTGATTGTGAAGGAGGACAAGGCTCGCATAGGGCTGTAGTGCCGAGTAGTTAGTTGTAGTTAGATGACGATAATTCACCACGTGGTTACTAGAGTCCCGCTGTGATCCCAAAACAACTGAGTTCAGTGATACCAGACTTATCGGGAGTCGAGGAGAAGGTACTGTAGGGACAATACCTCAAAATTAATAACGAGTAAATTGAATTGTGTTTGTGTTATACATTGAGACAGACGTCTCCAAAAGCGTACTCGCGAGTAAGCCCCTGAACGGAACCGAAGCCAGTACGTAATGAGCGCGCTCCGCCTCACCCATCCCCATCTGTACTATACTCAATGTTTATGCGCAAACGTAGAGCAGTGCCGGACTGCCATTATCATTGTGTTGGGCGGAGTGTTCCACCGTTTCACAATGTCTTCTAATCATGGACGTAATACATTCAAGGATGAATAGGAAGAGACATTTTTTCTGTTAGTAGGGAGAATGTGAAATTCTTAATTTGTTCGAAAATTCTTAAGGGTGTGTTAAAATTCAACATGCGACGACACTACTCGATTCTTAACAAAGAATATCACACAATTACAGGCATGTTGGATATGTAAAAATTATTTATTTTGGTTATACATAATAATCAGTATATTACAATACGTTTAAACTCAGTTCGAGATTACAAACATATAGTTTTTCGTTTAATTTTAGATGAAATGCGTAGGGCTACAGATATTTTGATAAATATAAAACAATAAAATACGAACACAAATCACACACGTATCTTTAGTATTAAACAAAAAAAGCTTCTTGCTAGCTATGTTCTGGCTTGTAATATTGGAAAATCAATTAAGCCCTTTACAGAAGCATCATTTATAAAATCGTGCATACAGGACGTTACTAAAATACTGTGTCCAGAACAAAGTCAAAGTTTAAGAAAATTAAATTGTTTCCAATTACAGTTCAGAGAAGGAATTTCAAGATTGTAAATGCAATTGAATCTGAAGTCGAAACCACAATTAACCAGCTTGTAGCTTAATCACTTGCATTGGACGAAAGCACAGGTAGCAGTGACAAAGCTCACATAGCCATTTTCATCCGAGGAATTAATGAACATTTTACTGTGTCTGAATGTCCTCTAGATGTATTTACAAAATACAACTGGAGAAGATCTTTTCCAGGCACTGAAAGGCACCATAGAACAGAAGAGGTTGAATTTGCAATGGCTTGTTTCAATAGCAATAGACGGGGCTCCAGCTTCATAGTATGTCAAAATAATATACAAACGTATGATATTTCTTATTCTTTTGATGTTGTTATTTCTAAACATAAGCAGACCGTTACCGTGATCCCCTGCTGATTGACGAGACTCTCACCCTTCTCTAGCCTTACAGCACACTGTGTTCGGCGGGTAGCATAGAGAGCACGAATGACGATACGTTTTTTGGAGACCTCTGCATTAAGATTAAGTATAATATTGTATAACATTGTTCTTTTCATATTAGAAATTCTGCTCTCCATTCCGTCATCATTCTTCACATCTATAGCATTCTCCGAATGCCAGCTGGCGACGCACGGAGTTGGCCTATGAACGAATAGGGTTGCCTGCTCGAAACCCTAGATCATATACCCACATTGCTCCGCGTTATAGGTTTTGAAGTTAACAACTTTTGTCAGGTTTACTATGCTGCCATCTAGTTGTTACATAAGGAGTCACGTCATAACTTCCATTTGAATTGCGACTGTACTGCCATCTCGTGTTCGTTTATGGCGGACGGATGGCGATCCTGGCGGTTGTTCTCTTCAAAGTGCAAACGATTTTAACAAAGGAACGAGCAATCTATATGTGATCTGGGTCGAAACCTAGATACACAGCGAACATTATGGTCGAGTGAACCAATCTCGGTAAGAGTGCTCGGTTAGATACCTATGGTTAACTAATAAGAATATAAACTTATGCACCATCAACTTCGCTTGGTTACGAAACCGCGTGTTTATTCTGCCATTATTCCTCTCCGGAACAATTCATCATAGTATTCAGGAGACAGGAGGTAATTATTATAAAACACGGTATAAATAGTTGCAATTTGTTTTTATTCGAGTACATATAAACATAAGCCTCTTTTCTATTTATAATTCCTTGAAATAAGTAGTTATGGAAAGGAAAGAAATGAAATGAGAGAGAGAGAGAGAGCACCAAATTTCGGCGCTTACGGGAATTCATTTTTACTCGATCTTATTGAGAAATGCCATAAAGGGATAATATAAAATAAACAAACTGATGACGTAACAATGAAACAAAAGGAAGTTTGCTGGAAGAAAACATCGGTTGAATTTTTCGGTGTGCCGGATAAGTTAATTGAAAATACGTACAATTTTCTCCTACGCTTTATACGTGATGTAGCAGCATTATTTTATAGTTTGGGCTTCAAAACGGAACAATTCATATGAAAGTCAGGGTGATAAAATACTGGTTAAAATTATATTTGGGGACCAGTCGCTTTTACGGTCGATTTGCTACAGAGTTCAACAAAGAGAGGGGTGGGGAAAAAAGGTGGATTTATAAACTGCAGAGAGGGCTGCAACATATAGGAATGGGATGGGTGTGGGGAAAAAGGAGAAAATTATAAAAGAAATGTATGGCGTAATGTGAAGATGCGTAATATATTATTTGTATCTGCTTATTTCTCGGGTGTTAAGTACAGAAAAAACTACAATAATTATAAAACAGGCTATTAATGTTTAAAGAAGAAGTGTACGGAAATTCGCCAGACCGTAGATCAGAAGTCACTAGATTCCTTATTATCATTGGATAAATTTATTTTTATCGCTGGAAAAGCCTGATTAATTGCTAAATCCCTATTTGAGCAACGGAAAAGTTAAAAGAAATTGTCTCCGAAAAACAATATATTAAAAGTCGCTTAATTGGCAATGCTGAATTTATGCGCAGACGTCAGTTAGAGTTCGTGTGAACATAACCCCAAATACTATTTGTCCACAGTCTTCATCACTAAATTAATTTAAATCAAATCTAAGCTTCGCCAAGCCTCGTTCCAGAATCCTTTTTCTGTAAGCATTATTTAATGTCATATTCTATAAAAAAAAAAATCCACTTCCACGCATCCTTAATGCTATGATCTGACGCTATTTTTTTTTGTCTTCACCGTATCAATCACTCATAAGTGGGCAAAAAGTCACTCGTAATACATACCGTTATTGTAGTCACCGTATTGAATTAGAGTATACCGCATCAAGAAATACGTTATTGCAAAAACTGTCTATCATCACACCTACTCCATTTGGATTTACAGCCACGGTTAGCTACTTAACCGCTCGCACTCGACCGATTAGTAAATTCTCATGGTTAGCGTGGTTTAATTCGTAACCGGGCTTGGTGCCCAGAAAAGCAACATAATACGAGGTTAACTAATATCTATTCCTTAAACCAGTCATGTCAACTGATGCCCATAGGCGCAAGCACGCGCTTTAGAGCTCAGGAGAGCCTGAGCGCTTTACAGCGGAAAGGAAAGAGACAGACGAAGGAAGTAGTATATGTCGCTTGGTCGAGCTATATACAGAGATGGCCACTACTGATTCAATGGATAAAGGGAAGAGAACTTATTAAAACTGTATCCATATTAACTTTAGATTTGTCTGAGAAGTGTAAGTGCATTATAAGAATGTAAGTTTTAATTTCAATGCTCATTCTTTACAAGCTTGCTTTTCTATTCAAAAGGAATATTTTCTCAACTTTCTTTTTTACAGAAAAGTGAAATTTTCAGAAATGTTTATCTAAATCTAATATATCGTAAATACGTATTACTGAAGATAGTATTTTGAGAAATGCTACGGTCAAAATTCTTAATGATCATTGACTTTTATTTATCATACTGAAGATAGTGTATTAAAAAGATTGAAAATATATGCATGAAAATGTTTGTAAGGAAATGAATTAACAAAGCAACTACTGTTTTACATCATAAACAATAGATATGTGCCTATGTGTTGTAAAAACATCAGCTCTATAGCTTCAGCAGGTTTCGAGAAAATAATTTAATGTTCTGATGATAGGAAGTCGCGCACCAGTATCACCTTGAAACATAATGCGATAAGAGTTTTGTTATGGAATATTAGTTACAGGTTAAAACATATACCTAGGTAACTTTGTTTGTACTATATTGTTTTGATTAGTTTATTGATCACTTTTATAAGGTTAGGATAAAGTTACCATCAATATCAATTCCAACTTATCATATCGTACTCAATCTCTTTCTTTGGAATATCACTTTCTTTGTGAGTGATGTGTTTCACTCACTTAATATAGTATAGTTGTACTACTATGGAATTTATGTGAATATTCCTTCTTAACTCTTTATTATGTTATTAACGTTCACATTAGAACTGCAATATTAAGAAATTGGTGTTAGTACTTTTGATTTACAGACAATTTAGAAAATGTCAAACAGAAAGAAGCAATATAAAAATAACGACATACAATTTCACATTCCGTTCGAAGTTTGCACACCACTGTTTTCTTAATCAAACAGTCTACTTATTCATATACAATCCTTCCTCCTTCCATACCTAGCGCTTGATGCCCGCGCACGACGTCAAGATCAGAAAAATTTACTTGCTCTGACATCACTGACTTAAACGTTCCTAATCGAGATAGGTGCTCTCGACCATTAGAGTAGTCAACTGGTGTGGGTTTGGAATACTTCTTCCTTGAGGGTAAGTGCAATAGATCTACTAGGATTAGATTGCATTGCTGAGTCGTGATGACTTCGAAATAGTAAAAGTATTTAGTAAAAATATCTCCTTGTTTAAATGTATTTGTACCTGATGTTTTTATTCTCTCTAGGCCTATATCTTAAAAATTATTTGAAAACAGAGATCGCCATCGTTGTTATGTAGACCTATGTATTATTATTATTGTTGTTATTATTATTATTATTATTATTATTATTATTATTATTATTATTATTATTATTATTATTTAATACCAGAAGCATGTCTTAATTTCTTTATTACGGGTCGAGTTAATTATAACCATGAAGTAAAAACTCCATAAGAGACAAAACTGGACAACATAAGATATTGAGCATATTTGTGGTCACAGTGGAAGCATGACCAAGTATTCGTGTAAATTGCAAATAATTGAATTGTGTTTAGGAAGTGTTAAGAATTCTGCACATTCCTGGCTCATGTTTTCGCTTTCAGAGTTAATGTTGTGGCTGCTCCAAATGTCAAGTGTCATAGTTCAAGAACATTTGCTCTCAAACTTTGAATGAAGTTGCTAATGGAAGCAAATTACTGCGAATAGCTGTGGGAGAGGAAATGCGTCTGGTCCACATAATGCGAAGAGAAGGCATTACCTCGGCCCTACTCAATTACAGGGACGGTTGCTGGGATAATGTAGCTGATTGAAAACTGTTGATGACACGAGGCGTTTTGAGTGACTGAACTCTCTTTCGGCACTAATTGAGAAAAGGATAAAAAAATGTTCCATGCGATGCGATGAAGAAGAATGTAATTTGAAATGTTACCCGCATAAAATTCTTCGTTGAAATTTAAAGGCTCTCCCACTGCTTTATTATTTTTTTTTTCTCTGAGGTCAACGCCTGTTGCGAAAAAATAGAACTTTTAATTTGGAGGAAAGAGAAATAATAATATTCATAGACAAAGAATGTGCTGCTGGAGATAAAAATTCAAATACTGTAATAGCGACTCTAATTGGAATTCATTCTGTATTATGGCGCCTTCGACGTTGGGGTAAAAAAATGCAGAGCTTCCAAGGGTGACTCTTGAAATCTTGATTTGCAAGGATAGAACTACTTTAACTTTCGAATTCGTATCTCGATGAAAGTGAGTGTTTGCAAAACTCTGCTCTGCCCCGCTTTTGACGAGGCTGCTATTCCTCGGTTTCGTTGACAACTCGATATTTTTATTAAAAAAAAAAACAAATGCATGAAAGGAAGAAATAAATGCAGTCATAATGTCATTTACTCAAAAATTCTAAGAAATAATATGTACTGTGGGGAGCTTACAAGAAAGTCTCTGCGAGGTGTATTTTAATTAGGTGCGTTGCGGGGAAGTATTGATGAATGGAGCACCGCTCTTCTTAGAACTGACCAGAGGTAAGATTTGTTATGAGTTATGACCCTTGTGACACTAAACAGATAGCATCACTGTCATCACATGTGTTTAATTCTGTGGTGTTTGGGTAAAGGGAGATAAGTCATAAAAATGAGTTTGGAGAAGAATGAAAGTTAAACTTCGAACCCTTATTGGAAATAATGTTCTACATGAATAAAGTACATCAGCTGATGGTATTCTTTGATTTTTGCACACCCATTTGTAAAATTTAACTTGTGTGTTCATTTGGGAAACAAAATTTCATCTTCACAAAAAATGACTTATCCCCTTTACCCGAACACCACATAATTATACTGTGACTGAAAATATCAGATAGTTTGAGACTATACTAGCTCTGTATCGGTGTGTTCTGTAAGTTGAAACTGTTAGTTTATGTTTAAAAGTTGATGGAATGTTTTTACTTGGTTAGTTAAGTTCTGTAATGTATTTAGTAGTGTGTCATTATGTCGTTTTCTGCGAACAAGAGTGGCGTTACGCTGGCTATTGCCTGCGTGTAGGAATGGCATTACGCCACATTTATACCAGGGCTGATTTTGCGAGCCCCTCACAGTAGTAACAACAAAGGCTACCTTCATTTTTCAAAGACATGTTTTCAGATAATATCGCAATAAGATAGATTGCATATCTTGTGCTGTAAATATTACAAAAAATGTAACACTTCATTTCTTTTTAAGTAAGATTTATTCTATATTTTTGAATATTATCTTTTTATTTTATGGTGTAGTATTAAGTTATATTTAATTTTAAAATTCTATTTATGAAAAAAAAAAGTTTATTTTTATGAAATTTTAATTGAATTTTGACAAGAAGGACATAAGTAACACAAAATGTTTACACTGTTTTGTTTGTAAAACTGATTCATTACTCAATGTAACACCTGTTTTTTTGTTTACTGCACTTCACTGACACTTTCTTCTCACCATTATGAGGCGTGTATTGCCACCTCTAGGATTAATTACTCTTCAACCTCTCAAGAGACGCTGCTGATCAAAGTTGCAATATCCTCCTGACGAATTAGTTCCCCTTTTCTTGAAGAGCCTCCCGCAGGTCTTGCAGGGTGCCTGGGTAATGATGGAGGACTCTTAATCCCATATTGCTCCACAGCCACTCAATACGATTCAAATCCGGACTTCGAGCAGGTCATTCCATGAACGTTGCTCACATTGGGTCACAAGCGGGCATGTGATGTCGTGCGTCAGCAGAAAACCATTACCGATATATGGAGTAAATGATACAACAAGCTCCAGAAGGATTTTCTGCACTTACTGATGTGATGCAATGCTCCCATTCTGAATAAAGACTAGGTCTGTCCTGCCGTCAAGCTTATTCCAGCCCGCACCAGCTCAGAACCACCCTGGAAAGCGACCCTGGACGGACGAAAATGTGCAGAGGGAATGTGAAGGAGAGCTGATGAAAGATATTTCCCTGTACACAAATGTTAGAGTGGGTAATGAATGAGTTTTCGAAACAAAACAGTGTAAACCTTTTGTGTTACTTATGTCCTTCTTGCCAGAATTCAGTTAAATTGTAAAAAAAAAAAATAATGTTCTTTCTTAAACAGAATTTTAAATATGATTATAACTTAATACTGCACAATAAAAGAATAAGATAATAATCAGAAATATAGAATAAATCTTTTTTTTTAATCTGAAGTGTTGCGTTTTTTGTGCCTGTTAGTGTAGGCTATATCGCAGCAGTGACCAAACCGAGTATCGTGATTACATCGTGTAATCAAAGACATTCTTACTGGTAAAGGGAGTTTCCTGTACATTGCTCTCTGTCTCGCTCACGTACTGAAGGTAAGCAGTGTCGGTACCATGTCGCACTACAAACCCTCCGTCTCTACGAGCAGGAAAAAAAGGTTTCGTACAGACTGGGAAGAGAAATTTATTCGCTGTTCTGTCGGAGAAAATGTAATATGTTGCTTTGCTCAACGGTTCAATTAGTAGTAGTACATAGAAGCAACATTACAGGGCTTGAGCTGAATACACAGGCATAACAGGTATTATTATTATTATTATTATTATTATTATTATTATTATTATTATTTATCAGCAAGTGTTACCATAATTCTTATATACGTGCCTCAATATATAGGCCTACATCTTCCCTTGAATGATAAAATAATTATTACGCTATATCTCCATTTTAATTTCTTTTTTAATCTTTTGATGATTTATCAGTTATTAGTTATTTACTAGTTATTTATTTCATAACAACAACAACAATAATAATAATAATAATAATAAATAATAATTAATAATACTAACAATAATAATAATAACAATACTGTTAGCTTTATCAGTAGCAGCAGTAATAATAATAATAATAATAATAATAATAATAATAATGAGAAACTGATTGAATATTACGTGCTAATGTAGTAATGAAACAAACTATTAAACTCCAAGAACTGAAATCAGCCTTAAATTATCGTCATGAATAGAAAGATGATATAGATAAATGTAAGGAAGCCAGCTATCTAGTGGCGAACGAAATAGATCGTTCTCTTAAGCCTTGCTACGGAGGAGGGTTTTATAAAAGCGTAATGATCAATTTTGTTGAAATATTTTGTCCAATGAAAGTTGTTAATTAATTTTGAAAAACTGCGCATTTCTCGACTAAATATCCAGAAGAGAATTCAGGACATTTGTGATTGTACTAAGGTAAATCGTAATAATTTCTGATTGTATACATGAGGAATATTAAAAAAAAAGCAAGAAAATTTGTATATATTTTTTATAGGTTTTTGATAACAGTAATGAAATTACTGATACAGCAAATCTTGCGATTTTTATTCACGGGGTTGATGAAGAACTCAATGTTAGTGCACGAACCACCACTGGTTGTAGTTTCATTCCATGTACCTCTCCCCCGTCTCCTTACTTTTTAGACCAACCATGGGGAAAATGGCTCCGGAGGACCACTGCACTCAAAGCCGCCTTACCTCACTCCACCGACCCTCTCCTCCGCCTGGTGCTTCGTAGACACGCTTCATTCAGTGGCGGGTATGGCTTCGATCTCGGGACGTCCGCTTCAGGATGAGTGGCAGAAAGAATTTTTGTTACTTACAAACAGAAGAAAGTCTGTTGCTTAATATGTAGGTTTAAAATTGCGCATATAAAACGCTTCAATATTAAACGCCACTTTGATCGGAAGCATAAAGCGGACTTCGGTGATCTTACAATATTTATTTTCAATTTTAAAGGCTATTTTCGTAATATTTGTGAAAATATACAAAACAAGATATGTGTATGGTATTTTCAGGATTTAGATACTTATTATTTTATTAAGTATCTGCAACTGAACTTATTTAAAACTTTGAGTGCATATTAGGCCTACTTGATACGTTCTCTTGCCAAGAAAGATTTTCAGAAGTAACTGCAATGGGCATGGAGATGTGTCTGTTGAATAATCCATTTGTATTTGATGTTACCCAAGCATCAGAGCCACTATAGAATGCAAAAGAGCACGCCACTAAAGTGTTTAGGAAAAAATAGGTTAGATCTCTTTAAATACCTACCAGAGGAGCAATTCCCTAATCTGCGCACATTTGCAATGCGTATGGTATCTATGTTTGGCTCAACTTACTATTGTGAGCTGTTTTTCTTTTCAAAATGAATATGACCAAAAGTATCTCCAGGTCTAGGATCACAGACATGCATTTAGTTTCAGTATTACGGTTGAGTTGTTCTATTTTAGAGCCAAATATATCCTTTTTAGTTAATAACAAGAAATTTCGAGGGCAATCGACAACAAAAAAATGAAAACCAGCAGTAGTATTTCGTTTCATTCATATCTCATATATTTTGTTTAATATGTTTTAAAGTTAAATGACAGTGGAGCTTAGTTTTACTTTCTTTAGTATTTATAAAAAGAAACAATTGATTTTGTTGATCATTATATTGTGTTTAATATGTTTTCAAGTTAAATTACAATGGAGCTTAGTTACTTTATTGGTTTTAAAAAGAAACAATTTATAATGTTGAGCATTGTATCTTTTAATATATTGTGCAGTTAAATGACAATGGAGCTTTGCTTTTTTTCTTTATTGTTTTTAAAAAAGAAATACTTTATTATGTCGATCACAAGGCAGTTCAAGAATTTTTTGTGCACATGATAAAGGAATGGTTATACAATTGAAAAATATATAATTTGCCTAATGACAGTAGGTGGCCGTCATAATTTATTATTGTATGATGCGTGTACTTCCTATAAACAAAATACTGTAAAGATTTTGAAACAAGAAATAACAGCGGAGAAATTACTGATGCGCAAGGTGTGTCGAATCCACCACTGCACTTGACTTAGCAGTCAATCAAACGAATGTGGGGTGAGTAGGAACTTTCCCTCCCTACTTTGCTAATAGTCCCCATAGCTGTTTTATTTCTCGCATGTAATCACTGCCGTTCGAGTTTTGGTCACCGCTCCTGTATCATCATTGCCTTTATCATACTACATTTACGAAAATTGAAAATGTTATAGAATTTATTGAGAGGAAAGGCAAGTGAGAAAGAGTGTAAGCCGTCAATAAGCCGATAATATTTCACGTCAGGTGAAAGTTCCTGTGATTTGATGTAAGATGAGATTAGAGTCGATATGAAAATAAGGTTTTTTTACACCCCTCATATATGCAGAAGGCGCCGGGCGCCGATATCGGGCGTTGGGGGGGGAGCAGTAAACAGCCCTTGAAAGGGCTCGAGTGATAGGACTGAGCCAGCTATCCAAACAACGTGTCACGCGGCAAATGGTGAATCCATCACCACCTCAAGTGCAAGGCGCACCGCTTTATGGGTGCAGCCGCGTACCAGCAATGGCTTAATAGCGCGCTCTTCCGATAGGCTAATGACTGCATCTATACATAGACTTGCCGTTAATTTTAATATCTTTCGCAGAACGAGGACAGGGGGATGTTGTACAATGACTCAACTCCGCGATTATTTATTTTTACACGCCTTCGCAAGCCTCTGCACTGCTATTGATTCGTACATGTCTGTCCAGTGTTACGTTTTCAGACTAATAAGCAAATGATAATGAACAGAAAGGCAGACTGGCCGATCGCCAGGTTTTTTTTGACTGAACGACTTAAACTATCTGGACCTAACTGAACTGACCCACCTGATCTGAAATTTCCATACAGGCGCAGAAGTCCCGTTGTATGTGAGATAGAGTCGTGCACAACCAGTTACGAAAAATAGAAATGATATATTGCTACAGAACGCCTGCGCTATAGATAGTATACGAAGCTCTTCCGTCTCGCGGAGTGATCCAGTGTTCGATTTAACGAATGTCTGAATCTTTCTCGGGTGAACGACTCTGGGTCATGAAAGACAGACGAAATTGAGCCATCCAGGAGTTTCAGGAATCGTTGCAAGGACGTGATTACCATCTTTTACCTTTCAATTGATATTTCCTTCTCTCTTCCCATTCATTCATGTATTGCAGTTAGATATCGTCAGAAGTAACACCATGAAACTACAATCATTATAGCTTAAGAGTGTTTTTACTTTTGTTAACTTTTTATCTCCTAAAAATGATTTATTAATGAAATAATAATACATCCACTTAGAATAATTAAAAGGCAAAGGCTATATTAACAATTACTCTTTTACAGGTAACCTATGTAGTTTGAGTTTAAAGTATAAACGTTACAAGAGTAGCTAAGTTGTACCTATTTGCTCTTCTATTTTTTAAGTAATTGTAATTTATTTCATTCTTGCATTTGTTTACATGTCAGATTTTATCTATGTATTACGCTTATTTCCTTTGTTGTTACCTGTGTCCATTAGTTGATTTATATATTAATTATGAAGATAAATGTACCAAAGTGTCCAATCAATTGTTGGCCTACTTCAAGCTAACAATTTCTTATAATTAGGAAAAGCAAGTTTCCTTCT
Organism: Periplaneta americana; assembly: GCF_040183065.1. NCBI lineage: Eukaryota > Metazoa > Arthropoda > Insecta > Blattodea > Blattidae > Periplaneta > Periplaneta americana. Next base: position 137,601,843 of record NC_091118.1, read on the forward strand.
ATTGTTACTTCATTTGTGTAGTCATAAAATGTCATCAGAGGTCTTGTATGGTGAAGTGCGCCTGGTGTTCTGCCTACCCTGCAAAACATTAGGTGCAACCGCTTGAATATCGAATATTCGGTCGGATATTCAACTTCGTCGAATATAAACCGTTCTAAGCGCTGTTCTGCAACACTCTAAATGTAAGAGGCGTCAACGAAGAAAGATCTTGCCTACTTGTTGAACTGTTATTTTCGGAATAGTGATAGTCACTTCATCACCTGTACGGAATCCGTGTCCCTTTGGAGTTTTCTTTAAGGATGCTAATAAATGAGAGACAAATGATGATAAATCGAGTCTCTCAGCTGGACAACCCTTGGGACCGAATAACACTAACTGGCCATGTTAACAGACACATTTTCTGTGTATAAAACCAATCCATTCTTCTACGAAAGATGATTATCACCCCATATATGACGTGATCAAACCTCAGGGACGGCAGACCACGTGAGGTGGGACAACGGGTTTCACTTGATTATGCTTCCTAGAAAAAAAAACTATTTAAATACAGTGCGACTCTAACCTATGTTACCGACATTCTTTCTGGCGAGTAGATTACTTCTTGACGAGTTTTCCCAGTTGATTATTTCCTGAAAGCTCGGCGCAGGACAGAATGACTGGATTTCTTCAATTGTTTGCACTGAGCCGGCTACATAATTTTGCTAGCTTTTTGCATTGTCAGTCTTCGTTAGTGAGTTGTGTGAACTATAATAAGAACAAAATATTTTGAACCACAGTTAGGTATGCAATACGTTACATTTTCTCGTTGAAACGTATCTACTGAAGTCGTACAATGTTGTTGGAAAAGTCTTATTGAGAACGGTGTGTGTTTCTCGCGACGTATTTCATAATTTAACTTACTGTATAGTTGTGTATCCTCTGAGAAATACCGCCAAACTTGCGTAAATACAACTTTTACGACTTCTTCAATAGCTACTTTTGGACGAGGATGCTGCGTTGTTGTACTCTGTATCTAACTAGGGTTGAAAATATGTCTTTCTCAGTACAGTTGAGACAACTCACTAACAGAGATTGAGGATGCAAAGTGACAGCAGAATAGTGTCCCGGCGTAATTCAAACAAATGACGAGGAAACCCCATGTATTGTGTCCTGCGCCGGTCTTAGAGTAAACAACTAACCGGGAAAATTAAATCCGCTGCCCGAAAAAATGCAAATTCTTGGTTCGGAAAGAACGTAGGTTTGATTCGATTTTTGATATATTTATATGTTAGAGATTTTATAATCTCTGGAAATTTTGGTAATTTTTCGAAGTATAACTTTTTTTTTTGTTGTTACCCGTTTCTATGAAAGCCTGTAAGAAAAATCAAAGTACCTATTTTGTAATTTTAGTCACGTTGACGCATCCGAATTGTTGTTACGAACTCGCTTCTCCTGCCTCGATATGTTCGCTGCTTGTAAAAGGGCGAGGAACTGTGTCTTCCACACAGAACAGTTTTATTGTGTTTGCAGCTTGCTTCCCGTTAAATTCTTAAACAAACCTGAAACGTTGTGGCGTGTACCGGCCTTTGTTTAAATTTGTCAACAGCTTTACCCTTTCACTCGCCATGCTGCTTACTGCTTTCCGAAGAGATTTGCCGGAACTTCAGTGTATCTCATCAATTATTATTCACTTTATTCTCTGCCTCTATCTGACTCTTAGTTAGCAAAGTTTCAATGACCAGTAAACGATCTACTTCTTACAAATGGATTTCGGTTGTTACAGTGATGTAATTAAAAATATTGACAATAATTGCTGCTGACCACGCAAGACAAAATAAGTATTATTAGTGCAGATAGGGTCTAGGCGTGTGTTTATATGTAACATTATTTCAGAATCATTCTTTTTTATTTATTACTTCACTTTTAGCCTGAAAATAGGAGACTGTCTTTGTGTTTAAGAACACATTAGGGCTTACTTTGAAAAAACAGTCAACTTCAGTGATATCGGACTAGTACACAGGGTGCAAGTGAAATAGCCCTGCAAATTTTTAGGGGTTTCATGAAGTCGGTCCTAAGTACCCATTTTATACATGAGCCCATCCCCAATGATCACACGGGCTTGCTCCCGTCCAGGTATGAAACATTTTCCTTCCCATTTTATGTAGGCTTAAAAATGTTTGATACAGAAGCTTATTTGGAGCAGTCACTTCGTGAAAAAAAGTATAGTAAAATCTAAAAGGATAAAAGTTTGAAAGCAACGTTACAATAGGGTTTTTTATTGGAGTTGGTATTATTTTGAGACAAGCTGTAACTTAAATTTTAAGACCTCATTAAAAAAACGTTTCAATCAAAAGTTGCCTGCGAAACGGAGATGCCTGCGTGAGTCTGGTGCTGTGGACCACTCAGCCACCGCAGGTGTATAATACAATCTTAATATTCTTTGTGAAATAGATAAATAAACTATGGAAAGAAAGAAAGCAGTAACATAACAGTTTTAAGATATTAGCTTTGAAAACATAAAAAATGGCCATAGGAAGATGTATTTCCACTTAAAACCTGTGTATATGTGTGTGTGTATGTATATATATATATATATATATATATATTATACAAACGTTTCAGAGTTTCATACAAGCTCCATTATCAGGATAAGAGAGGGAAGAAGTACTCGTCTTTTGGATCAGTTATCGGTTGCTGGTCCCCAATAGAAGACTTAATCTACCAGATAATAATATTCTTCTTTGATGTTTTTTCTGATTATGGTACTGATATGGAACTCGGAAACGTTGATGTTTTTTTGACTTTACATTTATGACACGGTAGAGAAAAAAATTGTCATAACTTTGGAACTCTATGAAAGCCTAAATATACAGAGATACTGATAAATAAATCATCTGGTTGAGATTATGGCTGATATGTAGGCTACATCTATTATTAGGCAGTACATCTCACTTGACGATATGTATCAGAGGAAGAATAATTGTTTGTATCCATCTGAATTCTGACTAGTGTAATATATAGCTAATCGGCGATATATGCAATGGAGGGGGAAAGGAACATCCTACTCCATTATCTCCTGGCCTAGTTGCCTCATATGTGGTGCCTTGTTGATGTCACTTGTGAAGTTCAGACCTGGCTTCGGACAGTTGACCAAACAACAGTAACTAATAAATACTTGATTATCGGTATAAAGTATGGTAAAAACTATAATTTGTTCAGAAAATTGAGTTCCTCGGTTTTCTTAGTTTTTGTGTATTTTCTTATGTTTGGCTTCAAATTTTCAGTATAGATTTCATGCGCTTAGGCAGTTAAGTTTTATATACCATGTTTTTTTTTTTTCATTCTCTGTTATCTGTTGGAATTATGTTTAGAATAAACTTGCTTACGCAAGCAAACCGAAAAAAGTTCCTAGTAGCTGTTTTTGATTGCCACTTACGTATTTTTAAACAGAGCTTCGTTACATCATATCTTGTGTATATACAAGTTGAGAACGCGTAACGGGTATGAATTCCTGTGGTATCACTGTAGCACCTAGATGAAATACATGTCATTGATTATCTTGACGCGTATATGAAAGTGTATACTACTCCCATGCAGATGAAACTCTAAGCTAAACTATCTATAAAAACGAAATACCAGCGCTGTGTCAAAATAGCTGCCATTTCGATAGCGCAATGTTGTTTCCGATGCGGTCGCTCCAATATTGGATGTTAGGTAAGTGAGAGCCTCAATAACATTGCTTTATGGTTTTTGTTACTGATTCGACATATAAAGGATTAAAAAAGAATCATTTTCGTGTGGAACTACCGTACGTTTTTGTACTCTCACAGATGTTTCACTGCATTATCAAATAGAATGGATCTTATAATTACTTTCATTATTAAAAATGGAAAATTCCATATAGATCTACCTATTTAGACATCCTGGTACTAATTTGAAACGTTGTGGAAGTAGATTTTGTTGTAAAAATTTCAATTCTCGATTGCAAAAGACGTGAACATTTTTACATTATTTTTTTTATTAACTTCACAATAATCTGTTAATTTAAGGTAACCTACTGAGAGGCTTGAATGTGGATTAATCGACATTAGTTATTTAGTTAATTTAATTAATAAATTAATAGTCCCTGCGAGGACTGGACTCGCGAGCGGAACAGATTGCTGAGAGCACTCGGACGCTGTACGGAAAAGGAGAGGGAGGGGATAAGAGGTATTGTCGGACCATCGGATCTATGCCCCTTCAGCGCTGTCGTCGTTCTTGGAAAAGTTAACGCCTCTACTCACCCCATTCCACCCGTTTCTCTCCCACTACGTCAAACAGCAGGCCACGAAACTTGCCGAATAGGGATGTTGCCAAACTTCCGTCGAACAGTGTCATGTCTCTTGAATATTGCTTATAATGATATAAGGTTAATTATTACTTATTCATAATTTAATTTAAGTAGGTCTAATGACGCTGATTGACTTATGCAAAATGCTGTTACTTGCTTAATAATATTTCTTTCACCACTCCGTGCTACAGTGTTCATGTTGAGTTGACAACATTGGACTGGAAGTGCAAATAAACTGTCCCACAAGAAGGCTCAAAATTGTGAGTAGTGGGGGAGAGGAAGAGAGAGGGATAGAAAAGAGAGAAATAGGAATGCAGGGAGAGAAATGAATTGCCGAGGCTGAAAAGGAATTAAGGTTCAGTTCGCATACCTTACGGGGGCACAGATCCGATGGTCGGACTATAAAAAAGGGGTTGGGAGTTTATAGACGACTGAAAATGTATACACATACACAGAAGAAGGAGTTTTTTCATATGGAGTTAGAATTAATTGATTTTCTTTGTATTTATTTTGAGAGTATAGGCTATCGGTCAGAGTCCTATATATTAAAAGAAATGAAAAGAAATAAAGTTTTCTATCTGTGCAATTTTGAATTTAAGTTCATTAACTTTATTGTCACTCCAGATGAAAAAAATATTTTTTAAAATTATTTTACATTTAATACTGCGATCCTGTTTCACTATTATTATTATTATTATTATTATTATTATTATTATTATTATTATTATTACAGTATTATTATTAGTGGCGGTGGTGGTGGTATAGGTATCCTAAAAGCAAAACTCAGCTCGGACTCCTCGTGGCGCTCATGCTATACCCCTCTTACTCCCCCCCCCATGCAGTAGGCATGAGAGCATGCTGGGAACGGGAGACAGTCACGCCCGCTGGTTTCTGCGCACTGAGGTTTCTTCGTTGGATGCCTATAGTAGTATTGTTTAATGTTGCCTACTTCTAACTATTGCATTTCTGATTTGAATAATTTTTGTGAACTGTAGAAACATATTGCACAAAAATTAATAAATATTACAATATTTAAAAATTGTACTATAGAATTACTGAATGAAAAGAATTGTGTGCTATTAATTTTGTAGCATTTTATAAATAAAACTAAAATATACATTTTAAATGCTTAAAACTACTCAACATGTGACGATACATTTATAACCTATCTCAGGGTATAGAGATAATTTTAACTCGTCAACTTTTCTCTTCCAATTATCGCCAATAAAGTCATCATACACAGCTTTATGTATGGTGTCGTAGTGGCGCACTATGTTATGTTTTCGTCTTCCCTTCATAATTTTCTGACATATAAGGCACTGAGAATGTTCTCCAGCTGCAACAAAAAATAACAGCTTTCTCATAACATATGAAAAGAACATGGTTAGTGATCGTTTATTTTGTTTCCCTACGTCCACTATGCACTACTGATAATCACAACTCAAGAGAGAAGATAATATTGAATTCTAAACAGTTAACTAGAGCACCCCACTCCTCCGCCGCAACGATACGTCCCCTACTCAGCGCTCGCGAGTTATTTATTCGACTCTCCTCCTTCAGCTGAGTGCTCGCCTTTCAATGAGCACCGTTTGGACATGGTTGGTCTAGGCTCTAGGCCTTCGGCCTGATAAAGCGATCCAGTTTCGACTGTCAATCAGGCCTAGATTTTTTAATTGAAAGATTCATAGTAACATTTCCGGCGGACAAGATCGTAGCTGAAGTTTCTCCCGGAGCTCTCCCATATTCTGACGTTGGAAATCAACACCATTCCGATCGAACTCCAATCTACTGTGGTTCCATAGAATTCCTCGATTAAGGACTAGTGACGAATAGGATTGTCCGTGGATACTCTACGAACCCGCAGGTTCATTGCCGCCCTCACATAAGTCCTCCATCGGTCCCTATCCTGAGCAAGATTAATCCAGTCTCTATCATCATATCCCACCTCCCTCAAATACATTTTAATATTATCCTCCTATCTACGTCTCGGTCTCAAATGTCTTTTTCCCTCCGACCTCCCAACTTCATTACTGGATTCACCCATACGTGCTACATGCCCCACCTATAACAAACCTCTGGATTTAATGTTCCTAATAATTATGTCGGGTGAAGAATGTAATTCGTGCAGTTCTGCGTTGTGTAACTTTCTCCATTCTCCTGTAACTTCATCCCTCTTACTCTCAAATATTTTCCTAACCACCTTATTCTCGAATACCTTTAACCTCTGTTCCTCTCTCAAAATGGGTGTCCAAGTT